>NW_028319010.1:0-332500 GCF_062004578.1 Staurois parvus
ACTGTGTTGAAAGCAGCTACTGTGTTAAAAGCAACTACTGTGTTGAAAGCAGCTACTGTGTTGAAAGCAGCTACTGTGTTGAAAGCAGCTACTGTGTTGAAAGCAGCTACTGTGTTGAAAGCAGCTATTGAGCTGAAAGCAGCTACTGTGTTGAAAGCAGCTACTGGGTTGAAAGCAGCTACTGTGTTAAAAGCAACTACTGTGTTGAAAGCAGCTACTGTGTTGAAAGCAGCTACTGTGTTGAAAGCAGCTACTGTGTTTAAAAGCAGCTACTGTGTTGAAAGCAGCTACTGTGTTGAAAGCAGCTACTGTGTTGAGAGCAACTACTGTGTTGAAAGCAGCTACTGTGTTGAAAGCAGCTATTGAGCTGAAAGCAGCTACTGTGTTGAAAGCAGCTACTGTGTTGAGAGCAGCTACTGTGTTGAGAGCAGCTACTGTGTTGAGAGCAGCTACTGTGTTGAAAGCAGCTACTGTGTTGAAAGCAGCTACTGTGTTGAAAGCAGCTACTGAGTTGAAAGCAGCTACTGTGTTGAAAGCAGCTACTGTGTTGAAAGCAGCTGTGTTAAAAGCAGCTACTGTGTTGAGAGCGGCTACTGTGTTGAGAGCAGCTACTGTGTTGAGAGCAGCTACTGTGTTGAGAGCAGCTACTGTGTTGAGAGCAGCTATTGTGTTGAAAGCAGCTACTGTGTTGAAAGCAGCTACTGTGTTAAAAGCAACTACTGTGTTGAAAGCAGCTACTGTGTTGAAAGCAGCTACTGTGTTGAAAGCAGCTACTGTGTTGAAAGCAGCTACTGTGTTGAAAGCAGCTATTGAGCTGAAAGCAGCTACTGTGTTGAAAGCAGCTACTGGGTTGAAAGCAGCTACTGTGTTAAAAGCAACTACTGTGTTGAAAGCAGCTACTGTGTTGAAAGCAGCTACTGTGTTGAAAGCAGCTACTGTGTTAAAAGCAGCTACTGTGTTGAAAGCAGCTACTGTGTTGAAAGCAGCTACTGTGTTGAGAGCAACTACTGTGTTGAAAGCAGCTACTGAGTGGAAAGCGGCAGTATTGGAGGAAAAACAACACTTCATGAATTATAATTACTGGGTAAATAATTTTATGGTTGGGGGTCACCACAACATGAGGAACTGTATTAAAGGGTCGCGGCATTAGGAAGGTTGAGAACCACTGCAATAAGTGTACAGAAACTGGCAGTGATCAAGCTGGATGGGCACACGGTTTGCCACATTTTTTAATCTTTTGTATCTATTGCCAACATATGTAAGATTTAATAAAGATGAATGAAAAAAAAAAAGTGACTATGCCCCTTTAAAACAACTGCCACTTGCCTGCTCAGCAATTTCTTGCCTCTTCTGCTCGAGGACTTTCTGTTGTTCGTTGGTATGGTCCACAATGTTTTTACCCCCAACCAGAAGTTTACTTTCCATGGCCTGCAAAGGTAGAATCATTAGTGATATGATGAGCAACGTTCACATAACAGTCCAAGTTCATCAGCAATTTTAGATCTGGATAGTTGGATACAGAAGTCATGGATGTTAGATGTGCAGAACGAAAAAATTGTTTCATTTTGATTCGCTATTTAAATCGTTTTTTTTAGTTACATTTTTTTTTCGGAATTAGTTTAGTTGATTTGTATTTTAATTCAATGACATTTTCTGAATTCAGTCAAATTGAATTCAATTCAACCAAATAGATAAGCATGGAATCAGCATTCAAATTTATTCTATTCAAAATTCGAATTTCGAAAGACGGTTATATTCTACTTTATTCTATTCTATTATTTTCTATTCTGTTCTATTCCTTTATTTTCTATGCTATTTTATTCAATTCTTTTCTTTTCTGTGCTGCTTTAATCTATTATTTTATTTTCTATTTTATTCTCTGTGCTCTTTTAATCTATTCTATTTTCTATTTTATTCTCTGTGCTCTTTTAATCTATTCTATTTTTTATTTTATTCTCTGTGCTCTTTTAATCTAGTCTATTATTTTATTTTCTATTTTATTCTCTGTGCTGTTTTAATCTTTTCTATTTTATTTTCTATTTTATTCTCTGTGCTGTTTTAATCTACTCTATTTTATTATTTTCTATTTTATTCCTTTATTTTCTATTCTATTTTGTTCTATTCTTTTATTTTCCATTATTTTCTGTATTACTCTATTCTTTTCTATTCTGTTACTTTTTTTTCTATTCTATTCTTTTCTATTCCATTGATTTTTTTTTCCTATTCTATTTTATTCTATTATTTTCTATTTTATTCTGTTCTGTTTTACTCTATTTCTTTTCGATTCTGTTCTTTTCTATTCCTTTACTTTGTATTCTATTTTATTCTGTTCTTGTTTTCTAATTCGATTTGATTTTTGGCCCTTATTTCGGATTCGTTTATTGTTTTTTACTGGTCATTTGATTGTTTACAACAATTAACAGTATTGTCGCAATAATGTATTACAGATTTGTAAAGGATATAGATTGTTTTTTTTTTATCTGCAACTACTGCCGGTGGCTATAGCTGCTAGCAGTGATCACTATTTCTTTTCGATTCTGTCCTTTTCTATTCCTTTACTTTGTATTCTATTTTATTCTGTTCTTTTTTTCTAATTCGATTCCAATTTCGGCTGTTATTTCGGATTCGTTTAAAATCGTTACTATTGTAATTCAGAAATTTGGATACATGTGAATCTCTGAAGAAAAGAAAAATTAGAACAAAATAAACTGCACATGTCTAATGGATGTTTATTGCTGAATAACACCCAAGCAGAATGCGGCTGTACAGATGACCTGCACCTTCATAAAGGGTTCACAGTCACTGAATTACGTAATGTTTTATCAAACAGCTTTATTGATACACTTGACCTAACTTGATGCTTAAGTTGCTCCTATGGTGTCCATTTTTTAGCATCCCTGTTATTGTTTAACCTTCCTTAACCACTTCCAGTCCGGACACTTTCCCCCCCTTCCAGTCCGGACACTTTCCCCCCCTTCCTGTCCAGGCCAATTTTCAGCTTTCAGCGCTATCACACTTTGAATGACAATTGCACGGTCATGCAACACTGTACCCAAATTAATTTTTTACCATTTTTTTGACACAGATAAAGCTTTATTTTGGTGGTATTTATTCACCGCTGGGATTTTTATTTTTTTTTGCTATGTAAATGAAAAAGTCCAAAAATTTTGAAAAAAAGTGTTTTTTTAATAAAATTTTGCAAATAAAATAATATTTCATCATAAATCTTTGCCAAAATTTATTCCGTTATCTTTTTAGTAAAAAAAAATCCAAATTAGTTTATAACCAAAAATTATAATTTTTAAACTTTTTTTTTACCTTTTTTATTTTATTTCTTTATATTATTATTTTTTATTTTTATTTTTTTTTTACATACTGTCACCCTAGCAGTACAGTGTCAGCATGGTGACACTGTACTACTTGTGGGGGGTGATGAAGATTTTTTTTTTTTTTTTTACACTGATTGCTTTTACATCCTATATGGGTATAAAAGCAATCATTTCTCTTTCTCTCTGTCTGCATTCTTGCACTCATTGAGAAGTACTGAGTGAGCTGTGATTGGTCACAGCTTGTCACATGGTACAAGGCTGTTGTGAATAGCCTTGTACCATGTGACCTCTGTGATCATTCACAGATTTCACACGTAGTAAGCAATGATGTCACAAGTGACATCTTGCTTACTACTTTGCATGTGATCACTGATTGGCCAATCAGTGATCACATGATCGGGACCTCGTACAGAGGTCCCGTCCGACGATCGGTGTTTCACTGTGTCCGGAGGACACAGCAGGCACCGGATCGCGGTGCTGCGCGCTCCCAGGGAGCGCGCACAAGCCACCTGACCCTGCACTGCCACCATCTGGCCGTTTATATGCAACGGCCGGTCGGGAAGTGGTTAACCCGCCATAGAACAGCTATGTCCTCCTCGCTACAACCACGAGGGTTACTAGTCATCCTCTCCGTTGTTCTCCTGCCTGACATCCCATATTTCATTCACTGCATGGACTGAATGAGTTAGAACGGTCATGTAGAAGGGATGTCCCATAAAAACCACCGTTGCCCAGATTCTAAGCTAGGACAACTATTTCTAAGGGAAGAAGCAGCTTTGCCATAGACATGCACACTTAGTTGGTCTGTGAATGCATGTTTATGGAAAGATCTTTTGTCAGAACAAACTTTAGCTGCCATACAGTGCCTGCATATCTGACCACACTTGCATGCCACTGGTTAGGTTTACCTTGACTTTAGCCGTCAGCATTTCCATAGCCTCTTTTTCTTTTCGTAAATCGGCCATTTTATTCTCTTTCTCCTTCAAAAGCTTCTGTTTCTCTTCCGCCACCAAACTGTGATCTTCGACAATGGCCTTCTTCTCAGTCTCAAGTTTCTCCTGCTGTTCCCTCCAGTAGTCTTTGTCATCGCCATCTTCTTCTCCTTCACAAGAGTCCCCATCACCGTCTCCATCTTCTTCATCATCTGCTGCTCCATCGACACCAGGTCTTCTCCTACCTCGCTTTCGTCTTTTCCCCACCACCTTCTTCTCCAACTGCGCTTTGAGCCTTGCAATCTCCTCCTGGAACTCCCGTAATAATGCGTCCTTGGGGTCTTCGTTCACTCTCGGCTTGTTCTTGATATTTTTGGCACGATTGGCATAGCGTAGAGTTGTCAGGGACTCCTCAACGTTATAGGAGGCAGGCCCAATATTGGCCACCATAACCGTCTTCGCATTGCCACCCAATGAATCCTGCAGTAACCTAGTAAGTTTAGAATCTCGGTAGGGAATGTGGGTGCTTCTGCCATCCACAAGGGCAGATATAACATTTCCTAGTGCCGAGAGAGACAAATTAATTTTTGTAGCTTCCTTTAGCCGTTCGCCTTGGGCTCCAGTCTTTGTTTGACGTTCACTACCAGCCAAGTCGACCAGATTGAGTTTTCCTACTCGGATGTGGTTCTCGCCATCCAAACCAATCTCACTGCACTCAATGGTGATCATAAAGATGGCATGGGAGCGGGAGCTGTGTTCATTCATGTTGGTGGCGCCCACGGAGCGGTTCTGGTTGCCAACATTCATGACATGTTCTATTTCCTTCACGCTTTTGGTGACAAAAGAGGACAAGTCTTTGACATAGACCCCAGTGTCTGGTCTTTCTTTAAGTTCTAGACGTTTCGACTGATCTTTGTAGAGAAGGTCTCTGATCTCTTCCTGGTAGATTTCTAAATAAGAAGCCCTGACCAAATACCTGTTGATTCTGGGAACGGGATATGTGGGTGAAGATGTGTTCAAAAGAATTTGGTATTACACCCCTCTTTTCCGGATCACCTCGTAGTCCTTCCATCGTGTAAGTCTTCCCAGTTCCTGTCTGGCCATAGGCAAAGATGGTTCCATTAAAGCCTTGCAAGACAGAATCCACCAACGGCCTGAATGTTTCATCGTAAAGCTCCACCTGCTTAGAGTTAGAGTCGTAAACCGCGTCGAACGTGAATGTTTTTGGCAACTCGTTACTGGCCCCTTTCTGAATCTTCACCGACACTTGCCCGAGCTTCACATCCACCTCAACCACTTTTTCAAAGCCGGCAGCAGTTTCCTTGGTGTTCATAGGCCGGCACCGCACCACCACCCTCACAGTCTCCGAGCTCTTGGACTTCGACATCTTCGGTGTGGTCTAGGATTCTTCTCTAGTTATCTATTTACCACCCTACATGAAAAGCAAGCAAAAAAAAACAAAAATAGAGAAATCAGCTGAAAATCTCAAGTTATTGGTTTTAAAATGTAAAACATTTAGAATCAACTCTATGTATGTTTCATTATAGGATGCTTGTTACTGTTCGACTATCAACCGGTAGTTACCAAATTATTGTAAGTAACATTCATAATGGTCTCATTGCATAATCTGCAACACAATCATCTTCTCAGTATGGAGAGGTCTCCTTGTATTGGAACCTTGAATGCCTGTGGAGTATTTATGAAAATTGATGTTTGTGAGATCTGCTGTGGTATTCCATCAGCACATCTGTCATTGGAGCATCAAGCGCGCTCCCTGCCATGCTGCGAGCGTCAAGGTCAGTGTTCCGGCAAAGTGGGTCAGAGCGGATGATGCAGGAGAGGTGGGAGGGGGAGCATGGATAGAGGAATCCTCAGTACATGATCTGCCCTGATTCATATAATAATACTGATTACTTCCAAAAACACTAATATTACACATTACACCCGAAGGCTTGTCATACTTGCATTAGGGGGACAATCATTTAAAATTCAAGAGCCATTTAGTCCAAATGAAGAGCTAGGAGACCAATATAAAACAAACCTAAAGGAATCATAGAATGAGTAAATGCCTAAATAAGGTACATTTCTGTTGAAGTGATCAGTAGATCTAAGGATGGAGGCAGCTGGAGTTAAATGTACAAGTTGACTTTTTATGCAAGAGTCAAGCTTTGCCCCGCCCATTCCCTGTACTGTTAATTGGACTCAACGACCAATAGAGATGGAAGATAGTAGAGCCATATAAAATGTTTGGTCAATGAGAGCACCAATTACATTGCAGTTCCACTAGGACGGCAGAAGAAGGCAGGCCAATGTTTGGTATGACTGTTTGCATTGGCATTCAGAGTTCACAGAAAGTCACCTCTCCTTAGGCGTTTAAATTTTGCTTCATAAAATTTGTGCACCCGTAACGGAGGCCAATGGGCGTTCCCGGGCCATAATGGACCCCAGCAGATGTTCTCTGCCCCTAACAGACCCCGGCAAGCGATCCCTGCCCGTAACAGGCCCCAGCCCATAATGGACCCCGGCAGGCATACCACGTCCGTAACAGACCCCAGTCCAGTTCTCAGCCCATAACAGACCTAGGCAGACATTCCCCACCTGTAATGGACCCCATCCCAGTTCTCAGCCCATAACGGACCTAGGCAGACATTCCCCACCTGTAATGGACCCCATCCCAGGTCTCAGCCCATAACGGACCTAGGCAGACATTCCCCACCTGTAATGGACCCCATCCCAGGTCTCAGCCCATAACGGACCTAGGCAGACATTCCCCACCTGTAATGGACCCCATCCCAGGTCTCAGCCCATAACGGACCTAGGCAGACATTCCCCACCTGTAATGGACTCCATCCCAGGTCTCAGCCCATAACGGACCTGGGCAGACATTCCCCACCTGTAATGGACCCCATCCCAGTTCTCAGCCCATAATGGACCTAGGCAGACATTCCCCACCTGTAATGGACCCCATCCCAGTTCTCAGCCCATAATGGACCTAGGCAGACATTCCCCACCTGTAATGGACCCCATCCCAGTTCTCAGCCCATAATGGACCTAGGCAGACATTCCCCACCTGTAATGGACCCCAGCCCAGTTCTCAGCCCATAACGGACCCCGGCATGTGTTCCCTGCCCGTAACGGTCCCCAGCATGTGTTCCCCACCCGTAACGGACCCCGGTATGTGTTCCCCACCTGTAACGAAACCCAGCAAACGTTCCCGGCCCCTAACGGACCCCAGCAAACATTCCCGGCCCGTAACGGACCCCAGCAAACATTCCCTGCCTGTAACGGGCCCTGGCAAATATTCCCCGCCCGTAACGGACCCCGGCAAACGTTTTCTGGCAAATGTTCCCCGCCTGTAACGGACCCTGGCAAACTTTACGCAGCCGGCAAGCATTCTGTGCCCATAACGGTCCCCGGCAAGCGTTCTGTGCCCGTAACGGGCCATGGCAAGCGTTCTGTGCCCGTAACGGGCCCTGGCAAGCATTCCACGCCGGTAACGGACCCCGGCAAGCGTTCTGTGCCCGTAACAGACCCTGGAAAGCGTTCCGCACCCATAACAGACCCTGGAAAACATTCTGCGCCCGTAAAAGACCCCAATGGGCATTCCCTGTCCATAACAGACCCCAATGGGCATTCCCTATCCATAACAAACCCTGATAAGTATTCCCCATCCATAACAGACCCCAATGGGCATTCCCTATCTGTATTGGGCCCCAACAGGTGCAATGCAGGGCAATGCTTGACTTGACTTTTTGTATTGGCATTCAGACTTCATTTAAATCCCCTCTGCTTGGGCATTTTGTACAATATAAAATTCCTTCCAACATAAATACGGATGTTAAAGAAATGATTACATTTAGGAAAAACCATAATGTACAACTGGCTTCGGGGTATCTGCACTGAGGGAGTACAAATGTTGCCAGCATGACCTGTTTTTCTAAAAATACTAGTCCCTTGGCTGCCATGTAGATGCAGTGAGTGAATGCAGTACATTCAGTCATCACGTCTGGACCAGCATGCAGGTTGGGAGTCCTGATTGCACTCTGTTGCTGGGTCAGTGTCTCCAAATATTGAAGCCACAGGTGGCCAGGCAACTAGCATTTACATAGATACTGTACACATATATATTTCATATATATATATTTTTTTCTTTTTTTAAGTTATTTACTGGTGAATTAATCATTACAGAGCTGCATTGTGTTTTTTATATCTGTCCAGAGTTCTGGTGTACATTGGTTTGTTCTTGTGTCGCTGTGTTACGGCACCCACGTGGCGCGTCACCGTTTCCCTAGATACATAAAGGTCCTGTTGGATTCTGTACTCTGATCAGCGACCCTGCCAAGGCAAACACAGCTGTCTGAACTTTTCACACTCAGGAGAGGCATGGGATCACTCACAGCTTCACACGTTCCGTGATTGGGACAGACACCAGCGTGTGGCTCCTGAATGGATTGATATTTTCGCAGTAGATGTGTGGTCATGGATTTACAGGAGGGACATGTCTGGAGCCACTACTGTATTCTAAACCTGACCAGCACATTCCTACATTCTTGCAGGCTGCAGGTTGGTTGAACCAAAGCCCTATTCACTTCAATGGGTCATATTCAGCATCAGTTCCTCCTGTTGAACACAGCATGCCTTTTAATTTTTGGTATTGGCATTTCTTAGTTTAGGTGGACAGTTAGGGGGCTGTAAAAACCACATCTTTTACCGCCCGTGTGAACAAGCCCCAATTCACGCTAGTTTAACACCTCCCTACATCCCATTTGGCTTTCTTGGACCAAAAAACAGGTAACTTTGGGGACAGAAGCCAGTGGGAGTCATCTGTGTCCTCAGCGCTGGACCGGCCACTGTATGTGCAGTTGTGCAAGCTCCAACCATCACTGCTTGGGAAGGATGAGGGGGGGGGGGGGCACACTTTTGGCATTTGATTGTCTCCAGGTGGCACATGCACCACACTTTTGTGATGTCAGTGGCCAGAGTGAGCTCTAAGACAGGAGCTTACATACGGTAGACTTCTGCAGAGGGGAGGCAGTGAGGGAGCATGGATGGATGAGTAGATCTTGATGGGATGGGTATGCTATCAGGAGGCCCCAGACCATGACCAGGAAAATCACTGATCCCCCTGGTCACCGACTACAATGGAGGAAGGAGAGGCAAGGAAGCACAAGTAAGGAGAGTATGGGGGTAGGGGTCAGGGGAGACCGATATCACCTATCCCACTAGTCACTGACTGTCAGGGGAGACTTATCCCTAATCCCCCTGGTCACCGACTGTGATGGAGGGGGGAGTGGCAAGGAAGCACAGGCAAGGGGAGTATGGGGGGGGGGGGGGGTCAGGGGGACCAATATCACTGATCCTATTGGCCACCAACTATGATGGAGGAAGGAGTGGAAAAGAAGCACAAGCAAGGAGAGTATGGGGTGGGGGGTAATGATATAATCGATCTCCCTGGTCACTGACTATAGAGGAAGGAGTGGCAAGGAAGCACAGATAAGGAGAGTATGGGGGGTGTCAGGGGGAACCGATATCACTGATCCCCCTGGTTACTGACTATGATGGAGGAAGGAGTGGCAAAGAAGCACAGACAATGCGAGTATGGGGTGGGGGGTAATGATATCATTGATCCCCCTGGTCACTGACTACGATGGAGAAAGAAGTGGCAAAGAAGCACAGACAAGGCGACTATGGGGTGGGGGGTAATGATATCATCGATCTCCCTGGTCACTGACTATGATGGAGGAAGGAGTGGCAAAGGAGCACAGACAACGGAAGTATGGGGTGGGGGGTAATGATATCATTGATCTCCCTGGTCACTGAGTATGATGGAGGAAGGAGTGGCAGAGAAGCACAGACAAGGCAAGTATGGGGGGTGTCAGAGGGGACTGATCCCCCTGGTCACTGACTATGATGGAGGAAGGAGTGGCTGAGAACCAGAGACAAGGGGAGTATGGGGTGGGGGGTAATGATATCATTGATCTCCCTGGTCACTGACTATGATGGAGTAAGGAGTGGCAAAGAAGCACAAGCAAGGCGAGTATGGGGGGGGTGTCAGGGAGAGATCGATATCACTGATCCCAATGGTCACTGACTATGATGGAGTAAGGAGTGGCATGGAAGCACAAGCAAGGTGACTATGGGGGGGTGTCAGGGAGGGGCCGATATCACTGAACCCCCTGGTCACTGATTATGATGGAGGAAGGAGTGGCATGGAAGCACAAGCAAGGCGACTATGGGGGGGTGTCAGGGAGGGACCGATATCACTGAACCCCTGGTCACTGACTATGATGGAGGAAGGAGTGTCAAGGAAGCACAGACAAGGGCAGTATGGGGGTGGGGGGTAATGATATCACTGATCCCCCTGGTCACTATGATGGAGGAAGGAGTGGCAAGGAAACACAGACAAGGGGAGTATGGGGGGTGGGGGGTAATGATATCACTGATCCCCCTGGTCACCAACTATGATGGAGGAAGGAGTGTCAAGGAAACACAGACAAGGGGAGTATGGGGGGTGGGGGGTAATGATATCACTGATCCCCCTAGTCACTATGATGGAGGAAGGAGTGGCAAGGAAACACAGACAAGGGGAGTATGGGGGTGGGGGGTAATGATATCACTGATCCCCCTGGTCACCAACTATGATGGAGGAAGGAGTGGCAAGGAAGCACAAGTAAGGCAAGTATAGGTAGGTCAGGGGGAACCTTTGCAGAAACAAAGTCACTGTGGCCTGTCTGAGCAAGCTGACCCAATCTCTTCAACCACATTTACAAGAACGAGATCCAAGTTATGTATCTGCAGAAATGGCTTCAGATGTTACCTGCTCACGGTCACATGAATTAAAATCTTCTCCATGCAGAAAATGTCAATTTCTTTTGAACCTTTACAAGATTTACCTTCTTATAATGAATATTGATCAATTGCTTGGTAACACACATTGCTATTGCTCTGAGGAAGGGAGTTCAACTCCCGAAACGCGCTAGTACTTTATCCGAGGACGCATGGGGGTTTATTTACTAAAGCTGGAGAGTCCAAGATCAGAGTCCCTTCTGCATAGAAACCAATCAGCTTCTAACCTCAGCTTGTTCAATGAAGCTTTGGCAATGAAACCTGGAAGCTGATTGGTTTCTATGCAGAAGGGAGTCTGATTTTGGACTCTCCAGCTTTAGTAAATAAACCCCATGCTGTCCACGATGGGCACCTTTGACTTCTTATCTCTGTTTTTATGACTTTTATGGCTTGTATGTTTTTGCATCTTTTTAATACATTTTTGGTTTTGCGTTAATGCACAAGGAGAGGGCGCCCTGTTTTGTTTTTTTCTACAGGGGTAGATGTACTAAAACTGGAGCTCTCAGAATCTGGTGCAGCTGTGCATGGCGGCCAATCAGCTTCTAACTTCAGCTTGTTCAATTACGTTTTGACACTAAAACCTGGAAGCTGATTGGTTTCTATGCAGAGCTGCACCAGGTTTTAGTAAATGACCCCCAATGACAAGTATTTTGGGTACAGATTGGGGCTCAGTGACCTGTCCTGACTATATGAGAACACACCTAACTCACCTCCCATCATTCTCACTTATCTATCAGCCTGAGCAGGCAAAACCTAATTCCCTTTATTTACTAAGGAAAACTAAAACCCACCCCCAGAAACGATTCCTTCTCATGACAGATGATAAATCTCAAGCTTTCACATCCAGGGTGAGCCATTGAGTCCCATATATATGTATATATATTTGATTAAATACTCTGTATTGGATATATTAAAGTTGTTTGGTAATTGAACAATTTTCCTTTGATTTACCTTTAGACTGCCTCGGCGGTAGAAATTTCTTCAAAAAAATCTTCCCTGAAGAAGCTCGTGAGGGCGAAACACGTAGGGAGTAACTACGTAACTAAGTTTTAATCTCAGTTGTATTCTTAGAACTGAAATTGTTTTTATGTTTCTGTATTGTTTTCTCTCTTGTTGTGTTTTTTACAAAAATACAAAATAAAAATTCTATAACTTTTTAATATGTTTGGTATTCATGTTCATGCACCCTGAAAGTCCCATCTTCTCTATTGAATATATGATAAATCTCAAGTGTCAGCCTGGCTAACTGGGAATTCCATCTGATAGACAAATCCATCATTTGTGATATTGTGATGTGACATGTCCTATTGATTTCCCATAGAAGGAAGCTGCCTGGGATCGGTGTAACGGACCCAATAACACAGTATAAGATTTCATTATGGGATGGAAAACAATCACAGCAAATAAAGCTCCATCAAGGCAGGGCGGCCGTGTTTATATAAAGCAGAACTCCGGCCAGAACATTGCTCTTTTTCTGGTTGGTGAGGCAGCTTCTCCTTGGATAGTACTGATTACCCTTCCTTCATCCTTCTCCTCGTCATCAGTACTGGAAGGGCTGAGTTCTGTTGGCTGTAAATGCTTTGTGTCTGTAGTGTACCCCAAGGGGTGTCCCTAGCCCCATACCCCAAGGGGTGTCCCCAGCCCTGTACCCCAAGGGGTGTCCCCAGCCCTGTACCCCAAGGGGTGTCCCCAGCCCCCACCTCCCTCTCCACTCTACATCTCTATGATGTCCTTCTACATAGTCGGTGCTGTTCACACATCAGACACAATACAGGTGATACATTGTCCTCAGTGTCTGATCTGGATTTTCTTGTTGTATCTACATTATATTGCCAAAAGTATTGGTCGGCCGGCCTTTCCACACACATGACCTTTAGTGACCTCCCAGTCTTAGTCCGTAGGTTCAATATTGAGTTGGCCCCGCCCTTTCCACGCACATGACCTTTCATGGCCCCCCAGTCTTGGTCCGTAGGGTTCAATATTGAGTTGGCCCCGCCCTTTGCAGCTATAACAGCTTCAACTCTTCTGGGAAGGCCGTCCACAAGGTTTAGGAGGGTGTCTATGGGAAGGTTGGACCATTCTTCCAGAAGCACATTTGTCAGGTCAGGCACTGATGTCGGGGGAGGAGGCCTGGCTCGCAGTCTGCGCTCTAATTCATCCCAAAGGTGTTCTATGGGGTTGAGGTCAGGACTCTGTGCAGGCCAGTCAAGTTCCTCCACCCCAAACTGGCTCCTCCATGTCTTTATGGACCTTGTGCACTGGTGTGCAGTCATGTTGGAACAGGAAGGGGCCATCCCCAAACTCTTCCCACAAAGTTGGGAGCATGAAATTGTCCAACATGTCGCCTTAAGAATTCCCTTCACTGGAACTAGGGGGCCAAGCGCTGACCCCGCCCTGTCATGTGACGTGCCCTACCACTTGGTGGCTGAGTTGCTGTTGTTCCCAGTTGCTTCCACTTTGTTATAATCCCACTAACAGTTGAGCGTGGAATATTTAGTAGCCAGGAAATGTCACGGATGGACTTATTGCCCAGGTGGCCACCTATCACGGGACCACGCTTGGAGTCACTGAGCTCCTGAGAGCAACCCATTCTTTCACCAATGTTTGTAAAAGCAGTCTGCATGTCTAGGGGCTTGATTGTATACACCTGTGACCATGGAGGGGGAGGGGAACACCTGAATCACATGATTGGGAGGGGATTGGAACACCTGAATCACATGATTTAGAGGGGGTCCCAATACTTTTGGCAATATAGTGTATCTCTATGATGTCCTGGTCTAGCCTAATCATATGACAGGTGATACATTGTTTTCAGAGTCTGGGCTGCACCGAGGAGGATGTTCTATTCATCGCTATGATGTCCGGACACATGACCTGGCCTGTATACCCATCAGGACACAGTACAGGTGACACACAGCAGTCAGTGTCTGGGATGGATCTTCTCTACATCTGTATGATATCCCGGTACACATGGCCTGGTCTAGTCTGGCCACGTGACAGGTGATACATTGTCCTCAGTGTCCTGGCCGAATCTTGGAGTATATCCTATACAATGTGTACACTATGATGTCCTGACACATGGCCCAGCCTGATCACACATCACAGTACAGCGTACATTCGGGAGAATTTATTAAGACTGGAGCAGAAAGTTAGAAGCGGATTGGTTCCCATGCATAGTTTCTCCAGTTTATATAACCCCCCCCCCCCCCACCAACAGCAATGTACTCAGTGCCTGGGCTGCATCCTGGTACATGACCAGTGCTGACCACATATCCGACCACAGTATAGGTGATACATAGTGGTCAGAGTTCAGGACTGACATTCTGCACATCTCTAGGACCTGGTCTATCCTCACCACCTGACAGGTGATACATTGTACTCAGTGTTTACATCTGCAGGATGTCCTGACCCCCATCATATGATACATTGTGTCCGATTTGTGTCCCCTATACAATGTATACATCTCTAGGATGTTCTGACCCCCCATCATGGGGTACATTGTGTGGGATGGATGATATATACAATGTATACATGTCTAGGAGGTCCTGACCCCCCATCATATGATACATTGTTCTCAGTGATGGAGGGTCTGCCCTGTGTCGTCCCCCCCCCCGGTGGTGCTCAGTGATGGGGGGTCTGCCCTGTGTCCCCCCCTGGTGGTGCTCAGTGATGGGGGGTCTGCCCTGTGTGTCCCCCCCGGTGGTGCTCAGTGATGGGGGGTCTGCCCTGTGTCGTCCCCCCCAGTGGTGCTCAGTGATGGGGGGTCTGCCCTGTGTCCCCCCCGGTGGTGCTCAGTGATGGGGGTCTGCCCTGTGAACCGGCGTCTAAGAGGCCCTGACATGGGAGGATGAAATCAGAGCGCACACAGCGGAAGTCATGCTGGTGTCCCCCCTCCCCCAAAATACACACAGCGGGTGGGGCCCCTCCTTGTCCCTCTCACCTGCCATCCCGCCGCCGTCCTCGTCCCTCTGTCCCAGTACAGCCGGATGCCGACCGACCGCCGGACCGCCACTTCCTTAGCAACGGTCAACAGGCCGCACAATCCACTTCCCTGGCAACAGGCACCGCCCCCCCGCACTGCAGAGCCATGAGGGCGTGGTTACAGAGGGAGGCTCAGCGCAGCTTAACTCACAAGGGCGGGGCTACATCGTCCGGCCAAGCGTCGAGGGGCGGAGCCTGGGAGCGCTCTCTCCATGCTGGGTTATCCTCACTTCCTGTCTGGGTGACAACGGCTCCCTCTTTTTTTTCTTATATGGGTATCACAGGGACAGGACGTCAAGGAAAATCCCCCTGATTCAGTCACAGATAAACAAATGAATGCAGACACTAAAAGGGACGTTTTTACAGCGGCTGTTTTTGGCTTTTGGCGTTTTTTTCTACACCCAGTAAACCCAGCAGCGTGTTATCCTATGTGTCCTGTACACACAGACTGGAAGCATCGTTTATTGGCTGGAATAAACCCCTCAGAACTAGCAGGTTTCTAGAGTTTTTAAGCTGTAAAAATGCTCCAATGCTGAAAAACGCTGCAAAATGGCCTTTTTGGGGCATTTTTTTTGTGTGTAAAAAAAGATAAAAAACACAAACACGGAAAAACGCGGCTAAACGTTAAACGCTGAAAAATTCACATTTCTAACACTTCACACAGCGAACCTTACGAACGTTATTAAACCGCTCCGTGTGCATGGTGCCAAATCCCCCCCCGAGAGACCTCAGCACCCCCCCAACCCTCTACTGTGCCCCCAGACCCTCTGAGAGACCTCAGCACCCCCCCCCCCCCCAACCCTCTAATGTGCCCCCAGACCCTCTGAGAGACCTCAGCACCCCTCCAACCCTCTACTGTGCCCCCAGACCCTCTGAGAGACCTCAGCACCCCCCAACCCTCTACTGTGCCCCCAGACCCTCTGAGAGACCTCAGCACCCCCCCCCCAACCCTCTAATGTGCCCCCAGACCCTCTGAGAGACCTCAGCACCCCTCCAACCCTCTACTGTGCCCCCAGACCCTCTGAGAGACCTCAGCACCCCCCCAACCCTCTACTGTGCCCCCAGACCCTCTGAGAGACCTCAGCACCCCCCAACCCTCTACTGTGCCCCCAGACCCTCTGAGAGACCTCAGCACCCCCCCCAACCCTCTACTGTGCCCCAGACCCCCCTCAGCACCCCAAACTCCCACAATGGCCCCCAACCGCCCCTGAGAGCCCTCAACACCCCCCCATAACCCTCTACTGTTCCCCAGACCACCCTCCCCCGACCCTCTACTATGCCCCCAGACCCTCTGAGAGACCTCAGCACCCCCCCCCCTCAACCCTATACCGTGCCCCAGACCCTCTGAGAGACTTCAGCACCCCCCCCCCCCCAACCCTCTACTGTGCCTCCAGACCCTCTGAGAGACCTCAGCACCCCCCCCCCCAACCCTCTACTGTGCCCCAGACCTCCCTCAGCACCCCAAACTCCCACAATGGCCCTCAACCCCCACCCCCCCCGAGAGCCCTCAACACCCCCCCACAACCCTCTACTGTGCCCCCAGTCCCCCTGAGAGCCCTCAGCACCCCAAACTCCCACAATGGCCCAAACCCCCCCTCCATAACCTTCTACTGTGCCCTCAGACCCCCCTGAGGGGCCTCAGCACCCACAACCTCCAACAATGGCCCCAAACCCCCCCCTTCGAGGGCCCTCAGCACCCCGAACCCCCCCCCCAAGAGATCTCAGCACCCCAACCTCCCACTGCACCCCAAACCCACCTGAGACCCCTCAGCACCCTCAACCGTACACTGTGCCCCAAGACCCCCCCCTTCCCAAGAGCCCTCAGCACCGCAACCTCCCACTGTGCCCCCAGAAACCCCCCCCCCCCAAGAGCTCTTAGCACCCCCAAACCCTCCACTGTGCCCCCCCAGCAACCCCCAATCCTCTACTGTGCCCCCAGACCCCCCTTCCCCGAGAGCCCTCAGCACCGCCAACCTCCCACAATGGCCCCAGACTCCCCTCCCCCGAGAGCCCCTCCGCACCCCCATTGTGACCCCAATACCCCACTGTGCCCCATACCCACCCAGAGAGCTTTTAGTACCTTTCAACCCCCCCCCCCCCCTCCTGAGAGCCCTCAGCTGGCTTCCTTCTCTCACCCTTCTGCTGGTTTTCAGCTGCTGCAGAGAGAGCCCATACAGGGGATTGGTTCCTGTAATTGCCCCCCCCCCCAACCTCCTTGTGCACCATACGTTTCCCCCTGCTGTCTAGGCCCCCTAACCCTACAGTGCTGCCAGCTTCCCTCCTCTCCTTCCCACCAATGGGAAAGGTCCAGTACACATGTCACATTTACCAGCCCTTTCCTGAATGAACACAATGAGTGATTGGTACTAATCACTTACTAATTCATTACTGAAGAATAGTAAGCTGTGGGTTTTTTTTTTTTGGGGGGGGGGGGCTGTCAGGTTGACTGTATGGGGTCTAATTGTTTCTAACAGCAGCCCTGCCCAGACCCCCTGGGAGCCATCAGCGCCCCCCCTCCAACCTCCCACAGTGCCCCCAGACCCCCTGGGAGCTATCAGTGCCCCCCCCCCAACCTCCCACAGTGCCCCCAGACCCCCTGGGAGCCATTAGCGCCCCCCCCCCCCAACCTCCCACAGTGCCCCCAGACCCCCTGGGAGCCATCAGCGCCCCCCCCCCCAACCTCCCACACTGCCCCCAGACCCCCTGGGAGCCATCAGCGCCCCCCCCCCCCCCCAAAGTGCCCCCAGACCCCCTGGGAGCCATCAGCGCCCCCCCCCCAAAGTGCCCCCAGACCCCCTGAGGGCGCTCAGCAGCCCACAACAAAGGTGTATTTTTGGTAAGTCCCGGAGTTGGGCTTTAGAGCTGATAGGAGATTTTACTGATTGGGATTCGGCTACTTTAACATCCCCCCTCCCCCCCAGTACAGTATAGAAGGATGGATACAACACACACCATGTAAACTCGAATATATTTTATTATACAAATCGATACAAAATAAGTGATAGAAAATCTTCATGGTAAACATTAGGATTCGTTATGTGCCTATAGACTGATGGAAGTGTAACTCCACCCGACAAACGTGTTATCCCGGCACCAACATGGCGGCACACGTGTGCTAGTACACAGCCATGGACTGGCGTCAGGAAAGGAAATCCTATGGCTGGGAAATCGGTAGATCTGTTATCGATTATCTGCAAATGTTGCTTATTCTTGTACAGACTCTTGAAGTAACTCCAGACCCAAAGGGAGAGGAAGGACTGGCACTCAGTGCTGGGTGTGAGATGAAGACACTGGATCCCATCCATACATGACATGGAGGCATCGGATCCCATCCAGGCATGACATGGAGGCACCAGATCCCATCCAGGCATGACATGGAGGCACCAGATCCCATCCAGGCATGACATGGAGGCACCAGATCCCATCCAGGCATGACATGGAGGCACCAGATCCCATCCAGGCATGACATGGAGGCACCGGATTTCATCCAGGCATGACATGGAGGCACCGGATCCCATCCAGGCATGACATGGAGGCATCGGATCCCATCCAGGCATGACATGGAGGCACCAGATCCCATCCAGGCATGACATGGAGGCACCAGATCCCATCCAGGCATGACATGGAGGCACCGGATCCCATCCAGGCATGACATGGAGGCATCGGATCCCATCCAGGCATGACATGGAGGCACCAGATCCCATCCAGGCATGACATGGAGGCACCAGATCCCATCCAGGCATGACATGGAGGTACCGGCTCCCATACATACATGACATGGAGGCACTGGCTCCCATCCATACACAACATGGAGGCACCGGATCCCATCCATGCATGACTTGAAGGCACCGGATCCCATTCATGCATGACTTGAAGGCACCGAATCCCATCCATGCATGACTTGAAGGCACCGGATCCCATCCATGCATGACTTGAAGGCACCAGATCCCATCCATGTATGACTTAAAGGCAGCGGATCTCATGCATACATGACACAAGGACACCGGTTCCCATCCATACATGACACGAAGACACCGAATCCTATCCATACATGAGACAATGACACCATCTCCCATTCATATATGAGATGAAGACACCGGATCCCATCCACACATGGCATGAGGACACTGGATCCCATCCATACATGACAGGAATACACTGGCTCCCATCCATACATGACATTAGGACACCGGATCCCATCCATGCATGACTTGAAGGCACTGGATCCCATCCATGCATGACATGAGGACACTGGCTCCCATCCATAAATGACATGAAGACACCAGATTCCATCCATACATGACACGAGGACACCGGCTCCCATCCGTACATGACATGAGGACACTGGATCCCATCCATGCATGACATGATGATACCGGATCCCATCCATCCATGACATGAAGACACTGGATCCCATACATACATAACATGAAGACACTGGATCCCATCCATCCATGACACGAAGACACTGGATCCCATACATACATAACATGAAGACACTGGATCCCATCCATCCATGACACGAAGACACTGGATCCCATCCATCCATGACACGAAGACACTGGATCCCATCCATCCATGACACGAAGACGCTGGATCCCATCCATACATGAGGCAGACGACTTCCCTGGTAGGACAATGGACACTTCAAAAGCCTGTACACGCATGCTGAACCCCGGCCAGTCATTCTTCCTCTTTGTTACAGATGTCAGCTGGAATTACACTTGAATGGCGTGTCCTGCTCAGTAATGCCACATACAAGGGGTGAGATCACATGGGGCCATCGAAAGTCAGTCAAGAGAACCTGTCACTTTGCCGATCCAAGCTGAAGTGAAAGGTTCTCCATACATCACTAATTGGCTCGCTGCACCTCTATGCTGCTCCATTCATCAGTTAGAGTATCCTGGAAAAAAAATGGTATTCTTGAGTACAGGAGATCATGTGATTTTATCCTCTTTCTCCTTATGGCCAATATCCAGACCTGAACACTGTCACATGGAGAAGGGAGACCATCATTAACCCCGTGTAAGCTCCAAAAGCAACCAACACTGAGCTTACACAGACTCTGTGCTCCTGCTGATGGAAGCAAAGGGATGGAATCCTTATAAATAAATAAAAGGAGCCACCAGACAATTCCAGACAGTACTTCCACCTACAGGCCGGTCCAGCCAATGGCAGGTTGGTGGCTGCACAGAGGACAAGGGGTGGGCAGGAGGGGCAGCTGCCCTGGGCGCAATGGTTTATGTAGGGATGGGGGTGCCTTCCTGACAGGAGTAACAGTGGCTGTGATTTTAACAATCCAGTGACTGCTGGGCGTAGGAACCCCTAATCATGAATGGGGGGGGGGCGCTGTTTGGCATCTTGTCCCGGCCATGCATCGGGTGTCCACACAGGGAGGAGCGTGAAGAGCCATCAGCCTGTCATTGATTTTAAAAGGCTGACAACACGGACCCCCGGAGACTCCCGGGACTCTGCACAGGTGTTCTGATCACTGCACCCATGTGAATGAGCCCCAAGGCACTAGCATTTTCTGTCCAATGGGGACACTGAACAGAGATTGGATGAAGACATTGTAGCTGTAAGCAGACTGGACTAGAAAAGTGTTAGCACCTCTGTCAGATTTTATGCCATCTGTGATCTGTGGAGAGGGATTAACCTCAGGGGAGATCCCTGTCTCAGCTCCCCATATCCCTATTATGTGTAAGTCACCCTGTGCCTGTTAGGGGTACAGGGTGGAATGTCCTGATATTGTGTAGACATGTATACGTGGGGTGGGGGTTGTTCATTGTTTACGGCCATGTGGTGCATCCCATTGTTCTATTGTGTGTCTTGCTTGGGAGCAAACTATTATGGGATGTATGTGCTTGTGTATTGGCTTGGTGGGGGGTGTCTGCTGATGGGTCTCTGGTTGCTAGATTTGGTTTGCCCTGCCCTGTGTCCATATGCAGGGAGGTGGGTTGTTCCCTTGAATGTATATATCTTGTGTCTATTTCCTGGTTTCCTCCAAGACTGGTCTCCTCTAGTCTCATATGGACAAACAGTGGTGTCCGTGGATCTGTGTTCGGACAGGGAAGCGGTAGTATAACGGAAATACCCCAGTGCAGTCAGGGTCCGGTTCCGTTACACACCGGAATACGAGAGTAGAGCAAATCTCTCAAAAGGAGACACTTGTCCAAGATGGGGTGTCCTTTTATTTTGGAGAAATTTCCTGGGTCACCAGGACAGGAAGTGAAGGGAAATCTCCCCAACGGGACCATAAAGTATAGGCTTTAACCACGACCACAGAAAGTCAGCTCCGCCAAGAAGACCCCAGGTTCTGAGACAAGGACACTTCAGATTCAGTAGAAATTAGATTTACCTTTCACAACTGGGAGGGGGAGATTTACAAAGACTGAGTGACTACCAGTGTGCGATGGTGTCAGCTGCCTTCTACCAGTTTCGGGATTCAGCCACCATGTAGGCTTCTGAATGGTGCATCCCTTAGACCTGGCCACGGTCCCAGCACAGGGCTCTCTATGACCCCTCACAGGATGACTCTGTCCTGTCTATGTAAATCTCCCCCCAAGGTTTCTCCACAGGTGAAAGTTTTTTTCTCAAAAGTCATTGGTTTAGGAATGTGTCAGTCGACCTCACATCCCCCGCCCGGTTCACAACTCATCCTGCTTCCTGCCAGGCGAGTCCATCCCAAAGAACGAGGACGGCTTTCCCTGTAGGTCCCGCTCCCGCTTCACGAAGGCGGTGAAGGACGAAACGCAGTTCCCGATGAAATGTTCGCTCTGGCCCAGGATGTAGAGGTCGATCTGGGCTACGTCCGGCTGGAGGCTGACCACTTTCACCTGGAGGGAAACAAAAAAAAAAAAAAACACTTCAGTTTACAGCACCCATATTTTACTAAAAGTCAAGCACACTCAGGAGCTGTAAAACAGCACGTGATCAGAGTGAACGGTCAGACCTCAAAGGGCCCATCGGCCCCGGAATCTCCTACCTCCTTCCCCAGGGCTTTCTGTAACTCGGCGGTGTGGGAGGTGGAGTCGGTGGCCACGTAGACGGATCGGGATTTTGTCCTCTTCACCCATTGGCTCACGGCACGTTTGATCTCTCTGAGGTCCGGGAGACACATGCTCACGGTGAGGGGCGTGGCCTTTAGGCGGTCGTAGCCGACGCACTGCGGAGAGGCCATGAAATGCGGACCGGCCGTGCCGTCACTCACCATCTTACAAGCATTTACCTGCCCAGGAAAAAACAATCAAATCTTTATTGATCCGCAGACATGAATTACGTCACAGAGAGTCAGGAGGAGGGAAATCTGTATTATACATGGAGGAATGACAGGTACATGGAGGAATGAAAGGTACATGGAGGAATGAAAGGTACATGGAGGAATGAAAGGTACACGGAGGAATGAAAGGTACACGGAGGAATGAAAGGTACACGGAGGAATGGAAGGTACACGGAGGAATGGAAGGTGAATGGAGGAATGACAGGTACACGGAGGAATGGAAGGTGAATGGAGGAATGAAAGGTACATGGAGGAATGAAAGGTACATGGAGGAATGGAAGGTGAATGGAGGAATGAAAGGTACATGGAGGAATGAAAGGTACATGGAGGAATGAAAGGTACATGGAGGAATGAAAGGTACATGGAGGAATGAAAGGTACATGGAGGAATGGAAGGTACATGGAGGAATGAAAGGTACATGGAGGAATGAAAGGAACATGGAGGAATGAAAGGTGAATGGAGGAATAAAAGGTGAATGGGGGAATGAAAGGTACATGGAGGAATGAAAGGTGAATGGAGGAATGGAAGGTGAATGGAGGAATGGAAGGTACATGGAGGAATGAAAGGTACATGGAGGAATGAAAGGTACATGGAGGAATGAAAGGTACATGGAGGAATACGTTCTATCAAGAGCTCTTCTGTGGTCAGAGCAATAGAAGAAAAAACAGCCAAAAAAATTCTATCAGGGTCCCTATCACAGACCCCCCTTTATATCAGAGTCCCCAACAAAATCTGCCTTTACATCACGGTCCCCCCTTGTTTGAGAATCCCCATCAGAGTTCCCCCTTACATCAGGGTCTCTATCAATGTCTGCTCTTACATCAGGGTCCCTGTCACAGTCCCCCTTTATATCAGAGCCCCCAACAATGTCTGCCCTTACATCAGAGTCTCTATCAGATTGAGAATTCCCATCAGAGTCTCTATCAATGTCTGCTCTTACATCAGAGCCCCCATAAGAGTCCCTCCTTACATCAGGGTCCCCGTCACAGTCCCCCTTCATATCAGAGCCCCCAACAATGTCTGCCTTTATATCAGAGTCTCTATCAATGTCTGCTCTTACATCAGAGCCCCCATAAGAGTCCCTCCTTACATCAGGATCCTCATCACAGTCCCCCTTTATATCAGAGCCCCCAACAATGTCTGCCCTTACATCAGGATCTCTATCAGAGTCCCCCCTAATTGAGAATCCCCATCAGAGTCTTTATCAATGTCTGCTCTTACGTCAGAGTCCCCAACAAATTCTGCCCTTACATCAGGATTTCCATCAGAGGCTCCCTTACATGAGAATCCCCATCAGAGTCCCTATCAATGTTTGCCTTACATCAGTGCCCCCTTACATGACATCCTCTGTCAGAGTTCCCCCCATACAGAAGAGTCTCTATTAGAGTCCCCTCTTTACATAAGTGTCCCCAACAAAAGTCTGCCCTTACATCAGGATCTCCATCAGAGACCCCCTTATATGAGAATCCCCATCAGAGACCCCCCTTACATCGGAGTTCCTATCAATGTCTGCCCTTACATCAGTGCCCCTTTACATGACATCCTCTGTCAGCGTTCCCCCCATACAGGAGACACTATATTAGAGTCCCCTCTTTACATCAGGGTTCCCATCATTGAACCCCCTTACATCAAGGTGTTCATCAGAGTTCCCCTTACATAAGAGTAAGCATCAGACTCCCCATCAGTGTCCCACCTTACATCAGAGTCCACCCTTACATTGGGGTCCTCAGAGTCCCCCCCAAAAAGTCTCCCCTTACATCAAGGACTCCATCAATGTCTTCCCTTACCTGAGAGTCCACATCAAAGTCCCCCCTTTTAATGAGGGCTTCTTTCAGAATATCCCCTTTACATCAGAGTCCCCCCTTACCTAACACAGTTTACTTTTCGGACAAGATTTAAAGTGCGCCTGTCTTCTCGTCCAATCATCTGCTGCAATGGAGGAGACTTGGGAAGACTGTCACAGCTTACATAACCCATCACTTACCCAATCCGATCCGATCCTCAGATGGACACCCACAAAGGGTCTAACGAGTAACTTCCGGATGTGCATGTCTCCCTCTTCAACAATCTTTTTGGACCATACCATGTATTTCTGCAACCCTCTGTGTTCTTCCAGGACGGGGAACTGGGCAGGGGCCCCGGGGAGGGCCAGAACCGGGTGTGTAGAGGAAGGATACCTGATAAAAAAAACAGTACCAAGAGCGCCACCTGTAGACCATTCTACCAAAAACGCAGAAATCTGTGTATTTCCAAAATACAAAAACTTTATAAATATACAGCAATCCCCAGCATTTGTTTATTGTATCCTAAATGTAAACTAACTGAGGGTTCAGGTCCGAGAGGACTGCCCAACTGCGTGACCACTGTGATTGGCTGTCACGGTGGTCACATGATTGGGAACCAGCGGGACCTAGAGATCAGGAGCTGTCCATCACACTTGGTCACCATTTTGGGAGTGCGCACTGAGCGCGCTCTCAGCACAGAAACCTTAGCCACCCATGGACATGGGGCGCAGGGTGCGGGCAATAAGACCCATTCACTTTGCCACTCTGCTTATCTGCCTCCCTCCCCTGCCACATTAAGGGGGGAGAAGCAGGTATCTGGTTTTGACAGATTTGGCCCCCCTTTTTCCCCCTGCAGCCCTTTGGGAAACTTCACAGGTCCTAGAAGACTGAGGCCCATTCACAAAGCGTGGCGCGATTGAACATGCGCAGCAGGAAACTGGTTGTGAAGCCGCAAGGCTTCACTGCCGATTTCCCTTAGTCAACATGGCGGCACCAGCACCCGACAGCCGATTTAGGAATCGGCTCGGGGTGAGGACACTGCTGGATCCCTGGACAGGTAAGTGACCTAACATTAAAAGACAGTAGCTACAGTACTTTTTATTGGGGGGGGGGGGGCGAGGGAACTCCTCTGTAACCGCATACCCGTCTAGCCCATTGCCAATAAACAGCCGGACGGGAGTGCTCCCTCCGCATGCATTGCCTGTGCGCGCTCCCTGAGAGTGCGCAGCACCACGATCTGTGACACAGATTGCTGTACAGGGCCTCTGTGTGAGGTCCCAATTCAAGTGATCCCTGATTGGCCAATCAGTGATCACATGAACAGTAGTAAACAAGCTGACATCATTGTTTACTACTTGTGAAATCTGTGAATGATCACAGAGATCACATGGTACAGGGCTATTCACAACAGCCTTGTGCCATGTGACAAGCTGTGACCAATCACAGTATTTCTCAATGGCTGCAAGAATGCAGCCAGAGAGAAATAGAAATGATTGCTTTTACAGCCTTTATGGGTGTAAAAGTAATCAGTGTAAACAAAACAAAAAAAAAAAAATCTTATAAGCAGTACAGTGTCACTATGGTGCTAGGGTGACAGTATGTAAAAAAAAAATATATAAAAAAATAAAAGAAAAATGTATAAGAACATTTTAAAAAAATTATAATTTTTTCTTATAAACTAATTTGGGTTATTTTTTTATTAACCAAAAAGATAGATGAATATATTTTGGCCAAGATTTGTGAAGAAAGATTATTTATTTGCAACATTGTAGAAGAAAAACATTTAAAAAAAAATGTTGGTCTTTTTCATTTATTTAGCAAAAAAATAAAAACCCCAGTGCTGAATAAATACCACCAAAATAAAGTTGTATCTGTCTCAAATAAATGCTAAAAATTTCATACGGGTACAGTGTTGCATGACCGCGCAATTGTCATTCAAAGTGTGACAGCGCTGAAAGCTGAAAATTGGCCTGGGCAGGAAGGGGGGGAAAGTGTCCGGACTGGAAGTGGTTAAGTAGGTTGACTATGGATTCCTCTGCCACCCCCTACATTGATCCCGGTACATTTCCTCTGCCTCCCCCTACATTGATCCCGGTACATTTCCTCTGCCACCCCCTGCATTGATCCAGGTACATTTCCTCTGCCACCCCCTACATTGATCCAGGTACATTTCCTCTGCCACCCCCTGCATTGATCCAGGTACATTTCCTCTGCCACCCCCTGCATTGATCCAGGTACATTTCCTCTGCCACCCCCTACATTGATCCAGGTACATTTCCTCTGCCACCCCCTACATTGATCCAGGTACATTTCCTCTGCCACCCCCTACACTGATCCAGGTACATTTCCTCTGCCACCCCCTACATTGATCCAGGTACATTTCCTCTGCCACCCCCTACATTGATCCAGGTACATTTCCTCTGCCACCCCCTACACTGATCCAGGTACATTTCCTCTGCCACCCCCTACATTGATCCAGGTACATTTCCTCTGCCACCCCCTACATTGATCCAGGTACATTTCCTCTGCCACCCCCTGCATTGATCCAGGTACATTTCCTCTGCCACCCCCTGCATTGATCCAGGTACATTTACTCTGCCACCCCCTACACTGATCCAGGTACATTTACTCTGCCACCCCCTACATTGATCCAGGTACATTTCCTCTGTCACCCCTACATTGATCCAGGTACATTTCCTCTGCCACCCCCTACATTGATCCAGGTACATTTACTCTGCCACCCCCTACATTGATCCAGGTACATTTACTCTGCCACCCCCTACATTGATCCAGGTACATTTCCTCTGCCACCCCCTGCATTGATCCAGGTACATTTCCTCTGCCACCCCCTGCATTGATCCCGGTACATTTCCTCTGCCACCCCCTACATTGATCCCGGTACATTTCAGTCATCCGTGATCAGCTACTTCAACATCCCCCCAAATTTTCTGGTTTCCTCAAAATGTACCATTCACACAGGTAAAGCATTCAGCTTACCTGCTCATCCAGGCATCTTTGTAATAAGCACTGAAGTTAATTCCGTCAAACAGCTCGGAGCGGATGAAATCGATGTGAAAGTGATCCCAGAATGGACCAAATGGGTTGCCATCCTTAAAAAAAAAAAAATTAAATGATCATCAAAACCTCTGGGGGGAACTGCCTGTGTCATCACATTGGGGAGTCACCCTCTCTGTGTCATAGTGACAGGAAGTGATGAGAAATCCAAATGGTGTCACCGCAACAGGTGGGAGGGGGAATGTTTCAATGGGGACACCTGCTGTACCACCGACACCAAGGGGATTTCCTCTCATTTGGAGAAGTTTCCTCACTTCCTGTTCTGTCTTCTGGACAGGAAGTTAAGAGGAAATTTCTCAACATAGATTATAATTATTTCACACTCCATCCAAAACTGAGCTGACTATAGACACGTGGTGCCTCTAGACAGTGGACATGGAAAGCTGAACTTTAGGATCATCACATGCTGTCTAAATAGGAGGGTCATGTGTGTTTCTCCTGGAATCTTGACGTGGTTTGTGTATTTCTTCCAGATCTGTGCAATAATCCAGTGTGACACTTTACTTCCTGTGATAAAGACCGCTCACTGCAACTCTTTATACTTGTGCTGGGTGTCTGGTCTCGTCTCCGCCCCCTTCTGTAGTTTTCTGCAGGCAGTCTGCAGCGGGAGGAGCCTTCTGGGCCCCTCCCACAGCTATTCTCTCTGCACAGGCTATGTACAGCACAGTGATGATGTCACTGATACTTATATACGGTAATATCTGGGTTTGTGAAGGCATTTGTACCCCTTGTGGCAACGTTCTGTTCCTGGAGGTTAGAGTTAAACATCCCATAAACATTCACACTTTCTGGATAACAATAGCTCACGGAATGATCTGCCTGTCAATCAATTCTCATTCACCTTCATTGGACAGGACTGCTGGTCGGAGCTCCTCTTGGCAGCCGCTGTGAAGCAATAGGCCACACGCTTGTCCGCCGGCCAGTGTCTGGGGGCCAGTTTCTCCATGAAGTCCTCCATGCTCATCACTCGGTGATACTTCTGCAGGGGAGCCAACTGGAAGAACTCCTCATACGGAACGTGAGTCTGGAATACAGGAAGATTAGCAGCATTGGGAAAGCGCTGTGGTCATATATATATATGTGTGTATGTATGTATGTATGTATGTGTGTGTATATAAAAATATATATATATATATATATATATATATATATATATATATACACACACCGTGTTCCAAATTATTATGCAAATTCTATTTAAGTGTCACAAAGATGAAATATTTTGTTTTTCAGTGTAACTCATGGATGGCATTGTGTGTCAGGGCTCTTTTGATCACTGAAAACAATCTTGGACACCTGTGATAATTAGATTGGCTGGTGAGCCCAATTTAAGGAAAAACTACTAAAGGAGGGGGTTCCACATTATTAAGCAGAGCACCATTTTCAAGCAATATGGGGAAGAAAAAGGATCTCTCTGCTGCCGAAAAGAGTGAAATAGTTCGAAGCCTTGGACGAGGGATGAAAACATTCGATATTTCAGGAAAACGTAAGCACGATCATCGCACTATGAAGAAGTGGATGGTTGGTGGGCGGCCACCCTGTTCCAACAAGGCTGCGACGTCAGCAAGGCGGTGGTGGAGTCTTGTTTTGGGCCGGAATCATGGGAACAGAGCTGGTCGGCCCCTTTAGAGCCCCTGAAGGTGTAAAGATGACCTCTGCAAACTATGTGGAGTTTATGACTGACCACTTTCTTCCCTGGTACAGAAGGAAGAACTATGCTTTCCGTAATAAAATCATCTTCATGCATGACAATGCACCATCTCATGCTGCAAAGAATACCTCTGCATCAATGGCTGCTATGGGGATAAAAGGAGAGAAAGTCATGGTGTGGCCTCCATCCCCCCCTGACCTCAATCCTATTGAGAAGCTTTGGAGCATCCTCAAGCAAAAGATTTATGAGGGTGGGAGGAAGTTTATATCCATCTGGGAGGCTATTCTGACATCTTGCAAACAAATTCAAGCAGAAACTGTCCAAAAACTCTCAAGTTCAATGGATGGCAGACTTGTGATCTGCTATCAAATAAGGGGTCCTATGTTACAATGTAACGTGACCGCTTCAAATGTTTAAAAAATTAAAATGTTGTTAAAAGTTTGATTGAAATAGCTTTTGATTTCAGTAAATATGCTGCAAACACAACAAATGACAATTTTCAGTTCTTTACAACCTATAAAGTGTTTTGAAACTTCCTGTGCGGAATAATCCGGAACACAAATCCTGTTATCATTAGGAGGTTTGTTGAATAAAATGTGAATTGTACTCTTCTAGTTGTAACCTGAGAATTCTGCCGACTGTTATTTACATCAATTATTGAGGGAAATGAGAAAAATATCATTTGCAGAATAATTTGGAACACGGTGTATATATGTATGTATGTATATATATATACAGTGGGGATCGAATGTTTGGGCACCCCAGCTAAAAATTTGTATTAATGTGCATAAAGAAGCCAAGGAAAGATGGAAAAATCTCCAAAAGGCATCAAATTACAGATTAGACATTCTTATAATATGTCAACAAAAGTTAGATTTTATTTCCATCATTTACACTTTCAAAATAACAGAAAACAAAAAAATGGCGTCTGCAAAAGTTTGGGCCCCCTGCAGAGTTCATATCTTGTACTGCCCCCTTTGGCAAGTATCACGGCTTGTAAACGCTTTTTGTAGCCAGCCAAGAGTCTTTCAATTCTTGTTTGAGGTATCTTTGCCCATTCTTCCTTACAAAAGTCTTCCAGTTCTTTGAGATTTCTGGGCTGTCTGTCACGCACGGCTCTTTTAAGGTCTATCCATAGATTTTCAATTATGTTGAGGTCAGGAGATTGTGAAGGCCATGGCAAAACCTTCAGTTTACGCCTCTTGATGTAATCCCCCGTGGATTTCAAGGTGTGTTTAGGATCATTATCCATTTGTAGAAGCCATCCTCTCTTTAACTTCAGCTTTTTCACAGATGGCATCAAGTTACCATCCAAAATTTGCTGAAATTTTATTGAATCCATTTTTCCTTCTACTCGTGAGATGTTCCCTGTGCCACTGGCTGCAACACAACCCCAAAGCATGATTGATCCAACCCCATGCTTCACAGTTGGACAGAGGTTGTTTTCATTAAATTCTGTGCCCCTTCTTCTCCAAACGTACCTTTGCTCATTCCGGCCAAAAAGTTCAATTTTAACCTCATCGGTCCACAGAACTTGTTTCCAAAATGCATCAGGCTTTTCTATATGTTCATTTGCAAAGTTCAAACGATGATTTTTGTGGTGAGGACGTAGAAGAGGTTTTCTTCTGATGACTCTTCCATGAAAACCATATTTGTACAAGTATCTCTTTATAGTGGAATAGTGACCACAACTCCAGTGTCTGCCAGATCTTTCTGGAGGGATCGTGCAGTCAAACGTGGGTTTTGAATTGTTTTTCTCACAATCCTGCGAGCTGTTCTGTCTGATATTTTTCTTGGTCTTCCAGATCTTGCTTTAACTTCCACTGTTCCTGATGACTGCCATTTCTTAATTACATTCCGAACAGAGGATATTGACATCTGAAAACGCTTTGCTATCTTCTTATAGCCTTCTCCAGCTTTCAGTTTTCTAGACAACTGCTTAGAAGAACCCATGGTGCTGATTGTTGGGGCAAGGTCAGATTAGTCTGGGCATTTAAAACCTTTGAGATTGACATCACCTGGTCTTCCCAGACGATGATTGAGAACAATCCATGACACTGGCAGGTCTCAGCTTTGCAAAGGGGGCAGTGCATGCTATAAATTCTGCAGGGTGCCCAAACTTTTGCAGACGCCATTTTTTTGTTTTCTGTTATTTTGAAAGTGTAAATGATGGAAATAAAATCTAACTTTTGTTGACATATCATAAGAATGTCTAATCTGTAATTTGATGCCTTTTGGAGATTTTTCCATCTTTCCTTGGCTTCTTTATGCACATTAATACAAATTTTTAGCTGGGGTGCCCAAACTTTCGATCCCCACTGTATATATATACACACACGTGAATTAAAGCCAGTTCCCGGGTTGTAGTTTATCTATAGACGTCATGTAGATTTATCCCAGAAATTCTGATGCTGTAATAGTCTCTTTAATACTCACATTACTGAATGGCTGGCGGTGATGGTTATACACAATCCAGGGAGGGACCACCAGAGTCCGGTTCACCATCTTTGCGAATGCCAACGTACCGAGGAAATGATCCGCCTGATTGCCAAAACGTCCTGAGCAAAAAGCCCAACATGTCAGATGATAGAACATTGTTCACATGGCAACCTATCTGCATCATACTAATAGGAACATCATAATACTATTCTATGAATGAATGGCACCTTACTCTCCTCTCCTGAAATACTCTGCACTGCTGGAGGACTCCGCTCCTTCCTCTATAACTCTCCTCTCCTGAAATACTCTGCACTGCTGGAGGACTCCGCTCCTTCCTCTATAACTCTCCTCTCCTGAAATACTCTGCACTGCTGGAGGACTCCGCTCCTTCCTCTATAACTCTCCTCTCCTGAAATACTCTGCACTGCTGGAGGACTCCGCTCCTTCCTCTATAACTCTCCTCTCCTGAAATACTCTGCTCTGCTGGAGGACTCCGCTCCTTCCTCTATAACTCTCCCCTCCTGAAATACTCTGCGCTGCTGGAGGACTCCGCTCCTTCCTCTATAACTCTCCCCTCCTGAAATACTCTGCGCTGCTGGAGGACTCCGCTCCTTCCTCTATAACTCTCCTCTCCTGAAATACTCTGCTCTGCTGGAGGACTCAGCTCCTTCCTCTATACCTCTCCTCTCCTGAAATACTCTGCTCTGCTGGAGGACTCCGCTCCTTCTTCTATAACTCTCCTCTCCTGAAATCCTCTGCACTGCTGGAGGACTCCGCTCCTTCCTCTATAACTCTCCTCTCCTGAAATCCTCTGCACTGCTGGAGGACTCCGCTCCTTCCTCTATAACTCTCCCCTCCTGAAATACTCTGCACTGCTGGAGGACTCCGCTCCTTCCTCTATAACTCCTCTCCTGAAATACTCTGCACTGCTGGAGGACTCCTCTCCTTCCTCTATACCTCTCCTCTCCTGAAATACTCTGCGCTGCTGGAGGACTCCGCTCCTTCTTCTATAACTCTCCTCTCCTGAAATACTCTGCACTGCTGGAGGACTCCGCTCCTTCCTCTATAACTCTCCTCTCCTGAAATACTCTGCACTGCTGGAGGACTCCGCTCCTTCCTCTATAACTCTCCTCTCCTGAAATACTCTGCACTGCTGGAGGACTCCGCTCCTTCCTCTATAACTTTCCTCCTGAAATACTCTGCACTGCTGGAGGACTCCGCTCCTTCCTCTATAACTCTCCTCTCCTGAAATACTCTGCACTGCTGGAGGACTCCGCTCCTTCCTCTATAACTCTCCTCTCCTGAAATACTCTGCTCTGCCGGAGGACTCCGCTCCTTCCTCTGTAACTCTCCTCTCCTGAAATACTCTGCACTGCTGGAGGACTCTGCTCCTTCCTCTGTAACTCTCCTCTCCTGAAATACTCTGCACTGCCGGAGGACTCCCTTCCTTCCTCTATAACTCTCCTCTCCTGAAATACTCTGCTCTGCCGGAGGACTCCGCTCCTTCCTCTATAACTCCCCTCTCCTGAAATACTCTGCGCTGCTGGAGGACTCCGCTCCTTCCTCTATAACTCTCCTCCCCTGAAATACTCTGCGCTGCTGGAGGACTCCTCTCCTTCCTCTATAACTCTCCTCTCCTGAAATACTCTGCGCTGCTGGAGGACTCCGCTCCTTCCTCTATAACTCCTCTCCTGAAATACTCTGCACTGCTGGAGGACTCCTCTCCTTCCTCTATAGCTCTCCTCTCCTGAAATACTCTGCGCTGCTGGAGGACTCCTCTCCTTCCTCTATAACTCTCCTCTCCTGAAATACTCTGCGCTGCTGGAGGACTCCGCTCCTTCCTCTATAACTCTCCTCTCCTGAAATACTCTGCACTGCTGGAGGACTCCTCTCCTTCCTCTATAACTCTCCTCTCCTGAAATACTCTGCACTGCTGGAGGACTCCGCTCCTTCCTCTATAACTCTCCTCTCCTGAAATACTCTGCACTGCTGGAGGACTCCGCTCCTTCCTCTATAACTCTCCTCTCCTGAAATACTCTGCACTGCTGGAGGACTCCGCTCCTTCCTCTATAACTCCTCTCCTGAAATACTCTGCACTGCTGGAGGACTCCGCTCCTTCCTCTATAACTCCTCCCCTGAAATACTCTGCACTGCTGGAGGACTCCGCTCCTTACACTCTCTCTTCTTTTTTAAGTGTCCCCATTGAAAAGAGTTCCCTCTATTCCTGTTCTGGTAACACTTTGAAACGTTGGATTTCCCATCACTTTCGGCGTTGCTTCTTTCCCTCACTAGTATGGAATTCTGGAAGGAGGAAATCCCTGGAGAGGAGGGTGGAGGAGAGGAGGGTGGAGGAGAGGAGGGAGGAGGAGAGGAGGGTGGAGGACAGTGTGATGGGCTATGTTCACAATGGTCAGCATGGTGCTGGGAGCACAGGGACCTCTCCGCCTGTCCCGGATTAGGCTGAGCAGGGTGTGCCGATCCTCCGCTGTGCCTCAGGAAATCCATTTTATATAAAAACAGAGAATAATGAATGAGGGATAATGGGGGTGCAGATCGCTGATAAGGAGCGGCTCCGGAACGCACTGAAATCACCAAATCTGAGCATGTCACCACAATGGAGGGCGGCCAATGAAGACCCTCATCACCGGCTATGTACCACAAACATGACACCCTCATAGGGTCAGCATACAGTCTGTAGGGTCAAAAGTCAGTGTCCCCCCCTCATAGGTTCTGAGGTCGGTGCCCCCCTCTCTCTATAGGGCCAGAGGTCGGTGTCAGGGTGGATAAAAATCAATGATTTTTTTAAAAAAATAAAAAAAATTGGATTTTTTTGATTTAAATCGGATTTTTTTGATTTAAATCGGATTTTTTTTTCATTTAAATCGGATTTTTTTAAATAAAATGCTTTTTGAGGAAAATATATTACCATCCAAAGGTTATTCCATCATGAAATAAAGATTAGTTTTTTAATCATGTAGAATAAGGCTGTATATGTTTAATTGTTTTGGTAAATAAATTCCATGAATCCATTCACAATGTCACGCTCTTCCAGAGGTGTTTGTAAGATTATTGGGCAGTTTCTCTGCCTACAAGATATTATCACAGATGATTGGTTTACTTTTGTAGTTCTCAAAACTGAATTTGACTCAGCGGAGATCACAGGCCTCTTCACAGCAACAATGTTATAACATGAACAGAGTTAAGAAAAAGACCTTCATCCTAACTTCTACAAACCTATGAATACAGAATCAGCCCCTTCAGTGCTAAGGTGCAAGAAGTTCAGTGAATAGAATAGAAACAATATTTTTCTGATTGTTTGGAGTGGAATAGATCTGCACAAGAAGAAAGTGAAGCTCAGTGCGAGGAGGGAGGGGCCGACAGTGCAAGGAGGGAGGGGCCAACAGTGCAAGGAGGGAGGGGCAGACAGTGCAAGGAGGGAGGGGCCGACAGTGCGAGGAGGGAGGGGCTGACAGTGCGAGGAGGGAGGGGCTGACAGTCTAAGTTTCTTCAAATATATATATTTTGTTTAGCCAAATTAGTTACCAAACATGGATGTTTAAGCGAATCACATATGCTGGAATGTTATTGTTTCAGATGAACAAATCTATTTAAATTGTTATTATTAAGGAAATGATTATTTTTCTACTTCCTAATTACAACAGAAAAGTTGTCCAAATATGAATGATTAACCTATTAAACTGGGGATAAAAAAACTAATATGAAAAGTTGTTCTAAAAATCTTCATCTACTTGTATATTAGAGTTATACCAGCAAGAATTAGTCTTTATGTAGAAAACTAGGATTTACATCAAGCCTTACTGACTAGTGATTTAAATCAAATTCACCATGGTCGGTGTTCCCCTCTCTCTCCCTGTAGGGTCAGAGGTCAGTGCACCCCCCCCTCTCTCTCTCTCTCTCTCTCTCCCTGTAGGGTCAGAGGTCAGAGCCCCCCTCTCTCTCCCTGTAGGGTCAGAGGTCAGTGCACCCCCCCCTCTCTCTCTCTCTCTCTCCCTGTAGGGTCAGAGGTCAGTGCCCCCCCTCTCTCTCTCTCTCTGTAGGGTCAGAGGTCAGAGCCCCCCTCTCTCTCCCTGTAGGGTCAGAGGTCAGTGCCCCCCTCCCTCTCTCTGTAGGGTCAGGGGTCAGAGGTCAGTGCCCCCCTCTATAGGTTCAGAGGTCGGTGTCCCCCTCTCTCTCTCCCTGTAGGGTCAGAGGTCGGTGTCCCCCCTCTATAGGGTCAGAGCCCCCTTCTCTCTCCCTGTAGGGTCAGAGGTCAGTTTCCCCCTCTATAGGGTCAGAGGTCAGTGCCCCCTCTCTCCCTGTAGGGTCAGAGGTCAGTGCCCCCCTCTCTCCCTGTAGGGTCAGAGGTCAGTGCCCCCCCTCTCTCTGTAGGGTCAGAGGTTAGCGCCTCCCCTCTCTCTCTCTCTGTAGGGTCAGAGGTCAGTGCCCCCCTCTATAGGGTCAGAAGTCGGTGTCTCCCCTCCCCCTCTCTCACCCATACACGGACAGTAGAGAAGGTATCCGGTCGGTTCCCCGGCACCCCCCTCCACACTCAGCCCCATCAGGAGCAGTACGAGGATCCCGGGGCACTCCGCTCTCCCCATCCCGGCCGGAAGTCCTCCTCCGGGGGCCGCCATGTTGGTTGTGGCAGAGGGGAGGAGGCCGCCATATTGCAGGGGGCAGGGAAGGGGAGGCCGGTGACAGGAGGAGGCCCCCGGGCCGCGAATTGGACAGCCGAGACATAGCGCGGTGCCCGGCCACACCCCTCTGTGACCCGAGTGCGGAAAATCCCCCGGACAGAGACACCCGGATCCGGGTCACCCAGCCCCACACGTCACTCCCACAATCCTCCGCGACTCCGACTCCGGCCTCCGGGGATAACGGGAGAGAGAGAGCGGGGTGAGTGCGGCCTTCCCCTCCCCCATCCCAGAATAAAATATATAGAGAACTTCCCCTCCCCCTCCTTGTGTCTGATCAAACCCCCCAATAATATATAGACTCACACCCCTGTACCCCCAATAATATCTGTACTTACCCCTCCCCCTTATAGCCCCTGTACCCCCAATGTGACCAATTTACCCCCCAATAATCTGTATACACCCATCCCCCATATATACTCATACCCCTGTACCCCCAATGTCACTAACCTCCCCCCAATAATCTGTATAGAACTCTGTACCCCCAATGTCACTAACCTCCCCCCAATAATCTGTATACACCCTGTACCTCCAATGTCACTAACCTCCCCCCAATCTGTATACACCCTGTACCCCCAATGTGACCAATTTACCCCCCAATCTGTATACACCCATCCCCCATATATACTCACACCCCTGTACCCCCAATGTCACTAACCTCCCCCCAATAATCTGTATACACCCTGTACCCCAATGTCACTAACCTCCCCCCAATAATCTGTATACACCCTGTACCCCCAATGTCACTAACCTCCCCCCAATAATCTGTATACACCCTGTACCCCCAATGTCACTAACCTCCCCCCAATAATCTGTATACACCCTGTACCCCCAATGTCACTAACCTCCCCCCAATAATCTGTATACACCCTGTACCCCAATGTCACCAACCTCCCCCCAATAATCTGTATACACCCCTATACCCCAATGTCACCAACCTCCCCCCAATAATCTGTATACACCCCTATACCCCAATGTCACCAACCTCCCCCCAATAATCTGTATACACCCCTGTACCCCAAGTGTTACTGGCATCCCCCCCCCACACACACACTGTACCCCAAAACTATCTACTCTCCTCCCCCTATAGATATTCCCATTTCCTGTAATAATCCAGATAATCCTGACCCCCTAATCCTGCCCTAACACCCCTGTACCCCCCACCCCCGATATATCATACCCCTTTTCCTAACATGCCTTCACTATGCACCCCCATAATATTCACACTCCACCTTCATGTTATACTCCCGCCCTCCCCTGTACCCCAATGTAAGAAAGCTGCACCCCAGTTATATATACACTATATTGCCTAAAGTATTGGGCCACCAGCCTTTCCACGCACATGAACTTTAATGGTTTCCCAGTCTTAGCCCAGTGGCGGCGTGCTTTACACCACGGCATCCAACGCTTTGCATTGCACTTGGTGATAGAAGGCTTGGATGCAGCTGCTCGGCCATAGAAACCCATTCCATGGAGCTCTCTACACACTGTTGTTGGGCTCATCTGAAGGCCACACCAAGTTTGGAGGTCTTTAGCTAATGACTCTGCAGACAGTTGGTGACTTCTGCGCACTGTGCGCTTCAGCATGCGCTGACCCCGCCCTGTCATGTGACGTGGCCTACCACTTGGTGGCTGAGTGGCTGTTGTTCCCAGTTGCTTCCACTTTGTTATAATCCCACTAACAGTTGAGCGTGGAATATTTAGTAGCCAGGAAATGTCACGGATGGACTTATTGCCCAGGTGGCCACCTATCACAGGACCACGCTTGGAGTCACTGAGCTCCTGAGAGCGACCCATTCTTTCACCAATGTTTGTAGAAGCAGTCTGCATGCCTAGGGGCTTGATTGTATACACCTGTGTCCATGGAGGGGATTGGAACACCTGAATCACATGATTTGGAGGGCGGGGACAATACTTTTGTCAAAATTGTGGGTGTAGTCTGTGTAGGGGTACAGGAAGAAACTCGCAACTATATACACCCCCCCATGTCAATGTACACCTATATACACCCCCCCATATCAATGTACACCTATATACACCCCCCCCTATATAAATGTACACCTATATACACACACACCCCTATAAATGTACACCCCCCCCTATATAAATGTACACCTATATACACACACACCCCTATAAATGTACACCCCCCCTATATAAATGTACACCTATATACACCCCCCCTATATAAATGTACACCTATATACACCCCCCCCATATCAATGTACACCTATATACACCCCCCCCATATCAATGTACACCTATATACACCCCCCCATATCAATGTACACCTATATACACCCCCCCTATATAAATGTACACCTATATACACCCCCCCCCTATATAAATGTACACCTATATACACCCCCTTATAAATGTACACCTATATACACCCCCCTATATAAATGTACACCTATATACACCCCCCCTATATAAATGTACACCTATATACACTCCCCCTATATAAATGTACACCTATATACACACACCCCTATATTAATGTACACCTATATACCCCCCTTATAAATGTACACCTATATACACCCCCCCTATATAAATGTACACCTATATACACCCCCCCTATATAAATGTACACCTATATACACCCCCCCTATAAATGTACACCTATATACACCCCCCCTATAAATGTACACCTATATACACCCCTTATAAATGTACACCTATATACCCCCCCTATATAAATGTACACCTATATACACCCCCCTATATAAATGTACACCTATATACACACACACCCTATATTAATGTACACCTATACACCCCCCTTATAAATGTACACCTATATACACCCCCCCCTATATAAATGTACACCTATATACACACACCCATGTAAATGTACACCTATATACCCCCCCCTATATAAATGTACACCTATATACACCCCCCCTATATAAATGTACACCTATATACACCCCCCCCTATATAAATGTACACCTATATACACCCCCCCTATATCAATGTACACCTATATACACCCCCCCCTATATCAATGTACACCTATATACACCCCCCCTATATAAATGTACACCTATATACACACAAATCCAGTGACATCACATTTCTGTATTTCCTTCATCGGGGATAGAGAGGAACAACCTCAGTCTAGACCTCCATCGGGTTCCAATCAGTAAATCTTGCAATCTGTATCCCGGATGGTTGTATGGTGGGAGGTGTGATTGTTGCTTTGTACCGGATCTCGGACAGACGAAGTCATATACAGAAGGGAGCTGTCATTGTCTGCTCTGGATTCCTATATACACACAGTGACTATCAAAAGTCTACACTGTTAAAAAGTCAGGTTTCTGTGATATAAAAAAAATTACACAAATATAAATAATTTCAGAAATGTTCCCACCTTTAATGTCACCTATAAACTGTACAACTCAATTGAACAAACTGACATCTTTTAGGTGGAGGGAAGTAAAAATAAAAAACACTAAAATAATCCGGTTGCATAAGTGTTCACACCCTTACACTGATCCTTTGGTGAAGCCCCTTTTGATGTGATTCCAGCACTCAGTCTTTTTGGGGGAGGAGTCTATTAGCATGGTACATCCTGACCTGGAAATATTTTCCCACTCTTCCTTGCCAAAATACCCCAAATCTGTCAGATTGCGTGTCATCTCCAGCGCACAGCCCTCTTCAAATCACCCCACAGATTTTCCATCGGATTCAGGTCTGGGCTCTGGCTGGGCCATTCCAAAACTTTCCTCTTCTTCTGGTGAAGCCGTTCCTTTGTGGAGTTGGATGGATACTTTGGGTGGTTGTCATGCTGAAAGGTGAAGTTTCTCTTCATGTTCAGCTTTCTAGAAGAAGCCGGAAGGTTTTGTGCCCATATTGACTGGCATTTGGAACTGTTCATGATTCCCTCTACCTTGACTAAGGCCCCAGTTCCAGCTGAAGAAAAACAGCCCCAAAGAATGAAGCTGCCACCACCATGCTTCACGGTGGGTATGGTGGTCTTTTGTGTTGTTTTTGCACTAAACTTATCTTTTGGAATTACGGCCAGAAAGTCCAACCTTGGTTTCATCAGACCAGAACACATTTCCTGCATGCTTTTGGGAGACTTCAGATGTGTTTTTGCAGAATGTAGCCGGGCTTGGATGTTTTTCTTCGTAAGAAAAGTCTTCTGTCTTGTCACTCTACCCCATAGCCCAGACATATGAAGAACACGGGAGATTGTTGTCACATGGACCACACAGCCAGGACTTGCCAGATATTCCTGCATCTCCTTTCATGTTGCTGTAGGCCTATTGGCCGCCTCCCAGACCAGTTTTCTTCTCATCTTTTCATCGATTTTGGAGGGACGTCCAGTTCTTGGTGATGTCACTGTTGGTCACGTCACTGTTGGTGATGTCACTGCTGGTGATGTCACTGTTGGTGACGTCACTGTTGGTCACGTCACTGTTGCGCCATATGTTCTCCACTTGATGATGACTGTCTTCACTGTGTTCCATGGTATATCTAATGCCTTGGAAATTCCTTTGTACCCTTCTCCAGACTGATACCTTTTAGCAAAGAGATCGCTCTGATCCTTTGGAAGCTCTCTGCGGACCATGGCTTTTGCTGTAGGATGCGACTAAGAAAATGTCTGGAAAGACCAACTAGAACAGCTGAACTTTATTTGGAGTTAATCAGAGGCACTTTAAATGATGGCGGGTGTGTATTGATTCCTATTTAACATGAGTTTGAATGTGATTGCTTAATTCTGAACACAGCGACATCCCCGGTTATAATAGGGTGTGCACACTTATGCAACCACATTATTTTAGCCTTTTATGTTTACTTCCCCCCCCCCTAAAAGATTTCAGTTTGTTGTTCATTTGAGTTGTACAGTATTATAGGTGGAAAAAGTTCTGCAATTATTTATCTTTTTTTACATCACAGAAACCTGACATTTTAACAGGGGTGTGAAGACTTTTTATATCCACTGTAGGAGGTGGAATGTGGGTGATCATTGTGTTGTGTAAGGCGTGAGTACCTCATACAGACTGTATTATACATCGCACCCCTCCTGTGCCCCCCACTATACTATAATCACATCCATCCACCCCCAGTGTAACAATCCTTCCCTCTTTATATTCCAATCCCCCCCCCCCCCCCATCGTATATAGAGGTACCTTTGTGGCCCCGTCGATTTACACGACACTCCTATATATTGTACGTTCAGATCAGTCCCTGTCCTCGAGCGTACAATCTAAGGTCCCTTACTTAAGCCTCAAACATGATGAGAAAATCGGATGAAAAATACCATTTTCAGAGCGACAATCTGATACCTCTCGAGAGCCAATCACAACAGTTCTTGCAAAAATACCCGAAGGGACAAACCTATATATTCTTCTCGTAAAAGAAGAGAACAAATTTCTGTGTAGTTAGTATAGTATTTGTACGAGAAAAAAAAAATCACGTGACCAAGACCGCGCATGCGCAGAAAAGAATACGTGACGTCACTTCCGAAGTGTTGTCCTATCGGAATATTCAGAACTTCATTTTCAATATGAGAATAGCATGCAAAGAAAAAAGATTGAAGATCATTTGTCCAATATTCTCATCATGTGTACAGGGCTTATCTTTCATTTATAGTAGGATCAATTTAGACAGGAGCCAAATAACCTCCCAGCATGTGGGAGGAAACCGGAGTACCCGGAGGAAACCCACGCAGGCACAGGGGGAACATGCTAAGTCCAGGCAGGTGGTGCCGTGGTCAGAATTTGAACTGACGTAGGGTTGACCGTTCAAATCCCGACCACAGCACCTCCTGCCTGGACTTAGCATGTTCTCCCCGTGCCTGCAAGGCGGAAGTGCTAACCCCCTTAGCCACTGTATTGCTCTTCTTGATATTCCTGCTCACCTAATCTCTGAAGACTGGACAGGGGCCAGCCGCCCCCCCCCCATTCATATCACATAGAGATGAGCCATCCACACCACACAGGGGAAGATAGAAACACCTATGAAAGACTGAACCTTCGCCCTTAATGTCCTCTTTACAGAAGCCACGCCCCCCAGGCTCAGTGCGCCTCTACATCCTGTCATTGTGACCTCTCTGTTACTGTCCAGGTTGGAAGATGGTGAGGTGGTCACTGCAGCGTCTCCCCGCAGGGTGAACAGGACCACAGAGACTCAGGTACGTCATAGTGTTGTCACTCCTAAACGTTTTCCTTTATATCTAGTCCTATTAATGCTGGGCTGCAGGTAAATAGATACCACTTTGAAAAGGTTGTGAATCATGTCCCTTTAAAAGGACTGGTGGCGGCCTGAAGATCAAAGGAAACAAGCTAGCCGCCATTGACAGAGCACTGTGTAACCTGATGGACCACAGTCTGTGTAAAGGCACCTAAGTCTACCCACCCTGGTCACAGCCCCCCCCCCCCCCCCCTTGGATGAATTGCCAGGTAGATTCGGTATTGTAACCCCCCCCCATACACCTCCCCAGTGAAGCTGTAACAGTCCTGAATCTTGCACAGCTGCAAAGTCTACTGCGATACGTAGCTCTTGGATTTATGATATTGCAGCTGGATTCAGCAGGCTTTTCAGAGTGGTTTAGGTTTGGCATGCAGCCTCTCATTGGATGATCCTGTGGTGTGCAGCCTCTCATTGGATGATCCCGTGGTGTGCAGCCTCTCATTGGATGATCCCGTGGTGTGCAGCCTCTCATTGGATGATCCCGTGGTGTGCAGCCTCTCATTGGATGATCCCGTGGTGTGCAGCCTCTCATTGGATGATCCCGTGGTGTGCAGCCTCTCACTGGATGATCCCGTGGTGTGCAGCCTCTCATTGGATGATCCCGTGATGTGCAGCCTCTCATTGGATGATCCCGTGGTGTGCAGCCTCTCACTGGATGATCCCGTGGTGTGCAGCCTCACATAGGATGATCCTGTGGTGTGCAGCCACTCATTGGATGATCCTGTGGTGTGCAGCCACTCATTGGATGATCCCGTGGTGTGCAGCCTCACATAGGATGATCCCGTGGTGTGCAGCCTCACATAGGATGATCCCGTGGTGTGCAGCCTCACATAGGATGATCCCGTGGTGTGCAGCCTCTCATAGGATGATCCCGTGGTGTGCAGCCACTCATTGGATGATCCTGTGGTGTGCAGTCTCTCATAGGATGATCCCGTGGTGTGCAGTCTCTCATAGGATGATCCCGTGGTGTGCAGCCTCTCATTGGATGATCCCGTGGTGTGCAGCCTCCAAAAATGTGGCTGTACAGAATCAGGGCCAGTAAGGACATTGCTAAACACAGCGATTTAAAAAGCAGGACACAGTTTAAAGGTTACATTTAGAGTGGTTCTAAATTCAAGTTTTTTACTTCAATGCATTCTGTGCATTAAGGTAAAAATCGTGTAGCAGCCCCCCCCCCCCCTCAACACTTAACAGAGCCCCCTCTTGATCCAGCAATGTCCACAAGAGCCTTGGTTCTCTGGGGACGCTCACTCCTGATTGGCTGAGGCAGCAGCGGGAGCCATTCAGGAGAGGGAGGGGGCGGAGCCGCAGCAGTGTGTGTGAATAGACACACAGAGCAGCTGCTTCGGAGCGCGCCTGCTCGGGTGCCCCCATAGCAAGCGGTTCGCTATGGGGGCACCCGAAAGGAGGGAGGGGCCAGGAGCGCCGGCCCCAAGAAGAAGAGGATCTGGGCTGCTCTGTGCAAACCCATTACACAGAGCAGGTAAGCGTAACATGTTTATTATTTTTAGGGGAAGAAAGCAAGAATTTAGTATCGCTTTAAAACTAGTCATCCAGCAGATCTGTTCTAAAGGTGCCACTAGTAATAGTGTTTTGTCTGTCTAGGAAGCGGCCAGCAGCTTGGCACCAATGGGGAAACGACATCAGACGTAACGTTGGTACAAGCAGTTCGGACATGAAGACGCTCTTCTTTAATGCCGCAGTTAACGAAGGTTGCGGCGAGTGGAAGCCGGAGGGTGACCCCCAGCGTGGAGAGGAACGGGCGCAGAGCAGGTTTCTACAGGACGCCACTGGACAGGATGTGCCGCGTACAAGCGGGCAGGAGAGTCCGCCACAGCCAGACCAGAAACGCTTCACCTGCCCCCAGATACTTTGCGACAAAACCTTTGCCTCAAAGTACAAGCTCTGCAGGTAGCGCTCTTATTGCGGCATTCATAGGGTCACTAGTACTTTGTTAGGTCACATGACCATCCCCCCCCCGAAAGACGTAAGCTGGACAGGGGCCCTGGCTTCATATGCTGGAAGAAGTGCCCATTTCTTCTGGGTCACTGAGCCGAAAACCTGATGCATATTTAAGAGCCAGTGATAGGCGGAGGCATATTTGGTGCCCTCAGTTATGAACCCTAAAGCCCAACTCAAATTTCTGTTCACAGTCATCGAACGCCATCCAGTCTTCCCTCAATACAGTCTGTTCTCTACCAGCACACTACAGAGAAGGACCCTTGCGCTCTGTGAGGAAGTAGTGGTCTCTCTGCAGAGGTCCAGAATCCCCCATGCCGAGTCAGAGCGAAAGCTCTCCAATCAGTAGGCAACATGAGCTTTTGCTGATTGGAGGACTGTAAATCTGATACAGCAGGAGGCATGTTGGACCTCTGCAGAGGGACTACTGCTTCCATACAGAGAGCAAGGTACTTTCTGTGCAGAATGCTGGCAGGGGACAGGCTATTCTGCTTTGTAAAGAAAGGGAAATTTAGGACTTGCTTTGCTGCACCCAAAAAGTATTTAGCCGATTTAAAGGGAAAGTGCCTTGTAGGCAGATTATTTTTAAACATGCCTCTCTAATTGTTTCTAGGCACATGGCTACCCACTCTATGCAGAAATCACACCAGTGCTTTCACTGCGGCAAAATGTTCCACCGCAAGGACCATCTAAAGAACCATCTGCAGACCCACAATCCGAACCGCGTGGCTCTCCAGTGCCCAGAATGCAGCAAGAACTACAGCACCAAATACGGACACCGCCGCCACCTCGCCTTACATGCCATCGCCCGGGGAGACCTGAGCTGCACCATTTGCCTTCAGGTCTTCAGAGACCGCCAGTCGGTGTTGGAGCACCTGAAGAGTCACAACCACCGTCCTCCAGCGGGCAACCGGGAGAAGAAGTACCCATGCGAGCACTGTGACCGGTGTTTCTACACCCGCAAAGACGTGCGCCGACACCTGGTGGTGCACACTGGGCGCAAGGATTTCCAGTGCCACTGCTGCGCGCAGATGTTTGGCCGCAAAGACCACCTGACGCGGCATATGAAGAAGAGCCATTGCGAGGAAGTGCAGATTAAGCTGGAACCCCCAGATGACTTCAGCCACGTGAGCTGCCGACCGGCCATCGTGAAGGAAGAGCATGGGCCAGTCATGTGCATGCAGCCTCGGGATAACCTAGCAGCAGGAATGTACACTACACCATTTCAGCCAATGCCAAGCCCCGCCCTTCCCCCTTCTCTGATGCCAAACTCCTTGCCCCTAGGGCTTAACTACCCCACCGAAAGTGCACCTACCTTCTCAACAGAGCCATCGAGCAGGTTCCAGTTCACATCTACCTCATACTTTCCAAAAAGTGAGATGGATCCTTTTGTGTCCGATGGATCTGGCAGCTTCGCCCTCCCCTCCACCGATTTGTCTTCTTTTCCACCTCAAGCGTCCTTGGATGAGTCTTTCCTTTCCGCGTTGTGCGATCCTCTATCCTCGGGCGTAGATTTCAGCCATTTTCTTGGATTCTTGCCCCTTAACTTCCCTCCGTGTAACCTCCCGGTCACCGGCCCAGAACCGACGGTGGGAGAAAATCAGTCATTCTTGTCTTCTTTGGGCCACACGCAGACGCCAACGGGCTCCATGGCCGGAGAACTGGCTCTGCCTCATTATACCTCAGACATTAATTCTACCACATTGCCTCAGTTTCACCAAGCCTTCAAGTAAACATGGTGAAAACATTTTTTTTTGTTGTTTTTTTTCAATTCTTACCTCATTTTGTTGCCATCTTCCAAGCGAACACGTTAGCCACCATCAAGGCCTAGAGGTCCTAGGTGACCCTACTTGTCTAGTTTTTGGCAAAAACCTGTATTTTTTTTTTTCCCCAGTTGTTCAGCAACAGAGAATCTTACCTCAGGACCAGAGACCAAACCATTCCACGTTTGGTGGAAATGAGAAAGAAACCCGACAATGTGAAACTGGTGGCATTGGCGGAGGGTTGGACAAGATGGCAGACGGGCCGTGGTGTTGCTTGAGCCTGCGTCGACACCTCCTCCCCTTGGCCACCTCTGGATGTGTGTAGGAATGGGTCTTCTGAATGAGAACCTGTTTTGAGTCCTCTGTTACCATAGCAGTGCCAATTCTCATCTACCTCTTCTAGATCTACGTAAAAGACTATTCCCTTCCGGAGGAGACCAGTTGAATCCCTCGCAGTGGGATGGTTGTACTAATCCCAGTTGTAGCTCCCACTTCCTCTCCCCTTCTCATAATACCTCACTATGCAGTTTACAATGTACATAGTTCTTCTGATAAGTGACAAGCTGTGCCAGGGTGCTTTGGTGCCCCGTGGTGGCATTTTTAAAGAAGTGCTTTAGTTTTGACCACAGTGTTCAAGTTGAGTCCTGCACACATATCTTGCCTATGTTCATCAGGATGACAGCATAACAGTATTCATTCCAAGTCTTCTGTCTATACCTATCCGCACAGTGTTTTCTTGATGACTTCTACTGGAGGTTCCACAGCAGTCAGATAGACGATTGGCCAGGGGCCTTTCTGTTTTGTTACAGCCTATTACCTCTTATGGGCAAGCCGAGGTTAGTGTTTAGTCTGAACCCTTATCTGAGATCAAACCTACTACAGTGTTCATGTTGCTGTAAATGCTCAGTCGGATCTTTGGTTTTCTACAGTTCCTGCTCCCTTAAAACAGTCTACCAGGCCAGGAGTGCCAAACAATCGTCCAAGAGTCTGGAGTTTAATGGGGAGGGTGGGGAGTCTGTTTGGCCCACAAATGACGAATGGTTTTCTGCTGTGAACCAATTTTATCATTACAAACTCTGAATTTTTGGACATTTGTTTGGCGTTTTCATTGGTCCAACCATTCTCAACCAGGGATACTCCAGTGGTTGGCTAGGTGTTCATTGAGATGTGACTGATTGACCTCCTGTCTGATGGTAACTGAATGGTTCTGGTCCCTATACCACATAGCAGAGCCAGCAGAATGGCACCAATGATCTTTTTAAGCTGTCTGTAGTGGTGGCATTCTAACCATCAATGTAAGGGACATTCTTCCCACTGACCACCAATGTAAGGGACATTCTTCCCACTGACCACCAATGTAAGGAACATTCTTCCCACTGATCACCAATGTAAGGAACATTCTTCCCACTGACCACCAATGTAAGGGACATTCTTCCCATCAACCATCAATGTAAGAGGGACATTGTTCCCACTGACCATCAATTTAACGGGCATTTTTCCACTGACCACCAATGTAAGGGACATTCTTCTCACCAACCATCAATGTAAGAGGGACATTCTTCCCATCAATGTCAGAGGAACATTGTTCCCACTGACCCCCAATGTAATGGGCATTTTTCCACTGACCCCCAATATAAGGGACATTCTTCCCACCGACCACCAATGTAAGACATTCTTCTCACTGACCTCCAATGTAAGGGACATTCTTCCCACTGATCACCAATGTAAGACATTCTTCTCACTGACCTCCAATGTAAGGGACATTCTTCCCACTGATCACCAATGTAAGACATTCTTCTCACTGACCTCCAATGTAAGGGACATTCTTCCCACTGACCACCAATGTAAGGGACATTCTTCCCACTGATCACCAATGTAAGGGACATTCTTCCCACCGACCATCAATGTAAGGGGCATTCTTCCCACTGACCCCCAATGTAAGGGACATTCTTCCCACTGACCCCCAATGTAAGGAACATTCTTCTCACTGACCCCCAATGTAAGGGACATTCTTCCCACCGACCATCAATGTAAGGGGATTATCTTTACTTCTGACCACCAATTTAAGTGGGACATTCTTCCCAGTGACCACCAATGTAAGAGGGACATTCTTCCAACCGACCATCAATGTAAGAGGGACATCCTTCCCACAGACCATCAATGTAGAGAAGACATCCTTCCCACTGATCACTAATGTAAGTGAGACATCCTTCCCACCAACCACCAATGTAAGTGAGACATCCTTCCCACCAATGTAAGTGAGACGTCCTTCCCACCAATGTAAGTGAGTCGTCCTTCCCACCAATGTAAGTGAGACATCCTTCCCACCAATGTAAGTGAGACATCCTTCCCACCGACCACCAATGTAAGTGAGACATCCTTCCCACCAATGTAAGTGAGACATCCTTCCCACCGACCACCAATGTAAGTGAGACATCCTTCCCACCAATGTAAGTGAGACATCCTTCCCACCGACCACCAATGTAAGTGAGACATCCTTCCCACCAATGTAAGAGACATTCTTCCCACCGACCATCAATTTAAGTGGGACATCTTTACCACTAACCACCAATGTAAGAGCCATTCTCCCCACTGGCCTCCAATGAATTCTTTCTAGCAGGTGTTCCCCCTAAGATTTGAAAATGATATCAAGAGGTACAGGTTTGGGGTAAAATGGTTGAGAAAGGCTATTAGACTCTATGTTGGTTCTTAGCTCTGGGAGTGTGCCCGCTGTGTGGAGGGTCACAAATTAGCGTGCCTAGTGATGATTCAGTTTAATTCAATGAAAATCTGTATCCAGTGCCTCGTTTTTCACGTTTATTTAAGCAGCAGAATCTCTCAATATCCAGTGATTTCAGTTAAGGGCACAGAGTGCACACAGCCCTCACTGACCCACATCAGTGCTGCAGATGGCTACATTGCTTCCCTCAGTGTTAATGCAGAATGTATGGATTACACAGATAGTATTCGTTATAACCTACAGTCAGATCATTCCGCTGTCGGCGATATCCGCCACAACCAACTCAATCCTCACATCCAATATTCGTTTTCATTTTTACATTGTACCGTAACAATAGCAAAAAAGTTCCATCAGCGGGCCTCCAGGATACTTGTTGGTCTCCTGAACTCCTGGAAGACTCTTTGGCTTTCATTAGGTCTGTCTTGTATTACCTCCATCCTTCTATTCATATCATGGCACCACCCCGACCCTGAAACACGCTGTGCTGCGTCAACATGGCGCAATGGGATGTGGTTGCCTGTATCAGCCAATCAAAATATCTGCGTTAGAAGCACGTGATGGAAGCTGTTCAGTTGTCTGACTCCTGGGCTGCTTACGTGACCTGGTGTCTCAACGGACACCGATCGTTGTGCCCAGAAGACATCGGATGGCAGCTTTCATCTGATGCTTCTCCTGCAGGTATTTCCTTCCTCATTTGAAATTGGAGAGACGCTAGCGGGTCACGAGGAAGTGTGCCGAATCTGGTGGGGGCAGCAAAAATGGCACGACTGCCATCACCAAATCCCATTCCAGAGCGTGCCAATCACAAGGCAGCTGCCCACGTAGGGAGATGCACAGTGGTTGCTATTTGCAGCATCGCTGCAAGTGATTAGATCCCAGTCGCAGCAAGCCACATCCAAAGGCTCAGTGTTAGGACCCGAGTGACCATTTAAAGGGACAGTCCACACTGAAATAGTATTTTAGTGATGGTTGGACTCCAGTGGTAGAGATGAGCGCCAGGTGGGCTGGTGGTAAATCCGGATCTGAAATACAGGCGTACCTCGGTTTACGAATGAAAATCCATTGAAAATAATGCCTCGGATTACGATTTTTTTTCGCAGTTATTTTCCCCAGGATGCATTGCGCCTGGGAGGTTTATAGCGCCAGCCCCCGTGCCTTTAAAGTGCACTTTATAAAGAGTTTTGAACAGATAAGACTTTTTTTTTTTTTTTTTTTCTGGTTTTCAATGCATTTACAAATTGTTTTCGCAATACGAAGCAAGTTTCCCCAGGATGCATTGCATCTGGGAGGTTTATAGTGCCCCCGTGCATGCTGGAGTCTGTGGGTAGCACGTGGTGTCGAGTGTGGAGGGGTCAGAGCGGTTTTTGCATCTTTATAAAGTGCACTTTAAAGGCCTAAATACTGTACAGGGACATGAATGGCTCCTATTCTGGAAATGTTCAATCATGTCCCTGTACAGTATTTATGCCTTTAAAGTGCACTTTATAAAGAGTTTTGAAGGGATAAAATATATATTTTTTTTTACTTTTTTCTGACCTCCGGAACAGATTATTTGGTTTTCAGTGCATTTCTGAATTAATTTTTATTCATGTCCCTGTACAGTATTTATGCCTTTAAAGTGCACTTTATAAAGAGTTTTGAAGGGATAAAATACTTTTTTTTAACTTTTTTTCTGACCTCCGGAACGGATTAATTGGTTTTCAATGCATTCCTACGGGAAAGCGCGTTTCGATTTACAAATTTTCCGCAATACGAAACAGGACGGAGAACGCATTCAATTCGTAAACGGAGGTACGCCTGTAGACACACGTGACCCGGCGCACAGAGCACACTAAGGGCCTGTGTTGATAGGCTTCGGATTTGAGACGTGTCTGAGGTCAGGTGGGTTTGACCTGCTTCTGACTTGCATTGGACCTGCTTCAAGCAAGTTTTGCATTCTCATAGACTTGTATAGAAATGCAAAACCTGGTTTGATCCCGACAAAAGCCCGCCCACACAAGCGGGCATGATAATTTTGCTTCTTTTCAGCAAGTTACCAGTGTTAGAACAGAAGTGTGCGTTGAGCCGGGGCTCACTGTGCATTCCCTTCCTGTTCCAGTCTGTGCCGTGCAGTGCAGGAGACTACAGGATGCCAATATAAAGTCCAGTGCGGTCAGGGTTCAGCTTGTGCTGTACAAGAGCAGTGTGAACAGCAAGCTTTGACAAAGCATTTTCAGAGCTTTCAGCGAGCTTTGTTGCAGCTTTTAAAGTATCATTGAGCTCCAGTTTGTAAATGTTGAACACAGATCCTAATGTGAACAGGGGCGGACTGACAACTCATGGGGCCCCCGGGCAATAGGGGATCATGGGGCCCCTGTGTCCTTGCCCACACTCAAAGCACACCCAAAAAAGCCTATAAAAAGGTACCAGGGGCATTTCATGGGGCCCCCTACTGACTCCGGGCCCTTGGGCAGTGCCCGTGTGCTCAAATGGTCAGTCCGCCCCTGAATGTGAGTGTTGACTGTCACTTTTACTACTGTAACATGACGGCTGGACGGGACTTGTCACATGACATCCTCCTGGAACACGCTGTGCATTTGATGCCACATTTGATGACCGATCACTGTACCAGCCTGCTGCCGGTACCATGTGATCACGGTGACCAATCACAGCAGATCACATGACAATTGTTAACAATGAATGGCTTCCTTTCATTGTGCACAATTGAGTTGCTAGTTGCGATTGGTCACATTGATCACATGGTACAGACAGGACCAATCACAGCCCATATGTACAATGTGATTCGCTGTAGTCAGTCACAGCCAATCACAACAATACATACTGAACTCAGTAAAATGCTTGCTTATAGCAATGAAATTCACTGCTATAAGCAATCATAATGTGTAAAAAAAAAATCCTGATCACTTCAATAGAGTAGTATAGTGTTACCATAGTAACATTGTATTGCTCGTCACAGTTTGTATAAAAAAACAAAAAAATCGTAAAAAAAAGGAATAATTGTAATAAAACATTTTTTTTAAATTTAAAAAATGTAAATATAACATTTTAAATATATATTTTTGTTCATATTGTCACCAGTCAGTGTCCCTGATCACCTCCCCCTCAGTTTTATGATGACACTGTACTGCATTGGTGACAGTATGTTTAAAAAAAAATAAAAAATTATGAAATTTTTTTTTAAATATTTTTCTTCCAAAAAATTATGGCAAAAAATTACAACTTCAAAAAAAAAAAACAAAAAAAAAAACTCGCCATGCCGCGTTCTTACTAATTACCATGGACTGTCTGCTTTCCAAAAAGGGGTCATTTTGGGGGTGTTTGGACTGTCCCGGGATTATCTGGCCTCACAGAATCAGATGCTCCACCAGGATTGATGGATTTTTCAGATCTACTCCATAGTTGGTGGACTTTCCCTACAGACTAAATAATAAACACTGGTTTGGGCTCTTTTCACCGAAGAAATGGAGCCGAATACATTTTGGCCTAGATTTATGAAGAAAGATTATTTGCAAAATGTTATAATGAAAAAGAAGAAAAACACGGGGGGGGTTCCCCCCAAAAAATAGAAAAAAAAACCGGTGGTGATTGAAGTGTTACTGAACCCCCAACAGTACAATCAGTCTGTAGATGCAGGAAAGCATGCTTGTTATACTCACTGTGGAACCTAAGGGGTTAATCCTCCGCATTGTGTAAAAATGCTGTTTGATCCTGTCTTCTCTGATCCTACTCTTCTTCCAGTGTCCCCCTCTTATCTCCTGATAAGACATATCATGTGGAGACACTCTGCACATGTTCAGTTTAGTGTGTATTGCTAGAGAGGTTGTTTTTTTTTTTGTCTTGGGAGAGTGCATATGACCAGTACAGGGCCAATCAGCACTGTTCAGAGGTCAGGGGTTCTGCATCCTCCTAAACCAGAAAGAAAACTCCTACCAGCTTTAACCAGTGCTCTGCTGAACACTGATAGAAGTCACAAGACTGCCCTATACTGCTGATGGGAAAAGGGATTTAGCAGTTTATATTTACTAAAATAATTGCATTTCCATGTTGTGTGTACTGTGGGAGACCAGATATAGTGAATGCGGGGTCCGGGGAGAGGATATAGTGAATGCAGGGTTCGGGGAGAGGATATAGTGAATGCAGGGTCCGGGGAGAGCGGATATAGTGAATGCAGGGTCCAGGGAGACTGGATATAGTGAATGCGGGGTCAGGGGAGAGGATATAGTGAATGCGGGGTCCAGGGGAGACCAGATATAGTGAATGCAGGGTCAGGGGAGAGGATATAGTGAATGCGGGGTCCAGGGGAGACCGGATATAGTGAATGCGGGGTCCAGGGGAGACCGGATATAGTGAATGCGGGGTCCGGGGAGAGCGGATATAGTGAATGCGGGGTCCGGGGAGAGCGGATATAGTGAATGCGGGGTCCGGGGAGAGCGGATATAGTGAATGCGGGGTCCGGGGAGAGCGGATATAGTGAATGCAGGGTCCGGGGAGAGCGGATATAGTGAATGCAGGGTCCAGGGAGACTGGATATAGTGAATGCGGGGTCCGGGGAGAGGATATAGTGAATGCAGGGTTCGGGGAGAGGATATAGTGAATGCAGGGTCCGGGGAGAGCGGATATAGTGAATGCGGGGTCCGGGGAGAGCGGATATAGTGAATGCAGGGTCCGGGGAGAGCGGATATAGTGAATGCAGGGTCCGGGGAGAGCGGATATAGTGAATGCAGGGTCCGGGGAGAGCGGATATAGTGAATGCAGGGTCCAGGGAGACTGGATATAGTGAATGCGGGGTCCGGGGAGAGGATATAGTGAATGTGGGGTCCGGGGAGACCAGATATAGTGAATGCAGGGTCCAGGGGAGACCAGATATAGTGAATGCGGGGTCCGGGGAGAGCGGATATAGTGAATGCAGGGTCCGGGGAGAGCGGATATAGTGAATGCAGGGTCCGGGGAGAGCGGATATAGTGAATGCGGGGTCCGGGGAGAGCGGATATAGTGAATGTGGGGTCCGCGGAGAGCGGATATAGTGAATGCAGGGTCCCGGGAGACCGGATATAGTGCATGCGGGGTCCGGGGAGAGAGGATATATAGGGAATGCGGGGTCCGGGGAGAGCGGATATAGTGAATGCGGGGTCCGGGGAAAGAGGATATAGTGAATGCGGGGTCCGGGGAGAGCGGATATAGTGAATGCGGGGTCCGGGGAGACCGGATATATAGGGAATGCGGGGTCCGGGGAGAGAGGATATATAGGGAATGCAGGGTCCGGGGTTTAGTAACACTCTAAATATCACCAAAAGAAAGCTCTATTTGTGTAAAAAAAAAAAAGAAAATTATAAAAATGTCATATGGGTACAGTGTTGCATGACCGCGCAATTGTCATTCAAAGTGTGATAGCGCAGAAAGCTGAAAATTGGCCTGGGCAGGAAGGGGGTGTAAGTGCCCGGTATTGAAGTGGTGAAAAACTGCTAGCAGCCTAAAGTGGCAATCAGCCCTCCCATTAGGATCTGCGTTCAGCGTTTACACACTGGAGTCGGTGAAAGCTCTGTAAATGCTCTGTGGAAGCTTGCTGTTCACACTGCTCATATATAGCCTGTGTGAAGGACGGCAGCGTGTCCAGCCGGAGCTCACCGTCCAATCCTTTCCTCTTCTACTCTGTGCCCTGCAGTGCAGGAGCCACCAGGATGCCAATATAAAGGAAGCCCAGTACTATTATTGGCAGTATTGAACAATAAAGTGGACCTGTCTGCAACTTCTGAACAAATTCCTGACACACAACAGGACAAAAAAAAAAAAAAAAGCTACTTCTTTGATCAGTAAAAAAAAAAAAATCAAACCTTATACTCTGGTCCAGGCTGAGTGACATCCTTCTGCTGCAGATAGGAGGAAGCATTTCCTCGGTGATCGCTCAGACTGTACATTAGAGCTTTGTAGCAAGTCACAGAGATGGGGCTGACCTGCGTCAGGCATTTGTAAAACACAGGCACCAGGATTGACGTGGTCACCTCTAAGCTGGCATCTCCTTCCAGGAAGTAGGCGCTGCTCCTGGATGATGCCTGAACAAAGATGATGCAGGCCTTCTGGAGGAAAAACAAAAAAAGAATGATAGTCAGGGAGAGGAATGCGATTTCTGTGAGCGGCTTCTACGTATACTAGGAAGTGTTACCTGGACACATCATTGAGGAGTCACAGATGCTGCTGCAGGGGGTTCCAGGGCTCCGTTTACACCAGGGGCGGTCTGACCATTTGGAAACTCAGGCACTGCCCGAGGGCCCGGGGTCAGTAGGGGGCCCCATGAGATGCCCCTGGTACCTTTTTCATAGGCTTTTCTGAGTTTGGGCAAGGACACAGGGGCCCCATGATCCCCTATTGCCCAGGGGCCCCATGATCCCCTATTGCCCGGGGGCCCCATGATCCCCTATTGCCCGGGGGCCCCATGAGTTGTCAGTCCGCCCCTGGTTCACACCGTACATGCATGGAAAATGACGCACGGCAGAGACATCCGTTTTCATGCACGTTGCAGGACAGATCCGCAGGTTGTGGTGTGAACAGGCGCATAGAGAACCATTGATTGTGTTGTGCCCTCGCAGAACGCGTGCAGGAAAAACCGACGTCTCCACACCATGGCGTGAACGAGCCCTTAGTCACCGGTCTCACCGCTGCGATTTCAAATCGTGCGATTTGTGTGCAATTTCAGAAGACTTTATTGCTACTTGTAAAGATTTTCAATGATTTTTTTTTTCGCAATTTGCAATGCGATTTCTATTATGTTGTATGTGAAGTCGCAACAAAACTGCAGAAAAAGTCACGCAAGAACTACTTTAGAAATTGCGTTGCAGCAAATCGCACACATTAAAACACCAACATAAATTAGATGCGATTTCAATTCACAAATCGCACTGGTATGACCGGGCACTTAGTCACACCGCTGCGATTTCAAATCGTGCGATTTGTGTGCAATTTCAATGTGCTTTCAGAAGACTTTATGGCTACTTGTAAAGATTTTCAACGATTTGTTTTGCAATTTGCAGTGCGATTTTTATTATATTCTACATATGTGAAATCGCAACAAAACTGCAGAAAAAGTCACGCCAGAACTACTTTAGAAATCACGTTGCAGCAAATCGCACACGTTAAAACACTGACATTCATTAGATGCGATTTCAATTCACAAATTGCACTGGTATGACCGGGCACTTGGGCACAGGTCACACCACAAGATTTAAAATCGTGCGATTTGCGTGCGATTTCAGAAGACTTTATTGCTACTTGTAAAGATTTTCAACAATTTCTTGCAATTTTCAGCGCAATTTCTATTCTGTTCTATGTATGTGAAATCGCCACAAAACTGCAGAAGAAGTAATGCAAGAACTACTGTAGAAATCACGCTGCAGCAAATCGCATGTGAAGACATTCACATTCATTAGATACGATTTCAGGTGCGATTTCAATTCACAAATCGCACCGGTGTGACCTGTGACTTACCTCCGGCTCACATCTATGCGGCCGTGCGGGCCGCATTTTGCACGGGCATGAGAGCCCATTCATTTGAATGGACTCCAGTGCCCGGGGACACGCAGGGAAGAAGTCCCGGCACTTCTTCCGAAAACGCAGCCCAGGTTCCCAGTACGGTTGCGTTTCCTAGTGCAGGCGGCGTGTCATTAGAACTAATATCACCCGCCCGTGTGTGCGCATTCCTCTGTGCGGGTGGTGCGGCTGCACGGATTTTCGTGTGGACCCGCAGCGGCACCACCCGCACAGATGTGAACCTACGGTTACGGCTGGTTCACACTGGATGCGACTTGGCGTGCGATTTGGAAATGACATGCCAAGTCGCACCCTATAGTCCGCTATCACAGCAGTCGCATCGGTGCGGTTCTCACTTGGTCGGAGCCGCACCAATTTCTATAGTAGTCCATGCACTACCTTTGTTGCGATTTGCGTAGATATCTGTATCAAATGTCTTGCAAATCGCAAGGAAATCGGCTTCTCACCCGATTTTGAAATCGTGCGACTTCACTGTAAGTCGCACGATTTCAAAATGGGATTTGATGTGAAGGAAGCCTTAGTCTTTTCATGTCCATCAGGGAACTCAGCACAATCCTACTATACCAGGGGTGGGCAACCTGCGGCTCGCTAGCTGTTGTGGAACTACATTTCCCATGAGGCATTGCAAAACTGACAGTTACAGCTATGACTTGCAGAGGCATGATGGGACTTGTAGTCCTGCCTACCCCGTGTAGCTACACCTTCTGCTGCGTTTTATCACTGTATGGATTTGCTGGTTCTGGAATTTAGAATTCTTTGTAGCACTTATCTGGTCTTCTCCATCTAGAACCACCTTTCAGATCCCAACTGTCACTTTCCAATGAAGGCTTCCACCTGATTGGTTACTGTCAGACCCGCAGGGGGTCTGATCCCAGGAAGTGTGTGTAGCCATTAGCAGCTGGACCTCATATGGTTGCTATATGGGGTGTCAGTGTTGGGTCCGGCTCACCTCCATGTCGTCTCCCCATGATTACAGGGGAACAATAGCACTTAGAGGGGGTGGAGCGCCTCCAGTGCGATCCGGGGGTAATGTCACCTAGAAAGGACGTGGTTTGTAGAATCTCTTTTATGTTTTCCCTGACGATTCATATTCACTTTACTGCTTTATATTTACAGAGGTCAAATGCTGAAGCTGAATATACACACGACTAGGAGGAGTCAGAGTGGTGACTCCTCCCCCTTCCTTGCTGGCTGGGCTCACGGGCTGTGAATATACACACAACTAGGAGGAGTCAGTGGTGACTCCTCCCCCTTCCTTTCCAGCTGTGCGTATATACACAACTAGGAGTTAGAGTGGTGACTCCTCCCCCTTCCTTGCCAGCTGGGCTCACGGGCTGTGAATATACACACAACTAGGAGGAGTCAAGAGTGGTGACTCCTCCCCCTCCTTTCTTGCTCTGTGGGGTCAAATGCTGAAGCTGAATATACACACGACTAGGAGGAGTCAAAGTGGTGACTCCTCCCCTTCCTTGCCAGCTCTGGTCAGAGGGGCTGTGTGGGGTCAAAAGCAGAATATGCACACTAGGAGGAGTCAGAGTGGTGACTCCTCCCCCTTCTTTGCCTGCTCTACTCACAGGGGCTGTGAATATACACACAACTAGGAGGAGTCAGTGGTGACTCCTCCCCCTCCTTGCTTGCCGGGGCTGTGTGGAGTCAAATATTTCAGTTGAATATGAGCACAACTAGGAGGAGTCAGAGTGGTGACTCCTCCCCTTCCTTGCCTGCTCTGCTTGGAGGGGCTGTGTGGAGTTTCAATCAGAGAGTGACAGTCTGAAGGCAAACACACTCTGCTTTCTCCCTCTAGAAATCCCATTAGGCATTGTGAGAGCAGTTCAATGGGAGCTCCTTCTACAAAATGTTTGATAAAGAATTGTTTATATTTATAGTTCAAAAAATTAATAAATATCTGTTTAAAATGAAAAAAAAACAACTATACCAAACCAGAAGCTAATAAGTTGATAACACCAAGTGTATCCTTTCATCCAGAGGATATAGATCCGACCTCCAGCCTCCCCTCCAGTCTTGCACAGGTGTACCGGCTCCTCCCCTTCAGTCCCGTACAGATGTATCGGCTCCTCCCCTTCAGTCTCGTACAGGTGTACCAGCTCCTCCCCTTCAGTCTCGTACAGGTGTACCAGCTCCTCCCCTTCAGTCTCGTACAGGTGTACCAGCTCCTCCCCTTCAGTCTTGCGCAGGTGTACCAGCTCCTCCCCTTCAGTCTTGCACAGGTGTACCGGCTCCTCCCCTTCAGTCTTGCCCAGTTGTACCAGCTCCTCCCCTTCAGTCTCGCCCAGTTGTACCGACTCCTCCCCTTCAGTCTCGCCCAGTTGTACCGACTCCTCCCCTTCAGTCTCGCCCAGTTGTACCGACTCCTCCCCTTCAGTCTCGCCCAGTTGTACCGACTCCTCCCCTTCAGTCTCACCCAGTTGTACCGGCTCCTCCCCTCCGGTCTTGCACAGGTGTAGCGGCTCTTCTCCTGGACTGAAACGGCTTCCTCTGATTTCCCTGCACACTGTGAGCTTCTCCCAATGTGCATTAGAAGCTGCAGATAGAGGCTGCCTCATTTCCTCCACAGCCCGGCCATTTAGTTCATTGGATTTCACTTCTTTCAATCATGGAGGCTCAGATGTCACATGGGCATGTCCTGGGGCAGCCTTCATGCAAACACGTTCTATCACCCACCCGTCAGGGAATCTTAGCATTGGCAGAACTCCTCCCACTGCTTGCATAAGGACTCGAGAGGAGTACTGAGGCTGGGATGTTTTCAGGCAGCTATGTACAGCTCCCTGCTGGCCCATCCCACCAGCCATGGTCTGCCTGCACTGCATAGAAAAGCACAGATACCCAGTGATTAGATCACTGGGCCTATAATAAGCTACACAATGAAAAAATTAAAAGTTTTTATGAAAAAAGAAAAAAAATAGTGATGAGAGAACCACATTGCCAGATATATCATTTTAAAGTGACCCTGCCGAGGGGTGGACCATTCTAGCTGGTGGTGGGTTGAATAGCTCCTGGTGCTCAGGTATGGATAGCTTGTCCCTGTAGTTCTTCCCGCCAGTCCTGTAGAGACAATGGAGTCGGTGGGATAGGCCACAGCAGCCACTTGGAATGGTCAGATAGTAGCAGCACCCTGAGCTCAAGATTCAGCTCACCACCCGCTAGAGACACACATATAAGCCGACACCCGCCTGTATCAGGTATTGCCTTTTGTAACCCGAAACTGGGGCCGTCTTAAGCCCGACTCCACCAAAAACTTTTTTTTTTGTAGTTTTGCATTCAGCAGGCAAGACCTACCTCCGTCAAGTTTTTATCTGTCTCTTCCTGTTCTGAGAAATTCTCGGAGTTTTTGTTTCTGTACACCTAGGTCCTGACACTGAACTTAGGACATGTGCTGTGTATAGTTTTCATCCTTTAATATCTCTCAGCATTCAGTCAACCTGTCATGACATTTACCTTTTTATTGTTATTTAGTTTTTAACCTACACTAGAAAATGACAGCGGGAATTTGAGGGGGTAACGGCAAAGGATTTGATTGGCCGTTATTAGTAAATCAATCTAAAAATGCTTTAACGGCCTAGGTGGGTCTGTGTCAATGACGGCAGTTAGAGCTGCTTTTAATGCAGGCCGTAGACGGGTTGAAAATCGGCCGATTTTTCTTTAAAAAAACGAACAATCGGTCGATCAAGCGGCCGACGTTACCAGCAACGGTAAAAAAAAAAAAAATCGGCCGATTTTCATCCCGTCTACAGCCGGCAAAAAGTGTCCCTGCAGAGAGCTCCGCTATTTCTTTGACAGTTCCTTGACAGTTATAGCGGTTGCAACAATGTATCTATTTGTATCCATTTAGGATACAGATGTTTTTATTTGGAAACAAATAGATACATTGTTGCAACCGCTATAAATGTCAAGGAACTGTCAAAGAAATAGCGGAGCTCTCTGCAGGGACACTTTTTGCCGGACTGGAATTCTTCCTCATCCTCTTCCTCATCTTCTTCATCCTCTTCCCCTTTTTCTTCATCCTCTTCTTCTTCTCCATCCTCTTCTTCTTCTCCATCCTCTTCTTCTTCTCCATCCTCTTCTTCTTCTCCATCCTCTTCTTCTTCTCCATCCTCTTCTTCTTCTCCATCCTCTTCTTCTTCTCCATCCTCCTCTCCTTCTTCATCCTCTCCTTCTTCATCCTCTTCTTCTTCATCCTCTCCATCCTCTTCCTCTTCATCCTCTTCTTCTTTTTCTTCATCCTCTTCTTCTTTTTTCTTCTTTTTGTCTTCCTCTTGCAGGTCACTGCTCATGCGCAGATTTTTTTATCGGTAAAAGATAGGCCAATTTGCCCATCATTGCCGCGAAAATCGGCCGATCGGCAAAGTCGGCCGATATTTTTTCCAACTTTACCGATAAAAAAAATCTGCCAAAATACCGAAAAACGGCTGAACATTTAGTCCACTAACGACCCATCTATGGCCTGCATTAGACCCTTCAGAATTCATGGATAGATGCATTTGATCTGCTTCAGGTGGGTTTCGGTGGACACCCCCCAGCTGCCCCACGGGTCTGTAAATTGGCCTTTGCAGCCAAATCCCTAGGGCCTCCGGGGGCCACCTAAATCCCAAGCAGGTTTTGCATTCCTACAGATGTGTATAGGAATGGAAAACCTGTGTGACGCAACCACGATCCCGTCAGCAGCGGCCCCTAACTGTTGATACATATGCAGGGTTATGCAGGCCATAGACTGTTCGTTTATCGGACGATTTTTTGTCCAAAAAACAAAACTTTGTTCGTTCTGTAAACCAATGTTGCCACCAATGATTGCGAAAATCGGCCGTTTTTCACAAATTTTCCAGCATGACCGATAAACGAAATGGGGAAGGAACCGCGAAAATCGTCTGATGCCATTGCCCCACTAACAGTGCGAAAATCATCCGATTATTCTTTTGGATGAAAAATCGTCCAATAAACAAACAGTCTATGGCCTGCGTTAGTGAGTAAAGCAAAGTGCAGTAAGCTATAGCGACCAGGTCTCACGGCTACATAGCGAGGGCTGCGATAGGTCAATTCTGGTTGCCACATATTTTGCACGTTGCTCCTCTCCTTACCGAATAACCCGTTCCATCCTCTTTTCTGTGTCTTTTGTTTTTTTTCTTTGTGCATTGCCCTTTAATTTGGGCACCAGCAGCATCACTTCACACTGTGGACCAATCACTGACATTGTAGCACTTTGAGATTGATAGTTTGCCTGAATAGTAGATTTCAGACAATTTGTTTTTTTTTAATACAGATGGGGGGTGGGGGGGAGGATACAATATTCTATTTTTTTTGGTTTAAAGAGTGAAGTTTGCTAAATAAAAATTTACTAGAGAGCATTCAGTTTTGTGTGTTTATTTCAGCAACGAGCAACAATGGGCGACTTCAAGGGTCAGTCCACTCATTATATATATATATATATATATATGTCGTACCTACATGCCAAGCCACGCCTCAAATTTCTCTGGTTGCCACTTTTGTGTATTGAAAAAAAATCCCTTTCTTAATCTCCCAGTTATAAGGACAATCAAATATTTATATATAGATAGATAGATAGATAGATAGATAGATAGATAGATATAGATATATTCACACAGTGAAGGAAATGAGTATTTGATGTTGAATGTTCGCCCACTCACAAAGAAATTATCAGTCTAAAAATCGAATGTTCGGTGTATTGTAACACTGAGAGACAGAATAGCAACAACAAATTCAGCAGAAATGCGTCTAACAAATGATGACTGATCTGCATGTTCATGAGGGAAATAAGGATTTGATCCCCTATCATTCAGCAGGATTTCTGGCTCCCAGGTGTCTTTTATACAGGTAACAAGCTGAGATTAGAAGCAGTCTCTTAAAGGGAGTGCTGCTAATCTCATTGTGTTACCTGTATAAAAGACACCTGTCCACAGGAGCAATCAAACCATCAGATTCCAAACTCTCCACCATGGCAAAGACCAAAGAGCTGTCCAAGGATGTCAGGGACAAGATTGTAGACCTACACAAGGCTGGACTGGGCTACCAAACTATGGCCAAGCAGCTTGGTGAGAAGGTGACAACAGTTGGTGCAATCATTTGCAAATGGAAGAAACACAAAACAAGTGTCAGTCTCCCTAGGTCTGGTGCACCATGCAAGATCTCACCTCGTGGAGTGTCAATGATCATGAGAACAGTGAGGAATCATCCCAGAACTACACGTGAGGATCTTGTCAATGATCTCCAGGCAGCTGGGACCACAGTCACCAAGAAAACAATTGGTAACACACTACGCCGACAAGAACTGAAACCCTGCAGTGCCCGCACGGTCCCTCTGCTCAAGAAAGCACATGTCCAGCCCGTCTGAAGTCTGCCACTGAACATCTGAATGATGCAGAGGAGGACTGGTTGAAAGTGTTGTGGTCAGAGGAGACCAAAATCCAGCTCTTTGGCATCAACTCAACTCGCTGTGTTTGGAGGAGGAGGAATGCTGCCTATGACCTCAAGAACACCATCCCAACTGTGAAACGTGGTGGTGGAAACATTCTGCTTTGGGGGTGTTTCTCTGCTAAGGGGACAGGACAACTGCACTGCATCAAAGGGACGATGGATGGGGCAATGTACCATCAAATCTTGGGTGAAAACCTTCTTCCCTCAGGGCATTGAAAATGGGTCGTAGATGGGTGTTCCAGCATGACAATGACCCAAAACACACGGCCAAGGCAACAAAGGAGCGGCTCAAGAAGCACATTAAGGTCCTGGAGTGGCCTAGCCAGTCTCCAGACCTTACTCCGATTGAAAATCTGTGGAGGGAGCTGAAAGTTCGAGTTGCCAAACGTCAGCCACCAAACCTTAATGACTTGGAGAGGATCTGCCAAGAGGAGTGGGCCAAAATCCCTCCCGAGATGTGTGCAAACCTGGGGGCCAACTCCAGGAAACGTCTGACCTCTGTGATTGCCAACAAGGGATTTGCCACCAAGTACTAAGTCATGTTTTGTGAAGGGGATCAAATACCTATTTCCCTCATGAACATGCAGATCAGTCATCATTTGTTAGACGCATTTCTGCTGAATTTGTTGTTGTATTCTGTCTCTCAGTGTTACACCGAACATTCGATTTATAGACCGATCATTTCTTTGTGAGGGGCGAACATTCAACATCAGCAGGGGATCAAATACGCATTTCCTTCACTGTATATATACACTATATATATATATATATATAATATATATATCTCCACAGAGTAATCCTTTATGTGCCCTTCAAGTGAAGCTATATGAAACAGAAAACATATATAAATCTCATCCACAGATATGTATCAGATATCTTACGTTCCCCGGGACATTTGCGATGTATTTACATTTTAGTATACAGTTCAGTCTATATTTGTACATTATCATTAATCTGTATCTAAACAAGGCTCACCAACGGCTGCGTCCATCACTGACAATACCAGACAGGAAGCCGGCTGTGCGCAGGGTTTAGTTCCCTCCAGACTGGAACTCTGTCCTCCGCTCTAGCCCTGAAACTTTCACAGACAGATCTGTAGTCGTTAGTATCCTCTTAAAGTACATCTATTATAAGGAGAACGTGGGCTGCCATTGCTGGCCTCCATCTGATATTGCTAGTCCCCTGGCTGTGTTGCGGACTAAAAACTTCCGGCAGCCCCGGAACAAAATAAAAGAATTCCTCCCCCTCTTGTTCAGGGTTTAGAGACCCTCTTGAAGCCAAAGCATCAGAAGGACAGCCAGGGAACTGGTATTTTCAGGACGGTGTGAGCAACCTTACTATTTATAAACACAGTTTAGCAGTTTTAAAAATGGCAGCCGGGATTTAGAAAACATCCAAATTATTGCTTGTGAAATCACATGTGCATCATAGGACCCTTCTCCATGAATGAGGTTAGTATATGCATTTTTTGGCTTTAGGTCCACCTAAAAGCGGGGCAGATACAGACAAGAACATGTTTTTAATGTCTGGTTTTGGGGATTAGCCGATTTGAAACGTTGGCCGGCCATCCCAGTTTATAATAAAATGGGTCCAGTTGAAGACCCGGCCCCCATAGTTTCCATACCGGTTTATAATAAAATGGGTCCAGTTGAAGACCCGGCCCCCATAGTGCCTATACCGGTTTATAATAAAATGGGTCCAGTTGAAGACCCGGCCCCCATAGTTTCCATACCGGTTTATAATAAAATGGGTCCAGTTGAAGACCCGGCCCCCATAGTGCCTATACCGGTTTATAATAAAATGGGTCCAGATGAAGACCCGGCCCCCATAGTGCCCATACCAGTTTATAATAAAATGGGTCCAGTTGAAGACCCGGCCCCCATAGTGCCCATACCAGTTTATAATAAAATGGGTCCAGTTGAAGACCCGGCCCCCATAGTTTCCATACCGGTTTATAATAAAATGGGTCCAGTTGAAGACCCGGCCCCCATAGTGCCTATACCGGTTTATAATAAAATGGGTCCAGTTGAAGACCCGGCCCCCATAGTTTCCATACCGGTTTATAATAAAATGGGTCCAGTTGAAGACCCGGCCCCCATAGTGCCTATACCGGTTTATAATAAAATGGGTCCAGATGAAGACCCGGCCCCCATAGTGCCTATACCGGTTTATAATAAAATGGGTCCAGTTGAAGACCCGGCCCCCATAGTGCCCGCACCAGTTTATAATAAAATGGGTCCAGTTGAAGACCCGGCCCCCATAGTGCCCATACCAGTTTATATAAAAATGGGTCCAGTTGAAGACCCGGCCCCCATAGTGCCCATACCAGTTTATAATAAAATGGGTCCAGTTGAAGACCCGGCCCCCATAGTGCCCATACCAGTTTATAATAAAATGGTTCCAGTTGAAGACCCGGCCCCCATAGTGCCCATACCAGTTTATAATAAAATGGGTCCAGTTGAAGACCCGGCCCCCATAATGCCCATACTCATCAGCTCATACCCCTGCCTCTCCATTCATTAAGGCGTACTTCCAGGTATGGTAACAGCAAGGGTTAATCTCCAGATCCTACCAGGATGCAGCACTGGGTAGGGGTGAGAAAAGAGACCGGATTTCTGTGTCAGCTCCAACCAGAGCAACCTGAATGTATACAGACTTTTCCTCTTCATTTCCTGCTGATATTTGTCTTCTGTTCATTTCCCGGCCACAGGAGAAAAGGAAATTTGTGTAGAAGTAGCCCCATTCGGGGCAAAGGGATAGTGCCTCCTGGTAGCCCAGGGGTATTACTAGATAAAAACAAACTCTACAGCATTGGCTAGTTGAATAATTGCCTTGCTATAGGTGTAGTCCATTTACATACCTTCCAAATGCTGGCTGGAATACTCCCAAGACGTTGCTAAGAAGTTGCTAAGTGAAGACTAGTCATTACTGCTCACCTTCACAGGAGTGAACATTTTCTCAATTCAAACCTCACATGCACTCTCTCCCCTGAGCTCAGCATTTGAGAGCTCACTCCTGTGCTGGTAATGACTAGACCTCACTTAGCAACGCCCTAGCAACTTCCTGGGAATATTCCAGTCATGCTTCAGGAGGTACATAAATGGCCTACATCTGCACAGCAGGGGCAAACCTCACATGCACTCTCTCCACTGAGCACAGCATTTGACAGTTCACTCCTGTGCTGGTAATGACTAGACCTCACTTAGCAACGCCCTAGCAACTTCCTGGGAATATTCCAAGCAGGCTTCAGGAGGTACATAAATGGCCTACATCTGCACAGCAGGGGCATTATTCAATGTTAATCAGCGCAGCGCAGTTTATTTATTTTTTACTACAGATGCTCCTAATTTGCATAAGTCAATTTTTTGGTAAAGGTGAACTAAACGTAAGTGAACTGGTTGCTTTACCTGTTTTAGGCAAAGCGAAGGGTAAAAGGTGAACTCCCGGCAGACACTATAAATGACATTGCTCACCTTCAACAAGTACAGTCTTCATGGTTACCCACTGCTGCAGCCACTATGAAATCACCACAATGACGGCTCCGTGTCCCTCATTTCCTCTTTGAAAGATGGGTGGCCGTCATGCTCCTCCCTGCCTGGGCCACAGGTCTCACAACATCCCCGCAGGAGTTCCTTTTAGAAGCGATCACATAATTACGGAACCTGGATCTCTGTGGCCGGTTCAAGGTTCACCCACCATCCACATTCACGCCAAGTCCATTGCCCCCACATTCACATCAAGTCCATTGCCCCCACATTCAAGTCAAGTCCATTGCCCCCACATTCAAGTCAAGTCCATTGCCCCCACATTCAAGTCAAGTCCATTGCCCCCACATTCAAGTCAAGTCCATTGCCCCCACATTCAAGTCAAGTCCATTGCCCCCACATTCAAGTCAAGTCCATTGCCCCCACATTCACGCCAAGTCCATTGCCCCCAGATTCACGCCAAGTCCATTGCCCCCACATTCACGCCAAGTCCATTGCCCCACATTCACGCCAAGTCCATTGCCCCCACATTCACTCCAAGTCCATTGCCCCCACAGTCAAGCCAAGTCCATTGCCCCCACATTCACGACAAGTCCATTGCCCCCACAGTCAAGCCAAGTCCATTGCCCCCACATTCACGCCAAGTCCAGTGCCCCCACATTTACGCCAAGTCCATTGCCCCCACATTTACGCCAAGTCAATTGCCCCCACATTCACGCCAAGTCCATTGCCCCCACATTCACATCAAGTCCAGTGCCCCCACATTCACGCCAAGTTCATTGCCCCCACAGTCAAGTCCATTGCCCCCACAGTCAAGTCCATTGCCCCCACATTCACGCGAAGTCCATTGCCCGCATTCACTCCAAGTCCATTGCCCGCACATTCACGCCAAGTCCATTGCCCCCACATTCACGAGAAGTCCATTGCCCCCACATTCACGCCAAGTCCATTGCCCCCACATTCACGCCAAGTCCATTGCCCCCACATTCACGCCAAGTCCATTGCCCCCACATTCACGCCAAGTCCATTGCCCCCACAGTCAAGTCCATTGCCCCCACATTCACGTAATACGGAACCTGGAACTCTGTGGCCGGTTCAAGGTTCACCCACCATCCACATTCACGCCAAGTCCATTGCCCCCACATTCACGCCAAGTCCATTGCCCCCACATTCACGCCAAGTCCATTGCCCCCACATTCATGCATACGGAACCCGGAACTCTGTGGCCGGTTCAAGGTTCACCCACCATCCACATTCACGCCAAGTCCATTGCCCCCACATTCACTCCAACTGATGGCTATATTTCCCAATGCTTGATAACGGTTTTTTTTTTTTTTGCATCGGCCCTGTACAGCCACAGGCATGTCATCACAAAGTCTTAGTAGCTCTACATAATTAAACACCAGAAGGGGCATTTATTTACAAAAAAAGGACAAAAAAAGATGGATATACAGAAAAAAAAACATGTAAAAAAAAACAAAAAACAAAGACAAAATCAGTCATTTCCTCAGGAATATGCTCATTTAAAACAGGAAAATAATTTAAACCCTTATGGAGTCACCTACACGCTAGGCCAACACAGTGCAGGCTGAAACTCATTATTTGTATAGAAAAGGCAGCCGATCCATTCATTAGGTTCTGGATGAGGATGGCGAGGCATGAGGTAGGACACGCCTTCCTCGAAATTCATCAAACCTTGATTATCAGTAGACTTTTTTTTTTAATGTCGCTGCGCAGGTGACCAATCCACATGAAAGGACCTCTAAAGCCAACAAGAAAACATGTGAAACAGTAATAACATTTGTAGCCATGTACATAATCCTTTACAGGCCTGCATGGGAAATCGGGTATTTAAAGGGAGAAAAACACGGATAGGATAGTCTGGCCGTCTCTCGCTTTGATACAGCTGACCCGTACCGTTCGGAAACCGATCGGCCGACCCGTACCGTTCGGAAACCGATCGGCCGACCCGTACCGTTCGGAAACCGATCGGCCGACCCGTACCGTTCGGAAACCGATCGGCCGACCCGCACCGTTCGGGAACCGATCTGCCGACCCGCACCGTTCGGGAACCGATCTGCCGACCCGTACCGTTCGGGAACCGATCTGCCGACCCGTACCGTTCGGGAACCGATCTGCCGACCCGCACCGTTCGGGAACCGATCTGCCGACCCGCACCGTTCGGGAACCGATCTGCCGACCCGCACCGTTCGGGAACCGATCTGCCGACCCGCACCGTTCGGGAACCGATCTGCCGACCCGCACCGTTCGGGAACCGATCTGCCGACCCGCACCGTTCGGGAACCGATCTGCCGACCCGCACCGTTCGGGAACCGATCTGCCGACCCGCACCGTTCGGGAACCGATCTGCCGACCCGTACCGTTCCGGAACCGATCTGCCGACCCGCACCGTTTGGGAACTGATCTGCCGACCAGCACCGTTCGGGAACTGATCTGCCGACCTGTACCGTTCAGGAACTGATCTGCTTACTTGTTCCATGCCGATACCTCGGAGACGGCTGAAGTCGCAGGATCTGGCCAATTAGGAGAGCTGGCAATCTCAGGAGTTTCCCTTAGCATAACAACGTATTTCAAATGTCTATTGTTACTTGTGAGCGGCGGTATTCCGGTAGGATCACCTGATTGGAGATTAGGGGGAATACTACCTACATGTAAATTCTCAAAATTCTTTTACATATCCGTGAATGTCATTAACACCTTTTTTTTTTTGTACATAAAACAACCTGCAATAGTGGTCATTTAAAGCTGAACTCCAGGCTAAGCAAACAATGTCTGAATACATTGTCTGAATACATTGTCTGAATACATTGTCTGAATACATTGTCTGAATACATTGGTCGTGTGTATTTTTTCCTTGATTTTTGCAGTGCTTTGTGTATTTTTTTTCCCAGATCAGGGCAATAACCTAGTGTGAATCTTTGCCCTCTGAGCAGGAGCTTCCTGTAATTAAGACCAGTCACTGCTGCTCTTGCTCCTGGTGTAGGGTGACTGGTCTAGTCTCCACCCCTTCCTGCAGTGAGTGTATCTCCTGGGTCCCTCCCCCAGCTCTGCAAAATCTGTGATGATATTCAACTTTCACAATTTGGTGCACTCAAATTGGACTTATTGATTTGATCCTTGGCGGCTATTTAGAATTTTTTTTTTTTTTCTGCCTGGAGTTCAGCTTTAACTAGGATGCTATGTGCTTCATAGGACCCCCCCAAAAAAAAACAAAAAACAAATCCCATGCCATGATTTGTGGCAAAAAAAGTATTTTATGGACAAAACCATTCAGAGTAATAACTGTTCCTTCATCCGTCTTGACCGTGAGCCGTTTAAATTCCGACCCAAGCTGTAGCAGTGCCATTGTTCCAACATCCGCAGTGCTAAGAGTCCTTGGCATACAGTTTTTTTTTTTATATCCAGCAAGAATATGGCTGTGCCAGTACTTTTTGGCATCCGCCGTCAAAGCTGGCGTATGCCACATGTACACCGGCCTTCAAATCATGCTTCCCAGGGTTGGCATGCAAAGAAAGAGAAACAAGAGAACCAACTTTCTGTTCCAGATCAAAGATTGGCGCTGGCTGGTGCAGATGCCTGGGCCAAAAGATTCAAGCTCCTTTCTAGGTTTACAGGCACCCAACCACCGAAGGTCATTCCCCCAATACCACCTTACAAACCATCCCCACTCGACCTCTTCCCCACAACAGTAATAATTTAAAAAAAAAAAAGAGAAAAAAGAAAAAAGTGAATGATAAAGACGGGAATGATTTCGGCTAAAAAGTAAAAACCGCCACTGGAGAGATGCGAATACCAGAGAGGTTTAAAAAAAAATGCAGTTGGATGAATCTCCTCACTCCCCTTCCCCACCCCCACCCCCCCCCTGTCCACGGACACTGTACCAAACGTTACATTCTGGATGTGGATGATGGGTTTTGATTGGATGGTGGCTCCCTGGTAGTGGCGTCTTGGGAGGAGGAGACCGGCTCTGCCTTGTGCTGGATTGGTATGACGAGGGAACCCTGGCATCAGTCTATTTTCACCGCCGCGTAGATCTTGCGGATGAACATGTAGGCGGCGTAGAAGCCAATGGTGCCGGTAAGGAGCCAGAAAGACAGAACCATGAGGGTGGTATAACCGAAATAGAGGAGGGATGGGATGAACTCCACAATGTCCAACTGAAAGAGAAGAATAAAACGCAAAGTTCGGGTTAGAAATTCAAGTGGTCAACCGGTCACGCCGCTGCGATGTAAAAGCGCGCAATTTGTGTCAATTTCAGGTGCGATTTCCAAAGACTTTATCGCTACTTGTGAAGATTTTCAAAGATTTCTTGCAATTTGCAGTGCGATTTCCATTCTATTCCATGTATGTGAAATCGCGACAAAACGGCAGAAAAAGTCATGTGAGAACTACTTTAGAAATCACGCTGCAGCGAATCGCATGTGTTAAGACGCTGACGTTCATTAGATGATTCGCACCGGTATGACCGGCTGCTTAAGGTGGAACCGCACTCTAGATCAAAGGAAAGTCTGGGAGACTGAACTGAAGCACATATCCACTTTATTGTATAGAAAAGCAGCTTAAAAACACCATTTTGTACGCCAGGCGGGGGTGGGGGGGGGGGGGGTGTATGCCTGCAGGAAGGTTTGCGCGTATCGCGCTTACCTCAGCGCTTAATCATAACCCCTGGGGTGGCCTCCCGGACTTTCCTTTGATCTACTCAGCCTCCCGGACTTTCCTTTGATCTACAGCACAGGTGTGCAAACTGGGCCAGCACATACACTGAAGGATTGTGGGAGTGGTGAGCCCACATGGAGCAGCGCTGCCTTCTCTTCCTATATTCCTGGAACTGGATGAATATTAACCACATGCTGCCCAGCCACTGTAGAAATACGGCGGCAGGGCAGCACAGCTGGGCAAAACTACGGTTTAAAACGTGTGTTTTTAAAACAGGTAGGGGGAGCGCGCGAGGTGCGCCGCCGCCCTACCTGTCCCGCCGATCACGGCCGCGGATGTCAGTCGCCGGGTCACAGCCGGTCATTACCGGCTATGTCCCGGCGATTAGCGGCAATCAGTGACAGAGAGCAGGGCTGCAGTAGCTGTGCTTTCTGTCAGTTCCCTGACAGCTCCTGACACGCTGATCGGGAGAGAAGAGTTTATCTGTCCCAATCAGTGGTGTTCCCTGCAGTACACACCCCGCCCCCTAGTAAAACACTCCCCTCACACAGTTAACCCTTTCCCTGAATAATAAACTTAACCCCTTCCTCCCCAGTGCCATTAGTACAGTGTCAGTGTTTTGTTTTTTTTTTGCACTGATCACTATTGGTGTCACTGGGGATGTCAGTGACCCCAAGTCAGTTCCCCCCCAGTGTCAGAATGTCCGCCGTAGTCCCGCCATAAGTCGCTGATCGCCGCCATAAGTCGCTAATCGCCGCCATTATTAGTATAAAAAAAATTAAAAAATCCCAGTATCTTTCCCACCATTTGTAAACGCTATAACTTTCATGTAAACCAACTAATTTACATGTATTGGGGTTTTTGTAGCAAAGACATGTCGCAGAATGCATTTTGGCAGAAATTTATGACTAAATTTGATTTTTAAATGTTTTTTTACTGGACATGTTTTATAGCAAAAACTCCAAAATATTGTTTTTTTTCCTCCAAATTGTCAGCCTTTTTTTTTTATAGCGCAAAAAATAAAAACCGCACAGGCGATCAAATACCACCGAAAGAAAACTCAATTTGTGGGGAAAAAAAAAGGATGTAAATTTCATTTATGTACCGTATTGCATGACCGCGCAATTGTCCGTTAAACTAGCGCAGCGCTGTATAGCAAAAAAATGGCGTAAATTGCAGTATCTATCCCATAGTTTGTAGACGCTATAACTGTCACACAAAGCAATTAATATGCACTCATTGGGATTTTTTTTACCAAAAACATGGAGCAGAATACATTTTGGCCTAATTTTATAACCAACTTTGAGTTTACTATATATTTTTTATAGCTGAAAGCAAAAAATAAAGTTTTTCTTCAAACTTTTTGGTCTTTTTTTGTTTATAGCGTGAAAAATAAAAAGCGCACAGGTGGTCAAATACCACCGAAAGAAAGCTCTATTTGTGTGAAAAAAGGACGTAAATTTCGTTTGGGTGCAGCATTGCATGACCGCGCAATTATCAGTTGAATTAGTGCAGCGCCGAGTAGCAAAAAGAGGCGTGGTCATTAAGGGGGGTAAATCCTCAGGAGGGCAAGTGGTTAAAAGGATACGTTCTCTTGTAAAAGGTGCTGTCACGGCCGGGTGCCCACACTGAAGATTCTGGAATCCAGGACGGTCAGTGAAACGGGCTGCGGGGGACACACCACGGGACCGGGAGACAGGTAAGTGGCTATTTTTTAAAAGTCAGCAGCTACAGTCTTTATTTTTTGACGGGATGAGGGGAACTCGGCTTTAAGGCAGTTTTTCTGCGATTGCGTGTCATGCTTAGTGGGATCAGGATTTCTACCTGTTGGTCATACTTGGTTGTGGTTGATTTGTTTTGCCTTCCTCTGAAAGGAACCGTAAAAAAGATAAAGCAAGCCCCATGCGTACCTTATTTACAAAGTAGAATATGGCGTAAACCAAGACGTAAAACGCAGATCCACCGGACACCAGGAACGTCCTCCACCACCAGCGGTAGTCCTAGAACATATTTGTCACAATGATCATTACCAGAGATGGCCGACAACAAAACCACAACAGTCACAGATTTCTCAGTGAAAAGGTTTCCACAAACATGGCTGATCAGAAAATGTAAACGTTTGTATAGCCCTTCAACAATGGCGTGTGCTGAGCACTCCCAATACACAGCTAAGGGTGCATCAAAAGGGAACTAACCTCACACAAATACTCACCTCCTCACTCCAGCAATGTCACGGTTACTCCTTCGCTGTCACCTTCTCCCTGACTACTTCTGGGGGCCGGGTTTTCAGCTTTTCGATTGGCTGGTTGTGGAATGATGTCATCTCGTACATGTACACGGGAGTCCATCACAGCCCAAGTGTGCCGAGAATGCGTGCTGAGCTGCGTATGTGCATTCAGTAAACATCATAGCGTGTCTCTTCTGCAATAAAGAGCTGCCTGCTCGCAGTTTTTCACCAATCAAGTTTAGTTCCACTTTAAGGCCTCTTGTACACGATACTGATGTTGGAGCATCCGCTTTTTTATTATTAACATATAGTCAGGCACTTGTTTTGTGCATATACATGCGTGTTTATGTGTGTAGTCGCGCCCATATGCTCCTTCAGTATATTTTTTAGGAGAATGCATTAATATTTCTGCTGATATGCGTGTATTCGTACTTGCACACGGAGTAAATTACTGATCGATATATGCTGATATGCGTGTATTCGTACTTGCACACGGAGTAAATTACTGATCGATATATGCTGATATGCGTGTATTCGTACTTGCACACGGAGTAAATTACTGATCGATATATGCTGATTTGCGTGTATTCGTACTTGCACACGGAGTAAATTATTGACCAACACATGCTGATAATGCGTGTATTCGTACTTGCACACGGAGTAAATTACTGATCGATATATGCTGATATGCGTGTATTCGTACTTGCACACAGAGTAAATTACTGATCGATATATGCTGATATGCGTGTATTCGTACTTGCACACGGAGTAAATTACTGATCGATATATGCTGATAATGCGTGTATTCGTACTTGCACATGGAGTAAATTATTGACCAACACATGCTGATATGCGTGTATTCGTACTTGCACACGGAGTAAATTATTGACCCACACATGCTGATAATGCGTGTATTCGTACTTGCACACGGAGTAAATTACTGATCGATATATGCTGATATGCGTGTATTCGTACTTGCACACGGAGTAAATTATTGACCAACACATGCTGATATGCGTGTATTCGTACTTGCACACGGAGTAAATTACTGACCAATACATGCGATATGCGTGTATTCGTACTTGCACACGGAGTAAATTACTGACCAATACATGCGATATGCTTGTATTCGTACTTGCACACGGAGTAAATTACTGACCAATACATGCGATATGCGTGTATTCGTACTTGCACACGGAGTAAATTACTGACCAATACATGCTGATATGCGTGTATTCGTGTGCATTTGCTCACCCACGGAGTAAATTACTGACCAATACATGCTGATATGCGTGTATTTGTACTTGCACATGGAGTAAATTACTGACCAATACATGCTGATATGCGTGTATTCGTACTTGCACATGGAGTAAATTACTGACCAATACATGCTGATATGCGTGTATTCGTGTGCATTTGCTCACCCACGGAGTAAATTACTGACCAATACATGCTGATATGCGTGTATTCGTACTTGCACATGGAGTAAATTACTGACCAATACATGCTGATATGCGTGTATTCGTACTTGCACATGGAGTACATTACTGACCAATACATGCTGATATGCGTGTATTCGTGTGCATTTGCTCACCCACGGAGTAAATTACTGACCAATACATGCTGATATGCGCGTATTCGTACTTGCACACGGAGTAAATTACTGACCAATACATGCTGATATGCGTGTATTCGTGTGCATTTGCTCACCCACGGAGTAAATTACTGACCAATACATGCTGATATGCGTGTATTCGTACTTGCACATGGAGTAAATTACTGACCAATACATGCTGATATGCGTGTATTCGTACTTGCACATGGAGTAAATTACTGACCAATACATGCGATATGCGTGTATTCGTACTTGCACACGGAGTAAATTACTGACCAATACATGCTGATATGCGTGTATTCGTGTGCATTTGCTCACCCACGGAGTAAATTACTGACCAATACATGCTGATATGCTTGTATTCGTGTGTATTTGCTTGCACACGGAGTAAATTACTGACCAAAAATGCAGATTTTCCTATTTTAATTTTTTTTCACTGAGGAATACATGCCGCTTATTTATACAAGGGCACATTGTAAATAATGGGCTCCATTTTACCTCAGTAAAAAAAAAAATATGCTGTACGAAGCTTTTTTAAGCTGCAGTGCGCAAGAGGCCAAAGGGCTTCAAGAAATCAGTTTCCTGCTTTTTAAATGCTTTGTAACAATATCTTAAAAACTGCCCATGTGTACGACTCTCAGTAACCCCCGGTTCACATATATGCAGCCGTGCAGGCCACGTTTTGCGTGGGCATGAGAGCCCATTCATTTGAATGGACTCCCGTGCCCCGTAGGGAAGAAGTCTCTGTACTTCTTTGGAAACCACAACCCGCACGGGATCCTCGGTTCCCAGTACGGTTGCAATTTCCAGTGCGGGCGGCATGCCAGTAGAACCAATGGCACCCACCCGCGGGTCCGCATTCATCTGTGCGGGTGGTGCGGCTGCACGGATTTTCGTGCGGATCCACAGCGGCACCACCCGCACGGATGTGAACCTAGACTTAGACCTGTAGATGTAGAGTGATACAAGCAATACAATCATAAAACATGGCCATATTAAAATATTGGACAGCACTGGCACAAGGAGCAGCTATTGGGTTTTTTTGGGTGATAGAAAGGGACATGCCCTTACAAATGCATGTGTACAATCCAGACGCACACGTTCCTGCATTAAAAATCGTGTGTATAAGTGGGCGCTGCAGCGACTGCCGGCTGGAACCGAACAGAATCAGCGAGGGAGAATGTCACCGGGACACCGAGGATCACCAATATGGGTCCAAAAGTTTTAACAAACGATCACATAGTTACAGCAAGGCAACGTTTCGGAGTCTCACAGGACCCCTTCATCCAGCATGTGGCATACTGGTCACAAGCCTGATGAAGGGGTCCTGCGAGACTCTGAAACGTCTTGCTATAACTATGTGATCGTTTATTAACCACTTCAAGACCGGACACTTTTACCCACTTCCTGTCCAGGGCAAATTTCAGCTTTCAGCACTATCACGCTTTGAATGACAATTGCGCGGTCATGCAACACTGTACCCAAACGAATTTTTTACCATTTTTTGAGACAGATAAAGCTTTATTTTGGTGGTATTTATTCACTGCTGGGATTTTTATTTTTTTTGCTATGTAAATGAAAAAGTCCAAAAATTTTTGAAAAAAACTTTTTTTTATAACATTTTGCAAATAAATAATATTTCATCATAAATCTTTGCCAAAATTTATTCCGTTATCTTTTTAGTAAAAAAAAAATCCAAATTAGTTTATAACCAAAAATTATAATTTTTAAACATTTTTTTTTACATTTTTATTTTATATCTTTTTTTTTTTTTTTTTACATACTGTCACCCTAGCAGTACAGTGTCACCATGGTGACACTGTACTACTTGTGAGGGGTGATGAAGATTTTTTTTTTTTTTACACATTGCTTTTACACCCATATAGGATGTAAAAGCAATCATTTCTCTTTCTCTCTGTGTGCATTCTGGCACTCATTGAGAAGTACTGAGTGAGCTGTGATTGGTCACAGCTTGTCACATGGTACAAGCCTGTTGTGAATAGGCTTGTACCATGTGACCTCTGTGATCATTCACAGATTTCACACGTAGTAAGCAATGATGTCACAAGTGACATCTTCCTTACTACTTTGCATGTGATCACTGATTAGCCAGTCAGTGATCACATGATCGGGACCTCGTACAGAGGTCCCGTCCGACGATCGGTGTTTCACTGTGTCTGGAGGACACAGCGGGCACCGGATCGCGGTGCTGCGTGCTCCCAGGGAGCGCGCACAAGCAGGGTGCGGGGAGGCCGTTTATAAACCGCCATCCGACCCTGCACTGCCACCGTCCGGCCGTTTATATGCAATGGCCGTCGGGAAGTGGTTAAAACTTTTGAACCCATATTGGTGATCCTCGGGGTGCTGGTGACATTCTCCCTTGCCCTTACACATGCCACTTTGCTCTGGACAGCCTAACAAATGTGTCCATTGTCCAGATATCTCACCTCTGCACACAGCTGGAAATAAACCATGACGATGCTGATTTGGGAACATGACACCACGAGAATGATGAAGACCAGAAACAGGAAGCCAAAGAGGTAATAGAATTGGTTCTCCCAGATGGCCTGAAAGAGACAGATTTTAGTGCATATTATAAGAAGAAATCTATCCCCTCAACCATTCTTCCATTGTCCTGCTATCGCTGGAAAGCTCTAATGGAATACTTAATAATAAGTTAATGATGTGCCGAAAATAGGGTTAATGATGTTTTGCCAATAAAAAAAATGCTGGTGATAATGCAGATTTTTCACCTTTCATAACATGTTACACCTATATTCACGTAACATGTTATGAAAGGATAGGCCCCCCGATTCTCCCCACTCCACCCCTTTGACAGCCAGCGGGGATCTTCTCCTCCTGCTAGCTGTCAAAATTTTAAAAAAACCGTAGCTGTACAGGGCTCCGCCCACCTGGCTGCATCACTCATTCACAGTAATTATTTCAGGTACTTATATAGCGCCATCAATTTACACAGCACTTTACATTATATATGTGTGTGTGTGTGTGTGTGTGTGTGTGTGTGTGTGTGATATATATTTATATATATATATACACACATATATATATATATATATATATATACACACACACACACACACACACACACATATATATATATATACACATATATATCACACACACATATATATATATACACACACACACACACACATATATATATATATATACACATATATATCACACACACACATATATATATATATATATATACACATATATATCACACACACACACACACACACATATATTGTACATTCACATCAGTCCCTAACCCTCAAGGGGCATACAATCTAATGTCCCTAACTTACATTCATTCATACACATGCTAGGGACAATTTAGACAGGATCCAATTAACCTACCAGCATGTCTTTGGAGGGTTGGAGGAAACTGGAATACCCAGAGGAAACCCACGCAGGCACAGGGAGAACATGCAAACTCCAGGTTAAAACGCTTCTTTTGGGAACAATAGTCTCTCTCACCCCATAACCCCCGTTGGTCAAACCCTTCTTTGCCAGAACTCCTGTCTACACCAGACACATATAGATGGTCCTCGTATGGTATAAAAGGTTTTCTTTCCTTGCAAGAATTGAAGCCACTCTCTCAATTAGGAATTTCAACTGGCCACTAATTTACTACTCCACCATTATCAACTAGGTGTGCATTAGACAGACACACGGTAATCACTAAAGACCACCAAACATAAAATTTTTTACTAATTAAGCATAGTTTTATTTGAATTTATTTGCCTGTTCTACTCCAAATCAAAACACCAAACCAATATACTTACACTGAAGATGAAAAACAGTTCAATGAACATGGCACCGAACGGCAAAATCCCAGCCATGAGGATCCTGAAAGAAAATCATATTAGGATGCTTGCAAGACATTCTACAAAACAAATGCAATTCAGGCAGCGGGATTTATGGTGAAAAGTAGCAATGTGCTGCTGGGGAGAGCGGCATTAAAGGATAAGGTCACTTTATAAAAAAATATATATATATTTATTTTATTATGATTATTATTTTGATTATTATTATTATTATTATTATTATTATTATTATTAATAATAACAAATTAACATCTTTTGGCAGGTCAAAAAATGTGAATTTACTATTTTTTTTTTTTTTTAGGCATCTAGAAAGCATCTGCTGATCACTGGTGCCATGCAGGGCAACATCATACAGGAAGGCAGTTTCACATTAACAGGAAGAATCAATGAACTACCAGAGCGCTCAACAGTGCCGTGGTAGTTCACTGAGATCCACAAGCCGACATCTGCAAAGGATTTGGTAGTTGTAGTTGATTCACTCACAGAACTCCGTGAATGAACGACGCGGCTATGCGGGTGCCGTGCTCTTTTCAAAAAATAACATTTGGTATGAGGAACTTCTGCTGCCACACAGAGTGCTCAGATCACTGAGCTGCTGCAGGAGAGGGAACATGTTACATGCTCCACCCTAAAAATGGGTGGAACAAGTAACGTTCCTGAAAGGGAATTTATTATTATTATTATTATTATCATTATACAGGATTTATGGCGCCAACAGTTTGCTCAGCGCTTTACAATATAACGGGAGACAATACAGCAACAATACAGTTCAATACAAGAGGGTTAGGAGGGCCCTGATCCTTGGAGCTTACAATCTAAGAGGGAGGGGCTAGTGGTACAAAAGGTAGTAATTGTGGGGGATGGACTGGTAGGAGGAATAGAAGATTCCATTATTAGCTGAGGGCAGGATTGGCTTCCCTGAAGAGATCGGTTTTCAGAGATCGCCTAAAAGTGAGCAGAGTAGGCAATAATCTGATAAATTGGAGTAGAGAGTTCCAGAGGATAGGGGAGGCTCTGGAGAAGTCCTGGAGACGAGCCTGGGAGGAGGAGACAAGGGAGCTAGAGAGTTGCTAAAGAGTAGGAGGTCATGGGAGGAGCGAAGAGGATGGTTTGGGTGATATTTGGAGAGAAGATTGGTGATGTAATTGGAGCAGAGTTATAAATGGCTTTATATGTTATTGTTAATGTTTTGAATTTTATCCATTGGGTAATGGGAAGCCAGTGGAGGGATTGGCAGAGAGGGGTGGAGGACACTGAGTGGAGGTCAGTGGAGGAGTTGGCAGAGAGGGGTGGAGGACACTGAGTGGAGGTCAGTGGGATTGGCAGAGAGGGGTGGAGGACACTGAGTGGAGGCCAGTGGAGGGATTGGCAGAGAGGGATGGAGGGCACTGAGTGGAGGTCAGTGGAGGGATTGGCAGAGAGGGGTGGAGGACACTGAGTGGAGGTCAGTGGGATTGGCAGAGAGGGGTGGAGGACACTGAGTGGAGGCCAGTGGAGGGATTGGCAGAGAGGGGTGGAGGGCACTGAGTGGAGGTCAGTGGAGGGATTGGCAGAGAGGGGTGGAGGACACTGAGTGGAGGTCAGTGGAGGGGTTGGCAGAGAGGGTGGAGGACACTGAGTGGAGACCAGTGGAGGGATCGGCAGAGACGGGTGGAGGACACTGAGTGGAGGTCAGTGGGATCGGCAGAGAGGGGTGGAGGACACTGAGTGGAGGTCAGTGGGATCGGCAGAGAGGGGTGGAGGACACTGAGTGGAGGTCAGTGGGATTGGCAGAGAGGGGTGGAGGACACTGAGTGGAGGCCAGTGGAGGGATTGGCAGAGAGGGATGGAGGGCACTGAGTGGAGGTCAGTGGAGGGATTGGCAGAGAGGGGTGGAGGACACTGAGTGGAGGTCAGTGGAGGGGTTGGCAGAGAGGGATGGAGGACACTGAGTGGAGGCCAGTGGAGGGATCGGCAGAGAGGGGTGGAGGACACTGAGTGGAGGTCAGTGGAGGGATCGGCAGAGAGGGGTGGAGGACACTGAGTGGAGGTCAGTGGAGGGATGGAGGACACTGAGTGGAGGCAAGTGGAGGGATCGGCAGAGAGGGGTGGAGGACACTGAGTGGAGGTCAGTGGGATTGGCAGAGAGGGGTGGAGGACACTGAGTGGAGGCCAGTGGAGGGATTGGCAGAGAGGGGTGGAGGGCACTGAGTGGAGGTCAGTGGAGGGATTGGCAGAGAGGGATGGAGGACACTGAGTGGAGGTCAGTGGAGGGATTGGCAGAGAGGGATGGAGGACACTGAGTGGAGGTCAGTGGAGGGATCGGCAGAGAGGGGTGGCAGATACAGAACGGTTAGTAAGGTGGATGAGTCTGGGAACTTATCCTTTAAAATAAACCTGCCTTCCTCTGGATCAACTGAGTGTAGGATTATAACTTTTTTTTTTTCCAATGGTTGACCTGGATGGACCTTTTGTCTTTTTTCAGCCAGACTAACTATGTAACTATGTTTTACACTGCCTGGTCAAACCATGAATCAAAATTCTGTGCACTTGAAAAGTTTCTAAGAATAACTGCAACAGGAATCCTTTCATAAAGGAACTTACCCCACAAACCTCTTCATGTACCAGCGTTGTTCTGGGATCTGTCGAGGGATCTGATTGGTTCTCACAGGATTGTCATACGGCTGCTTGCGGAAGCCAAAGTAATAGCCAAGGTAGACTAGGGGGAGTGAGATTCCAAACCACATACACAATAGTGCCAGCATGGTGGGGAACGGGACCTAGAGAGATACAGCAATGTTAGCACACTAAGTAAGCAGTGTTATCCTGGAGGCAAACTCTGAAAATATACTTACTGCGCCTGAAGAATGTTTCCCCCAGATGAAGCAGTTCAGCACAAAACAAATACTAAAGACCACTCCGGGGTACAGCGTAGCCGTCTGAAAATACAAAAAAAAAAGTTTTATTCTTGCTAAAAGCAAAATACAAAAAAATATTCCATACAGTTCATCGATTTATAAGTAAGGAAGGCGATTATTCATGGAAAGTGTACAAAGAAAATTCTGCAGCAAAAAAATCCTGACCTGAACCTGATGTAAACCTGACCTGTAAACCTGACCTGAACCGCTGAACAACTACTGCGTCAATTAGCTGTGAAACCTGAGCTTCAATCTGCACCGTATATGTGTAAACCAGCTCTTATCCCCGGTTCACATATCCGTGTTCCTGCGGTCCTTGTTTTGCGCGGGCGCGAGAGCCCATTGATTTGAATGGACACCCGTGCCCCGTGACACGCAGGGAAAGAAATCCCTGCACTTCTTCTGAAAACACACCCCGCATGGGAACCTCAGTTTCCAGGACGGTTGCGATTTCCAGTGCGGGCGGCGTGTCATTAAAATTAATGGCACACGCCCGCGCGTCCACATTCCTCTGTGCGGGTGGTGCGGCTGCACGGATTTTTGTGTGGATCTGCAGAGGCACCACCCACACAGATGTGAACCTAGCCTGAGAAGAAGCAGCAAACCTTTCTGCTTACTGGCCATCCGCTTAGAAATAAAACGAATGTTACACTAGGAAAACTGATTACTCACACAAAATGCTCCTTTACGCCACCGATGCCCCTTCAGTGTGCGATACAAACGTCCGGCGAAGTACCCACCAAACACACTGTGAAAACAATCAAAAATCGTGAAGGGAATAGAAAAAACAAAAAAATAAAAAAAACATTAAAAGCTAACCTTTAGCCAAACTACAGACATGAAGTATGAATTAGATTTGCTTGACAAGCGATAAATACCATTCAAAACAGGTTCTTCCTGATTCCAAACCATGCAGCATCGAGCAGTCTCTGTAATTTAACCCCTTGACGCCGTCGTCACACAAATATGCGGCCTCATGGAACTGGGCTTTTTTCCGTGAGGCCGCATATTTTCGAACCTGTCTTTGTGCTGGGAGAGCGCCACACTGCGCGCTCCCAGCACAAAGACCGTGGTGTCACTGAGAGCCCCGGGTCCCGTTCTAACGAATGGGACCCGGGACTCCCGATTCCGGGTCACATGATCGCTGTGATAGCCTCTGATTGCCTATCACAGTGATCAGTTACTGTGCAGCCCGGCACCCTTGTTTTTTTTTTTCTCTCTCTATGAATGGAGGAGAGAGATACATTGTATATATCGAACCTGTCTTTGTGCTGGGAGAGCGCCACACAGCGCGCTCCCAGCACAAAGACCGCGGTTTCACTGAGAGCCCCGGGTCCCGTTCGAACGAATGGGACCCGGGACTCCCGATTCCGGGTCACATGATCGCTGTGCTAGCCTCTGATTGCCTATCACAGTGATCAGTTACTGTGCAGCCCGGCCCCCTTGTTTGTTTTTTTCTCTCTCTATGAATGGAGGAGAGAGATACATTGTATATATCGAACCTGTCTTTGTGCTGGGAGCGCGCCACACAGCGCGCTCCCAGCACAAAGACCGCGGTTTCACTGAGAGCCCCGGGTCCCGCTCTAACGAATGGGACCCGGGACTCCCAATTCCGGGTCACATGATCGCTGTGCTAGCCTCTGATTGCCTATCACAGTGATCAGTTACTGTGCAGCCCGGCACCCTTGTTTTTTTTTTTCTCTCTCTATGAATGGAGGAGAGAGATACATTGTATATATCGAACCTGTCTTTGTGCTGGGAGCGCGCCACACAGCGCGCTCCCAGCACAAAGACCGCGGTTTCACTGAGAGCCCCGGGTCCCGTTCGAACGAATGGGACCCGGGACTCCCGATTTCGGGTCACATGATCGCTGTGATAGCCTCTGATTGCCTATCACAGTGATCAGTTACTGTGCAGCCCGGCCCCCTTGTTTTTTTTTTCTCTCTCTATGAATGGAGGAGAGAGATACATTGTATATATCGAACTCCTGGCATAGAGAGAAGAAAAAAAGTTTGTAAAAAAAAAAGCTAAATACATTATTCAAAAATAAAAGAAAAAATAAAGAAAAAATACCGAGATCAAGGTTTGATCTAGTTCAGTGCCAGGGTTATTGTTTGGGTCAAGGTCAGGATTTAAAAAAAAATTGGTATCGGTGTCAGTTAGTGTCAATGTCTGTGTGTTTTAGGACAGAAAAAAAAAAGACAAAAACAAAATGCACACTATTGTTTCTGGGCGGTATTACGGGTACAAACATTATTATTATTATTATACAGTATTTATAAAGCGCCAATAGTTGGCTCAGTGCTGTACATTACAAAGGGGGACAGAACATGTGACAGAACAATAACAATACAATACACGAGGGGTTCGAGGGCCCTGCTCTTTGGAGCTTACAATCTAGGAGGGAGGGGTGGTGGCACAGGAGGAGATAGCTGTGGGGGATGGAGTGGTAGGAAGAGTGGAGGAGGTCGGCAAGTTAGCAGGGGGTGGGGTAGGCTTCCCTGAAGAGCTGGGTTTTCAGGGTGCGCCTAAAGGAGAGGAGAGTAGGTGATAATCTGATGGGTTGGGGCAGGGAGTTCCAGAGGATGGGTGACACCCTGGAGAAGTCCTGGAGGCGGGCATGGGAGGAAGAGACCAGGGAACTAGAGAGGAGGTCTTGTGAGGAGCGGAGTGTGTGTGTTGGGTGGTACTTGGATAACATCCACATATATGGTATACCTGCGATCTTCAAGAGCTGGAGAATTTATTTTGGGTTGTTCTTTGGTGGTGGGTTATGGTAGTAACAAGAAACACACAGCTAAATAAAAACAATTATTGTTTTTTTTACTATTTTGGGCCAGTTTTCTTTTGATAATAAAAAAAAAAAAAATCAGGAGATATCCATTACCATTTACCACCAAATGAAAGCCCAATTTTGTCCAGAAAAAAAACGCAGTATAATCCCCCCGGCTGTACAAAGTAGTTGTGATGATATGGACGGTTTTACTAACTCTTACCCCATAAACATGAACAGGAAGCAGGCTGTGGTCATAAGCGCACCTCTACTGGATGGAGACAGCATTCCCAGCATGGCCACAACTACGAGACAAAAGACATCACACATCATCGCAACATAATAAATATTTCTCAACATAAAACCCATTACCGCTGACCTAGCAGTCAGAGAGCCACATGCTCCACCATTACAGGGGGGGTCAGGTCATTGTTACTCTCCTAATGGATAAATGATGGAGTGAAGGAAAGATCAATATGTGAGTCTGTGGAAGTCTGCAAAGGGTGAAGACACGTAAGTGCCCACCGATGACAAATTTACAGCTGTAAATGGCTGACAAAAGGAAGTCTCAGCCCCCTCGCCCTCCAGAGGATTTACCCCCCTTCCTGACCGGGCCATTTTTTTGCCATTCAGCGCTGTGTTACTTTAAACGGACAATTGAGCGGCCGTGCAAATTTATTACCCACAAATGGAGCTTTGTTTCGTTTGTATTTGATCATCTGTGCGGTTTTTCGTTTTTATGCTATAAACAAAAAAAGACCGACAAGTTTGAAAAAAAAAATTTAATTTTTTTTTTACTTTTTGCTATAAAACATATCCAATAAAAAAATTTTAAAAAACAAATTTTTATATAAATTTAGGCCAAAATGTATTCTGCTCCATGTCTTTACAAAAAAAAAAATCCCAATACGTGTAAATTGGTTTACGTGAAAGTTATAGCGTGTACAAATGGCGGTAGATATAATGGAGTTATTTTTTTTTATACTAGTAATGGAGGCAGTCAGCGACTTATTGCAGGACTGCAGCACACACTCTGACATTGGGGGGAACTGACTATCACTGACATCCCCAGTGACACCAATACATTGATCAGTGCTAATAAAAAGCACTGACACTGGGCAGGAAGGGGTTAACATCTGAGGCGATCAAAGGGTTAACTGTGTGCTGTATGTGTTTTACTAGGGTGGCATGCTGTGCAGAGAAATACCAAGCAGCATGTCCATGCTGACAGGAGAGAGTCCTATGTTGCTTACACACAGGTCTCTCCCCTGTCGGCTTTCCCCAACAATCGCTGAGTGTCGACCGGGAATAACTGGCCGGGACCCGTTGATTGACATCTGTAGCTGCCAATAGTGGCATAGGTAGGGTGGCGCGTGTGCTCCCTACCCAGAAATGCAAAATCACGTGTATATATATATATATGTGATTTTGCACAGCCCTGTTGACCTGCAGCAGTACGTCTGCTATTGGGCAGCAGGCAATTGGTTATACATTGAATAGTCTAAGGGTTTTACTTGCATAAAGGAACAGATGAGCATCTGTATGTATAATAATGGCAGCAATGCCAAGCTGCGGTTTCTAAAGCAAAATCCTCTCTTGTATTAAAAGAGGTATAGACTCTATAGAGAGATATTATTTTTCCCCCGGTACAAATCATTAGTAATACCTCATCTGGAATATGCAGTTCAATTTTGGGCACCAATTCACAAAAAGAACATTGGGGAACTGGAGAACGATCTCCATGTATAATACATAAGGGGGGATATGAGCTCCATGTATAACACATAAGGGGGGTATGATCTCCATGTATAATACATAAGGGGGGATATGATCTCCATGTATAATACATAAGGGGGGATATGATCTCCATGTATAATACATAAGGGGGGATATGATCTCCATGTATAATACATAAGGGGGGATATGATCTCCATGTATAATACATAAGGGGGGGATATGATCTCCATGTATAATACATAAGGGGGGATATGACCTCCATGTATAAATACATCAGTGGTTCATATAGTGAACTCGGTGTAGAGTTATTCATCCTGAGGTCATCATAGAGGACAAGGGGGCGCTCTTTACATCTGGAGGAAAAGAAATGTAATCTCCAAACACGGAAAGGTTTCTTCACAGGTGCTGCACGGTCAAGAGCTGTGAGAATGTGGAATAGACTCCCTCCAGAGTTGGTTGTGGCCAGCTCAGTGGATTGCTGTAGGAAAGTCCTGGTTTCTTTCTTGGATACACAGAATATAACTGGATATAACATTTATAGGGAAAGTTGATCCAGGGAATATCCGATTCCCTCTCGGGGGATCAGGAAGGAATTTGTTCCCCTGCAGGAGCAAATTGGATCGTGTTTTGCTGTTTTTTTTGCCTTCCTCTGGATCAACTGTGGGTGTAGGATTATAACTTTTTTTTTTTTTATGGTTGAATTGGAGGGAATTTTGTATTTTTTTAAGCCAAAACTAACTATGTAACATACCACAGTGCTGCTCAGGCCTTCCATTTTAGACCCTCGTCTGTCTCCCAAAGACCATTCAGCCAGACTAACTATGTATATGCAAGTACACAATGCATATGTGTAAAGATCCTGCATCGGTCAGACTGAATTTTAGCAGGCGTCTGGGCTTGGCTGTACACTACTCATGAAAAAGGCATCTTCAAGGATGTATTGGTCTTTGAAAAAAAAAATTGCAACTGACCCTCCTTATAGTCTCCAGCCAGTAACACCTCAGCCCTGCCATACTCACAGATCACAATCAGCACCATACAGAAGAGCTGAATTCCAGAGCCTAGCAGAGAGCTAAGGATCATGGGATACTGGGGTGGCCGGAAGACGTCACCATGGACCAGCTTCCAACCTGATTCTTCCATGGTGTCCTCCTGCAGAGAAAAGACAACAGAGGCGTCAGCCAACGCTGAAGTCACATGACAGAGGCAAACTGGCATCAGCCAAGGCACTTACAATATCATCCTCCTTGTTATAGTTTGCTATGTCCTTCCTTAGTGTTCGGATTATAATCATGCTGAGAATACCTGATAAGCAGAAGACAAACATTACCATCTAAAAGATAAGCCAGCCGAACATTGCCCCAGCAGCCCCCCCTGCTTACCTGACAGGAAGAAGACAACGACCACAGAATTGATGATTGAGAACCAGTGAATCTGTACATCGCTCATGGTGAGGTAGGTGTCCCAACGAGATGCCCACTTGATGTCACTTTCCTGATGGTAGAAAACAGAAAGATGACAACCGAGCAATAGCTTTGTTACCCATAATCCCTTTAACCACTTCAAGTCCGGACACTTTCCCCCCCTTCCAGTCCGGACACTTTCACCGCCTTCCAGTCCGGACACTTTCCCCCCTTCCAGTCCGGACACTTTCACCGCCTTCCAGTCCGGACACTTTCCCCCCTTCCAGTCCGGACACTTTCACCCCCTTCCAGTCCGGACACTTTCACCCCCTTCCAGTCCGGACGCTTTTACGCCCTTCCAGTCCGGACGCTTTCACCCCCTTCCAGTCCGGACACTCCCCCCCCTTCCAGTCCGGACGCTTTCCCCCCCTTCCAGTCCGGACGCTTTCCCCCCTTCCAGTCCGGACGCTTTCACCCCCTTCCAGTCCGGACGCTTTCACCCCCTTCCAGTCCGGACGCTTTCACCCCCTTCCAGTCCGGACGCTTTCACCCCCTTCCAGTCCGGACGCTTTCCCCCCCTTCCAGTCCGGACGCTTTCCCCCCCTTCCAGTCCGGACGCTTTCCCCCCCTTCCAGTCCGGACGCTTTCACCCCCTTCCAGTCCGGACGCTCTCCCCCCCTTACAGTCCGGACGCTCTCCCCCCCTTCCAGTCCGGACGCTCTCCCCCCCTTCCAGTCCGGACGCTTTCCCTCCCTTCCAGTCCGGACGCTTTCACCCCCTTCCAGTCCGGACGCTTTCACCCCCTTCCAGTCCGGACGCTTTCACCCCCTTCCAGTCCGGACGCTTTCACCCCCTTCCAGTCCGGACGCTTTCACCCCCTTCCAGTCCGGACGCTTTCACCCCCTTCCAGTCCGGACGCTTTCACCCCCTTCCAGTCCGGACGCTTTCACCCCCTTCCAGTCCGGACGCTTTCACCCCCTTCCAGTCCGGACACTTTCACCCCCTTCCAGTCCGGACACTTTCCCCCCCTTCCAGTCCGTACGCTTTTACCCCCTTCCAGTCCGGACACTTTCCCCCCACTTACAGTCCGGACGCTTTTACCCCCTTCCAGTCCAGACACTTTCACCCCCTTCCAGTCCGGACGCTTTCACCCCCTTCCAGTCCGGACACTTTCACCCCCTTCCAGTCCGGACACTTTCACCCCCTTCCAGTCCGGACACTTTCCCCCCCTTCCAGTCCGTACGCTTTTACCCCTTCCACTCCGGACGCTTTCCCCCCACTTACAGTCCGGACGCTTTCACCCCCCTTCCAGTCCGGACGCTTTCACCCCCCTTCCAGTCCGGACGCTTTCACCCCCCTTCCAGTCCGGACGCTTTCACCCCCCTTCCAGTCCGGACGCTTTCACCCCCTTCCAGTCCGGACGCTTTCACCCCTTTCCAGTCCGGACGCTTTCACCCCCTTCCAGTCCGGACACTTTCACCCCCTCCAGTCCGGACACTTTCACCCCCTTCCAGTCCGGACACTTTCACCCCCTTCCTGCCCAGGCCAATTTTCAGCTTTCAGTGCCATCACACTTTGAATGACAATTGCGCGGTCATGCAACACTGTACCCATATGAATTTTTTACCTTTTTTTTTTTAGACAGATAGAGCTTTATTTTGGTGGTATTTATTCACCGCTGGGATTTTCATTTTTTTTTGCTATGTTTTTGAAAAAAAGTGTTTTTCTTATAAAATTTTGCAAATAATATTTCATCATAAATCTTGGCCAAAATTTATTCCGTTATCTTTTTAGTTAAAAAATAAAAATAACCCATATTCGTTTATAACCAAAAATTATAATTTTTAAACTTTTGTTTTTTACAATTTTTTAATTATTGGTTTTTTTTACATACTGTCACCCTAGCAGTACAGTGTCAGCATGGTGACACTGTACTACTTGTGGGGGGTGATGAAGATTTTTTTTTTTTTACACCGATTGCTTTTACACCCATAAAGGCTGTAAAAGCAATCATTTCTCCTTCTCTCTGGCTGCATTCTTGCAGCCATTGAGAACTACTGTGTGAGCTGTGATTGATGGCCTTGTACCATGTGACCTCTGTGATCATTCACAGATTTCACAAGTAGTAAGTAATGATGTCAGAAGTGACATCTTGCTTACTACTCTGCATGGGATTACGGATTGGCCAATCAGTGTTCACATGATCAGGACCTCGCACAGAGGTCCCGTACGACGATCGGGTTTCCACTGTGTCCGGAGGACACAGCGGGCACCGGATCGCGGTGCTGCGCGCTCCCAGGGAGCACGCACAAGCAGGGTGCGGGGAGGCCATTTATAAACGTCCACCCGACACTGCACTACCACCGTCCGGCCGTTTATATACAACGGCCGGACAGGAGGTGGTTAAGGTCCAGTTCACACCTATGCGTGTTGCAACTGATGCGTTTTGTGGAGGGTTTTTGGCAAAAGGAAAATACTGAATGCGACTTTGATGCAACTTTGGGCAGCACAGTGGCTAAATGGTTAGCACTTCCACCTGGCAGTACTAAGGTCGCTGTTTCGAATCCCAACCCCAGCATCACCTGCCTGGAGTTTTCATGTTCTTCCTGTGACTGCGTGGATTTCCTCTGGGTACTTTGGTTTCCTCCCACACTCCAAAAGACATGCTGGTAGGTTAATTGGATCCTGTCTAAATTGACCCTAGTAGGTGTATGTATGAATGTGAGTTATGGACCTTAGATTGTATGCCCCTTGAGGGTTAGGGACCTTAGATTGTACGCCCCTTGAGGGTTAGGGACCTTAGATTGTACGCCCCTTGAGGGTTAGGGACCTTAGATTGTGCGCCCCTTGAGGGTTAGGGGACCTTAGATTGTACGCCCCTTGAGGGTTAGGGACCTTAGATTGTACGCCCCTTGAGGGTTAGGGACCTTAGATTGTACCCCCCTTGAGGGTTAGGGACCTTAGATTGTACACCCCTTGAGGGTTAGGGACCTTAGATTGTACACCCTTGAGGGTTAGGGGCCTTAGATTGTACACCCCTTGAGGGTTAGGGACCTTAGATTGTACGCCCCTTGAGGGTTAGGGACTGATGTGAATATACAATATATGTATGTAAAGCGCTCCGTAAATTGACGGCGCTATATAAGTATTTGAAATAAATAAACTTTGGCACTCAACGTTGCATCAAAGACACATAAAAGTAGTGACAGATGCTTTTCAAAGTCACTGCGACTTTGAGAATGTTCCTGCCCTACTCTGATGCGACTTAACCCCTCTGGTACTCAAAGTCGCACTCAATACTTTCCTATTGTAAAAAACGCAAAACAAATCAAAAACTCTCACGTTCCATTGAAGTCTATTGCACCAAAAATACAATCTGCTGCAGGGAAAAAAAGTCCCTGACTCCCGGCTGAAAACGCATAGATGTGAACGAGTTCCATAGGAAACCATGTTAAATGGACTGTAGTGCAAAAAGCACTAAAAAGGCCTAACACGCTAGCACAGCACCTCCATGTTCCTACCTGCCAGTGCACAGAGTACGTGAAGAGCACTTTATTCTCCTTTGCGGGGTCGATCTCCAGGGGGGCAGAATTGGAGCTTTCTGGTACTATGCAGGCTCCTTCTTCCTTCCCTTTCAGACCTGAGACACAAAAGGATCAAAACAGATTTAGGTCCTAACTGGATTACCTTTAGGTAAAATACTTGCCCCTCAATAAATAAAATCCTTGTCTTGGCTCTATTCTAATTCTTTGTTTCACCTCGGTGCTGCTGATCTCCTGCACAGGAAATGCCTGAACAAGGAGCTTCATTGGCAGGATCACCAGGAGCTGAACTCCGGCCTTCCCTTCAGTTTTGCACAATTGTATCGGTTCCTCTCCTCAAATTGAATCCTCTGATTTCACTGCACACTGTGAGCCTCTCGCAATATGCAATAGAAGCTGCAGCAAGTCAGATAGAGTCCGCCTCATTTCATGGCTGGAGGACACTGAGCACCATCTACCCCTTTCCTCCCCAGGCCTGCCCCTTTCATTCATTGATGCGTTCTTTTACACATGGCGGGTCGACACCACATGTGGGCATTACCCAGAGCAGCCTGCATGCAGATACAGTCTGCTTAGGAAAGCATACTCCTCCAGACTGACAAACAACCATCAAGGAACAATAATATTGTCCATTGACGCCGAGCGCACGCAAATGTGCGGCCTCATGGCGTCTGGGCCTTGACACCAAGCGGCCGCACATTTGTGTGCAATTAAAAAAAAAACATGCTGAGAGCGCACGCCATGCGCACATGTCCGGTACTCACAGATCATGTGACTGTGATAATTTCCCGATCATGTGACCGCCGTGACACTGAATCACGGCGGTCACATGACCCTAAAACCCCGCCCCGCCTCCCGGCTTCTGAATCCCTTAAAGGGTTGGGAGGCGCTGGTGCCAAGGGATAAATATTGCGTTCTGTGCTCATTTCCAACCCCCACATTAAAAAACGCACTGTAGTTGTGGTCTGCAGCAGGTGTCAATGAAAAGTTGATGACACCTCAAATGAAGGCCGCTAACGCAGTGCGTTTGTCTGCAATGGATCGCGTTGTACATACGTACCATGTGATCCCATTGCAGTATTGCACATGCACTACTTTTCATGCGGTCCATTCAAAATGAATAGGCTCAAGTTGCACTGCACCGCATGTGAATCGCAAAGCGCCATTCTGTGTGATTCCTGTTGTGAGCCACCGCTTAAACCCCTTGGCGCCTGGCCCTTTAAGGGTTTCAGAAGCCGGGAGGTGGGGTTTAGGGTCATGTGACCGCCGTCACATGATCGGGAAAGGTCCCGATCAAAGAGGAGATCGGGACCTTCCCGTGAGTACCGGACATGTGTGCCGGGAGCGCGCAGGGCAGGTGCTCTCAGCACATATACTTTTTTTTTTTATTAATAGAACGCAAATGTGCGGCCGCTCGGCGTCTAAGCCCAGACGCCGGGAAGCCGCACATTTGCATTCGGTCGGCGCCAAGAGGTTAAGGCTGACTAATGGACACACATTATTACCTTCCACGCTGATGCTTTGGGGTACCACCTCGAACCTCACCACCCTAAATGTGGGCTCTTGATTCTCCTCCACTTCCTCCCGATGGAAGTACAAAAGGAAGGACAAGTGATTGTGCAAGTAGAACTGAAAAAAAAAAGAAACAGATGATGAGGTTGGTAAATCCTCAAAATATATGTAAACAGATTCTTTACTAGTATGTTTAAAGCTGGCCATTGACAGATCGAAATTTCAGTCGGTGTGTGTGGTCGTCCCCATTTTTGACGTGGCATAATAAGGCTTCATTCAAACGGCTGTAAACATTTTACTGATGTTATTACACAAGTTCTCCAGGAGAAACGTTCCTGCATGTATAGTAAAATACTTGCGTGTAGATGCGCCCAAATGCATAAAGATGCATATGCGTCTTGTTTTTATGACCTTTGTATATGTGAATGAAAACTAAAAAGCATAACAGATTATAAACCTGTCCCCCGCAAAAAAAAAAAAAGCAATAAAAAGGTACAGTTTATCTAAATGCAAAACATTTTTTGGTTTCAAATAGATTGCTGAATTGTTAGAACCCCTGCCAGGTTTACATTTCTGTCTATGTGCCTGTTGGGGAGATGCACCCTAGATATTTCTACAGAACTGCTTTGGGGGGAAGGGGGGGAGGGCACTACTGTGAGCGGTTGAGGACATTGCTTTGAGGGGGCAAAAGAAACTACTGGGGGGGGGGGTTCAGACACTACTGTGGGGAGGTTGGAAAAGAACACTGCTTTGAAGGGCCAGAGAGGCAGAGGACACTGTGGGGGGACAGAGGATAATATGGTAAGAGGGGGAAGGGGAAGTGATGTGAAAGGGGGCAGAGGACACTACCTTGGGTGGGTGGGGGGGGGTGCAGGACACTACTGTGAGGGACAGAGAACACTGCTTTTGTGGGGGGGGGGGGGATACTACTGTGGGGGGGAGACACTACTGTGGGAGGAGTTAGCAGGGGGAGTGATGTAAAGGGAAGCAGAGTACATCACTTGGGTACAGTGAGGTGAAGGGGGGAGGCATTGGACACTTCTGTGAGGGGGCAGAGGATACTATTATGGGGGAAGGGGGGGGGCACTACAGTAAGGGGGCAGAGGTCACTGCTGTGTGAAGGTGGGGAGGCTGGCAAAGAACACTGCTACGGGGGGAGGGGGGTTGGGAGTTACTTGGGAGAGTGTTCTGAAGGGTTGCGGAGGAAACTACTATGAGGGGGCAGAGGATACTATTGGTGGGGGGGAGTGATGTGAAAAGGGGCAGAGAACACTACTTTGGGGGGGCAGGACACTACTGTGGGGAGGTTGTCAGTGAACACTGCTATGGGGGACGCAGGACACTACAGCACTGAGCTGCAGAAAACACTGCTGTGGGGGTGGGAGGGGGGGGCAAAAGACACTACTGTGGGGGTAATTACTTGGGGTAGTGATGTGAAGGGGGGCAGAAGACACTACTGTGGGGGTAATTACTTGGGGTAGTGATGTGAAGGGGGGCAGAAGACACTACTGTGGGGGTAATTAATTTGGGGTAGTGATGTGAAGGGGGGCAGAAGACACTACTGTGGGGGTAATTAATTTGGGGTAGTGATGTGAAGGGGGGCAGAAGACACTACTGCGGGGGTAATTACTTGGGGGAGTGATGTGAAGGGGAGCAGAGGACGCTACTGTGAGGGGGCAGAGGATACTATTGTGGGGGAGAAAATGATGTGAAGGGGGCAAAGGACACTACTTTGGGGGGCCAGACACTACAGTGAGGGGCAGAAGACAATGCTTTAGGAAGGTAGGGAGGTTGGCAGAGAACACTGCTATGCTCAGTGATGTGAAGGGTGACATTAGAAAGAATACAGCGAGTGAGTGTAGTCAATCTATGGAGGAGCAGCTGTGTCACCTTGGCACAGGAAGTACCTTAGAACTACAGTACACCTCCCGGTCTTCTCATCTCCATAACACAGAATTAACCTGGGCAGGTTTGGGAAGATTGCTGGATATAATAAAGGCAAAGTAAACAGGGAAGTACTGGATTTCTGGCAGGATCAACCGGTGTTGTATCACAGTTATCATTAACACTTTTATATCTAACAGATCACAAGGGACCAAATATGAGAAGTCCATTGTGAGGATCCCTACATACACTATGCCAGAGATCTCCAAACTGGCTCCTTGCTTGCCCTGATCCGGCCCTTGGGGCATTATTCCCCCTAGTGTTACGAGACACTATTCCTCCCACTGATACAAACAACTGGACATAATTCCTAACACTGAAACCAAAAGTGGGGCACTATTCTTCCCCTGCTATCAAAGATGGAGCGCTGTTTACTCTCCGTGGCCACAGTCCGGCCCCCCTAAAGTCTGAAGGACAGTAAACTGGCCCTCTTGTTTAGAAAGTTTTGAGACCCTCGTTCTATGCAATGAACACACCAAGCCTCAGTACTTATAAGTGATAACGGCACATTTACCTTGTTGTTGTCAGTGAACCCCAGTCTGTATCCATGTTCAAACTGGACTTCCCGCTCCTTCTTCTTTTCATCTTCCTCGTGGCCAAGATGGGCATCTAGCCTAGTGGCTACCGGCAGGTTATCCGCTATTCTAGATACACATACACATAGGAAGATGCATTATGGAAGCACACACACATACCTTCTTTCCAATAATGAACACTACTGAAGCCACTACTGAGCCTTCACTTTAAGTGCAAGTGGGGGTGCTATATTCTTGTTTACAAGGCGCCAGAACCGGAAGTGACATAGTGACGTCGCTCCGGTCCTCCAAGGGCATAGAGATGAGTGGAGGCCATCTTTCCATCACTGATCTCTATGCCCAGCGCCAGGATCGTTCGATGGGTTCTCAGTTACCCTAGGTTCACATCTGTGCGGGTGGTGCCACTGCGGATCCGCATGAAAATCCGTGCAGCCGCCCCACCCACACAGAGAAATGCGGACCCATGGGCAGGTGTTATTACTTCTAATGGCACGCCGCCCGCACTGGGAAACGCAACCGTACTGAGAACCGTGGTTTCCGTGTAGGCTGCGTTTTCCAAAGAGGTGCAGGGACTTCTTTCCCTGCGTGTCACGGGCACGGGAGTCCATTGAAATGAATGGGCTCTTGTGCCCGTGCAAAACACGGCCCACGCGGCCGCATAGATGGTGACACTGTACTACTTGTGAGGGGTTATGAAGAGTTTTTTTTTTTTTAACACTGATTGACTGAGCAATCAATTCTCCTTCTCTCTGGCTGCATTCTTGCAGCCATTGAGAAATACTGTGTGAGCACAGATTGGTCACAGCTTGTCACATGGTACAAGGCTGTTGTGAATAGCCCTGTACCATGTAATCTCTGTGATCATTCACAGATTTCACATGTAGTAAGCAATGATGTCAGAAGTGACATCTTGTTTACTACTCTTCATGTGATCACTGATTGGCTAATCAGTGATCACATGATTGGGACCTCTCAGAGGTCCTGTACAACGATCGGTGTTCCACTGTGTCCGAAGGACACAGCGGGCACCATATCGCGGGAGCGCGCACAAGCAGGGGACGGGGAGGCTGTTTATAAACGGCCATCCACCCCTGCACTGCCACCGTCCAGCCGTTTATATACAACAGCTGGACGGGAAGCGGTTGAAGGGAATTCATTGGGGTCACCAGAACTACTGTCCCCTATTACTGTTCTGGAGACAAACCAAAATGTAGGTTTTTACCTTCAGTTTTGATGAATGGTAAAAAGGACAAATAGAGAGGTTGAATATGTCCCTAAAGAGGGCACAGACAGCAATAAAAACCAGACAGGGGGTCTAATCCACCTCCACTATATTCAAATGAAAAAAAGTTTTGCTTTAGTTATACTTTAAATGAAAAATGAATACTTGTTTCACTGATGATAAAAAAAGAACATCTTCCATGCTAGGGAGGAGGCTGCGCTGCATACATGGAGCAGCCACCAATGCTGCGTGTGACAGTAAACTGCTCAGGATCTTGTACCGGGGGGGGGGTAGATGGTAACTCACAAGTGGACGTAATAATCCTCCTGGATGCGCTCGGCGATCAGTTTGCTCTGTTCCTTAGTCAGCACCTGGGGCTTGCTGGGCGGGGTACACAAACTCTCACACTTCTTATCATTGTTCATCAGCACCTTGAAAGGTGTGTTGACTATGCGATCACCGCGGAGTACCTCACCTAATGGAGGAAAACAATTCATAAAAAAGAGCTCCAAGCAAACACTGTAATTCACATGGCGTACTAATCACATCATCAGTCATGTGCCACAAACATAGGGAGTGTGTTTGCTCTCTGATCTCCGACCTTCAGCATCACTACACTGGTTTAACCACTTCCCTACCGGGCACTTTTACCCCCTTCTTGCCCAGGCCAATTTTCAGCGCTGTCGCACTTTGAATGACAATTGTGCAGTCATGCAACACAGTACCCAACCAAACAGACAGAGCTTTCTTTTGTTGGTATTTAATCACCACTGGGTTTATTTTTTGCTAAACTAAAAAATACTGAAAATTAAAAAAAAAGAAAAAGTTTTTTCTTAGTTTCTGTTATAAAATTTTGTAAATAATTTTCCTCTTTCACTGATGTGCGCTAATGAGGCTGCAGTGATGGGCATTCACAGGCTGCACTGATGGGCATTGACAGGCATTGGAGCTCACAGGCTGCACTGGTGGGCACTGACAGGCATCAGTGGTGGGCATTGACAGGCGTGGGCACTCACAGGCTTGGGCACTCACAAGCAGCACTGATAGGCATAGACAGGCATCACTGGTGGGCACTGACAGGCATGGGCACTCACAGGCTGCACTGATGAGCATTGACAGGCATCACTGGTGGACATTGACAGGCATGGGCACTCACAGGCTGCACTGATGGGCATTGACAGGCATTACTGGTGGGCATTGACAGGCATGGGCACTCACAGGCTGCACTGATGGGCATTGACAGGCATTACTGGTGGGCACTGACAGGCATGGGCACTCACAGGCAGCATTGATGAGCATAGACAGGCATGGGCACTCACAGGCTGCACTGATGAGCACTGATGGACATTGACAGGCATCACTGGTGGGCACTGACGGGCATGGGCACTCACAGGCTGCACTGGTGGGAATTGACAGGCATGGGCACTCACAGGTTGCACTGATGGGCATTGACAGGCATCACTGGTGGGCATTGACAGGCATGGGCACTCACAGGCTTGGGCACTCACAGGCTGCACTGATGGGTATAGACAGGCATCACTGGTGGGCATTGACAGGCATGGGCACTCACAGGCTGCACTGATGGGCATTGACAGGCATGGGCACTCACAGGCTGCACTGATGAGCACTGATAGGCATTGACAGGCATCACTGGTGGGCACTGAAAGGCATCACTCATATATGGCACTGATTGGAACTGTTAGGTGCCACTGACTGGCACTGATATATGGCATTGATGTGCACTGGTATGTGGCATTGATGGGCACTGACAGGTGGCAATTATGGGCACTGAAAGGCAGCACTGACGAGGCTACACTGATAACCAGGACACAGATGGTCAGTGTAGATGTCCCCTCTGAGGAATGCAGCTTATCGGCTCTTACTGCCAATAACCAGCATTTCCTATTTACATACAATCAGCTGTGATTGGACTGATCACGATAGATCCTCCGTCATCGGCTCTTTACTATGATCCGCTGTGTCCCAGGGACACAGGGCACCACTGATCGCCACGCGCCCCCGAGTGCCCTTCTAAGCCTTTGGCACACAGATGCAATAACTATCCTCTCTTAGGAAACCCCTTCTAATCTATCTACAGTGAGCCAATTAGCATAACTGCCAGGGGGAAGAATACTCCTTCCATTCTGTGGTCATTGGGAAGAACCCCCTTTTACAGACAACTAAGATGATCATTGGTGTCAGTGGTTATTTATCTGACAGTCAGAACCCCTAGTAACCTCTGACCTATACCCTCCACACTGGTATGTCCGGGTTAAAACTCACCCAGATTCTCTGCCTTGTATGTGATCTTGTCTGGCTGACAGAAAGGCAGGGAGTAATATTCGTAGGGCAGCTGGGTCCGGGAGCTGGTCAGTTTCACAGCCTAGTAGAGAAAACAAAGAGAGGACACATGTCAGCAAGCAGCCGCCATTATTTAACAACAGGCGGACCATATGAAAGGCGTCTCACCTTAATGTCCACAGGGGCATCCTTGCGGAAATTGATGGGTGCCACGCCTGGTACATAGAAGGCACATGTCCCATGAAGTAGGCTGAGACTGATCAGCAGCCACGCATACGTCACCTAACAGAAAACAAACATTAGCATTATACATCCATAAAGAGGACCTGTCTACAAATGTGAGAGCTTCCAGGAGTGAGAAAAACAGTTTACTGGAAGCCACACCCAAGTCTACGGAATGAGATCAATGAATATTTGATGAAGCAAATGATCAGCTTCACACAAAATGACAGTACGTGTCCCCAAAACACAATTTACACAGCATGTGTACGCTCTAAAGCAGGGGTGTCCAAACTATGGCCCTCCAGGTGTTGAGGAACTGCAAGTCCCATGAGGCCTTGCAAGACTCCGACATCCACAGGCAAGACACCCAGAGGCATGATGGGACTTGTAGTACTTCAACAGCTGGTGGGCCATCGTTTGGAGACCCCTGCTGTAAAGTGTGTACGGTGTACAGAAAAAAGCCTCGTCATTGTCATGTGGCCAAAACCCCCTAAAGACATGGAGACTCTACAGACCTCGTCAACAGAAGCCAAAACCCCCGATATGGAAGTGAAAGATATTATTTTAAATCGTAATTGTATTACAAACATTTATATAGATCTGACCATTTACACAGCACTTTACATATTGTACACTCACATCAGCCCCTGCCCTCAAGGAGCGTACAATCTCATCTACCCTACAATCTCACATACATACTATGGCCAATCACAGTCGGCCACAGATGGTTTGAATCTCAGCCACTTCAGCAGGGACCAGACGAGATGCAAACCGTATATGGGAAAACCGATTGTACCCAAGTTGATTGTTCTATGACATGGGTACAACCAGAATGTCAGATTTTTACATGCGATTACGACATGGGTACAACCAGAATGTCAGATATTTACATGCGATTACGACATGGGTACAACCAGAATGTCAGATTATTACATGCGATTACGACATGGGTGCAACCAGAATGTCAGATATTTACATGCGATTACGACATGGGTACAACCAGAATGTCAGATTATGACATGCGATTACGACATGGGTACAACCAGAATGTCAGATTATTACATGCGATTACGACATGGGTACAACCAGAATGTCAGATATTTACATGCGATTATTGTCACTGTGTAATCACTGTGTTCGGACGTCCAGAACCCTCTCCCTTCTCTTTCTCTCTCCCTTCCTTCTCTCTTTTACTCCCCCCCTCTCTCCTCCCTTTCTCTCTCCCTCCCTCCCTCCTCTTTCTCTCTCCCTCCACCCCCCCCTTCTCTTTCTCTCTCCCTCCCTCTCTCCCTTCTCTTCCCCCCCTTCTCTTTCCCTCTCCCCCCCCCCCTCCCTCCTCTTTCCCTCTCCCTCCCCCCTCTCTCCCTCCTCTTTCTCTCCCTCCCTCTCATCCCCCCATCAACACAGATCTGTGCCTTGCAATAATCCTGTCTCTGAGCTCTGCAGGCAGTTGCTTTGACCTCATGGCTTTTGCTCTGATACAGTATGCATTGTCAGCTGTGAGGCGATTCATAGAGAGGGGTGTGCGTTTCCAAATCATGTCCAATCAATTTAACCCCTCATCCTCCAGAGGATTTACCCCCCTTCCTGACCCGGCCCTTTTTTGTGATAAAGCGCTGCGTTACTTTAACTGACAATTGCGCGGTCATGCAACGCTGCACCTAAATGACATTTACATCCTTTTATTCAGGGAGGAAAGGGCTAGTTAATGCTAGAGGCCCTCAAGCCAGGATATGAGGCGGGGGCTCCATCTGACTTTCTGCAGTTTCTAAGGCACATTGTGAGGAGCTCACAGTGTGCTGAGAAATCCATTTCCGTCCAGGAGAGGAGGTGATACAACTGTGCCAACCCACGGAACCAAGACGACAAAAACAGAAAAACTTCCTCTGTGTTCTGACCTGATCATCAGCTCCATCGCAGCTTCACCGACACTTTCACTCTCCACCCAACTCAGATTTTTGACAACATTCCTCTGGTGTACGGGAAATAGTTTTGAAAAAATGTAAGTCATGCCCCGTTTTCTGATGCACTGAAGGAGCGGTGGAAATCTTCTCCCATCCTTCAAGGATCTTACTACTTTATTTTTCCACTGATCCTTCAATGAACAGCACACAGACTGCGATACGCATCAACACAGGGCAGCACAGTGGCTAAACGGTTAGCACTTCTGCCTGGCAGTACTCGGGATGTTGGTTCAAATTCCAACCATGGCATCACCTGCCTGGAGTTTGCATGTTCTCCCTGTGCCTGTGTGGGTTTCCTCCAGGTACTCTGGTTTCCTCCCACACTCCAAAGACATGCTGGTAGGTGAATTGGCTCCTGTCTAAATTGTCCCTGGTATGTGTATGTATGAATGTGAGTTAGGGACCTTAGATTGTACACCCCCTTGAGGGTTAGGGACCTTAGATTGTACACCCCTTGAGGGTTAGGGACCTTAGATTGTACGCCCCTTGAGGGTTAGGGAACTAAGATTGTACGCCCCTTGAGGGTTAGGGACCTTAGATTGTACGCCCCTTGAGGGTTAGGGACCTTAGATTGTACGCCCCTTGAGGGTTAGGGACCTTAGATTGTACATCTCTTGAGAATTAGGGGACCTTAGATTGTACGCCCCTTGAGGGTTAGGGACCTTAGATTGTACGCCCCTTGAGGGTTAGGGACCTTAGATTGTACGCCCCTTGAGGGTTAGGGACCTTAGATTGTACGCCCCTTGAGGGTTAGGGACCTTAGATTGTACGCCCCTTGAGGGTTAGGGACCTTAGATTGTACCCCCCTTGAGGGTTAGAGACCTTAGATTGTACGTCTTTTGAGAATTAGGGGACCTTAGATTGGACGCCCCTTGAGGGTTAGGGACCTTAGATTGGACGCCCCTTGAGGGTTAGGGACCTTAGATTGTACGCCCCTTGAGGGTTAGGGACCTTAGATTGTACACCCCTTGAGGGTTAGAGACCTTAGATTGTACACCCCTTGAGGGTTAGGGACCTTACATTGTACACCCCTTGAGGGTTAGGGACCTTAGACTGTACGTCCCTTGAGGGTTAGGGACCTTAGATTGTACGCCCCTTGAGGGTTAGGGACCTTAGATTGTACGCCCCTTGAAGGTTAGGGGACCTTAGATTGTACGCCCCTTGAAGGTTAGGGGACCTTAGATTGTACGCCCCTTGAGGGTTAGGGGACCTTAGATTGTACCCCCCTTGAGGGTTAGGGACCTTAGATTGTACGCCGCTTGAGGGTTAGGGACCTTAGATTGTACGCCCCTTGAGGGTTAGGGACCTTAGATTGTACGCCCCTTGAGGGTTAGGGACCTTAGATTGTACGCCCCTTGAGGGTTAGAGACCTTAGATTGTACGCCCCTTGAGGGTTAGGGACCTTAGATTGTACGCCCCTTGAGGGTTAGGGACCTTAGATTGTACGCCCCTTGAGGGTTAGGGACCTTAGATTGTACGCCCCTTGAGGGTTAGAGACCTTAGATTGTACGCCCCTTGAAGGTTAGGGACCTTAGATTGTACCCCCCTTGAGGGTTAGGGACCTTAGATTGTACGCCCCTTGAGGGTTAGGGACCTTAGATTGTACGCCCCTTGAGGGTTAGGGACCTTAGATTGTACGCCCCTTGAGGGTTAGGGGACCGTAGATTGTACGCCCCTTGAGGGTTAGGGACCTTAGATTGTACGTCCCTTGAGGGTTAGGGACCTTAGATTGTACGCCCCTTGAGGGTTAGGGACCTTAGATTGCACGCCCCTTGAGGGTTAGGGACCTTAGATTGTACGCCCCTTGAGGGTTAGGGACCTTAGATTGTACACCCCTTGAGGGTTAGGGACCTTGATTGTATGCCCTCTGATACAGTATGCACTGCCAGCTGTGAGGCCTTTTAGGCCACGTTCTGATTGGATCCACCTGCTCGTTTTTCAGGCGGACAACAACGGAACCTCTATGGAGCAGCGGGTGTAAACGGTCATGTGTTCATTCACACCCACTGCCATCCAATCCATTCCCCTTCCACCTGTTGGCTCAGATGGCAGTCAGATGGAAACGGACAGGTGGTCTGTCTCCATCCGACTGCCCATAGAGGACAGTGGGCTGTGTCTGCTCTGCATAAGCGGAGCGGACACGGACCGGTCATCCACTTATTCAGCGGGGATCAGCAGACAGACCCCCCCCAGTGAGTAAGTGGATCCACTGATGGGTCCGCCTTGTGTGACCCCCGGTTCACATCTATGCGGCCGTGCAGGCCACGTTTTGCTTGGCCACAAGAGCCCATTCATTTGAATGGACTCCCGGGACACGCAGGGGAAGATGTCCCGGCACTTCTTTGGAAAAAGCAGCCGAGGTTCCCAGTACGGTTGCGTTTTCCAGTGCGGGCGGAGTGCCATTAGAACTAATGACACCCGCCCGCGGGTCTGCAATTCTCTGTGCGGGTGGTGCGGCTGCACAGATTTTCCTGCGGATCCACAGCGGCACCACCCGCACAGATGTGAACCTGGGGTTAAAGGGGCCTAGGTGTCTGCCTTTCCAAATCATGTCTATTGAAATGAATAGAACGCAGGTGGATTCCAATCAAGGTGTAGAAACATCTGAGGCTGGGTTCACACCTATGCAGTTTGCCTTTGATCTGTGTCTGCAGTGTTTATTGCGGTGCGTTTTGCACATGCGTTTTTGATGAGTTTTGCGTTTTTTTCCAACTTATTGCTGGGCAGATTAAAACGCAAAACGTCTCAGAAACGCACTACATGCTTTTCTGCAGCACCTCCATTGAAGTCTCTAGAACCAAAAAAGCATTCCCAAGTAGGGGGCGCACGAGCCCTACCTGCGCCGCCATTCGTAGCTGCAGCTGCCAATCACCGGGTCGCGGCTGGTAATTACTCACCGGCGCCCAGTGATTTCCGACGATCACCGGGGAGGACGACTGCTTTGTTTACTTTGGGCTCGTTCACACTTGGCTGTTTTACCAACGCTTGCCAAACGCCCCTATAGCGTTTGGCAAGCGTTGGTCCGGCGCTTGCGGAGCGTTTTTTATTGCTCGGCAAACGCTTCGCAAACGCCACATGCGCGGTTTAGCGGCGGTTGCTAGGCGTTTGCCGAGCGTTAATACCACCCCACAAACGCGTGGTGTTACCGCTCCGCAAACGCCCCACAACCGCGTCGCAACCGCACACGGCGGCTGTGCATTTGCGGAGCGGCACCATAGATGACAATAGGAGGCTTCAACGCCTCCTGACTCGACCAGAGGCGTCCGTTTTGCCGCGACGCAACACAAACGCTCCCGTTAGAACAGCACCATGTGCTGTAATGTGCAAGATTGGCAGAGGCGTTTGGGAAGCGGTAAAAATGCTTCCCAAACGCCTCTCTGCCACCTGCACACAACGCTAGTGTGAACGTAGCCTAACAGCCCTCCTCCCTGTCAGCTCAGGCACACTGCTCTGGATGGCTATGCACAGTACAGCCATCCAGAGCAGTGCGATTAGAGTGAATTGCACACATCCCGCCCCTTAGTAAAAAAAAAAAAACTCCCCAGCACACAGTTAACCCTTTGATTGCCCCTCATTGTTAACCCCTTCCTGCCCAGTGCCATTAGTACAGTGTCAGTGCTTTTTATTAGCACCGATCACTGTATTGGTGTTACTGGGGATGTCAGTGACACCAAGTTTTCTGCAATCCCGCTATAAGTCGCTGATCGCCACCATTACTAGTAAAAACAAAAACAAAAAAAAACACAGTATATATACCACCATTTGTAAACGCTAAAACGTTAATGTTTTGGCCTATATTTATATGAAATTAGATTTTTTTTTATTGGATGTTTAATGACAAAAAGTCAAAAATATTTGTTTTCTCAAACTTTTTTTTTTATAGTACAAAAAAATAAAAACCGCACAGGCGATCAAATACCACCAAAAGAAAAAAAGCTCAATTTGTGGGGAAAAAAGGGACGTAAATTTCATTTGGGTGCAACGCTGCACGACCGCGCAATTGTCAGTTAAACTAACGCAGCGCTGTAACGCAAAAAAAAAATTTGCCTGGTTAGGAGGGGGGGGGGGGGGGTAAATCCTCTGGAGGATGAGGGGTTCAATTGATCGGAAATGATTTGGAAAGGCACACACCTCTCTATGAAAGGCCTCACAGCTGATAATGCATACTGTATCAGAGCAAAAGCCACGAGGCCAAAGTAACTGCCTGCAGAGCTCTGAGACAGGATTAATGCAAGGCACAGATCTGTGTTGCTGGGGGGATTGTACATTTCATTTGGGTGCAGCATTGCATGACCGCGCAATTCAGTTAAAATAACGCAGCGCCGTAATGCAAAAAAATGGCCTGATCAGGAGGGGGGGGGGGGGGGGGGAATCCTCTAGAGGGGGAGGGGTTAATGAGAAAAAAAAATGAATTTAAAACTGTAGCATCAGGCTGCAACATAACATTGAAAAAAGTGAAGGGGGTGTGAATACTTTATGAACGCACTGTATCTATTCTACCTTACACCTCTGACTCCGTAGTAGATCGCTTACTATGAGGGCGTTCAAGTCAACCCGAGTCTTTTCCTTTTCCAGGTATAAAAATGGATGCCGGAGTGGCGGTACTACACGCAGTAGTGAGGGGCGTGTCCTATTACTGATAGGCGGCGCACATGTCGCGGGTCTGTCCAGAGACCGGTAATCAAGATGGCAGACAGCAGTGTTAGTGTGTGCATGGGACAGCGTGTGGGGAGGACGTTTCTGGTGAACGAAGGCAGAAAACCCGCAGAGATCTACAGACTTCAGGCCCAGTCCCATCCACTAGAGCCCCCTGTGTATGTATAAGGCTGGGGCCCCGATACTGTCAGGAGCCCCATAAGTAGATCAACTAGAGCCCTGTGTATGTATAAGGCTGGGGCCCCGATACTGTCAGGGGCCCCATAAATAGATCCACTAGAGCCCCCTGTGTATGTATAAGGCTGGGGCCCCAATACTGTCAGGGGCCCCATAAATAGATCCACTAGAGACCCCTGTGAATGTATAAGGCTGGGGCCCCGATACTGTCAGGGATCCACTGCTGCTCCTGTATGTACATGGCTGGGGCCCCATACACTGTATCCATTGAAGGCCCTGTGTGTATCTATGGCTGGGGTCCCATTACTGTCATCCCGTGTGTATATGGCCAGGGATCGGGGCCCTCATGCTGTCAGGGACCCCATACACTGGGTGAAGTGGGAGGAGCTCTCCTGTTGCTGTTATAGTATGGTCAGGGGCCCCCAGTCCTGTGTAGGGCCCCACCTCCACCCTGAGCAGGAAGGTGAGGCAATGAGGCATCTTTTCCTCCCTTGTATTCCCCACAGTCGGTACCAGGGGGCCCCCCGTGCTCTCAGGGGCCCTCATCCCCTCCACACAGAAAGGGCTGTTATGGTTCTGCACTTCCGGGATGTCAGCCCCCTTGACACCGACTTCCGGTTCCGTCCGGAGCCCCCCTCCTCCCCCTCACCACGTTGCCCTCACCGGGCCCCCGCCTCTGCCCAACTCCCCCGGGGTCCCCCCTCTCCCGCCCGGGGCCCCCTAAGCTCCCCTAGCCGGGGACTCACCGCAGCGGCCGCCATCTTGGATCCACGTGTCCCTGGTGACGTCAGCGGAAGTGACCCGTTCCTGGGCCTAGCCGGGTTTATTGTCATGGCAACCGGCGGAGTGTCCACTTCTCTGACAGGACTGAGGTGTGAGGCACGAACTGTCATCACTGACCGGGCCTGGCTGTGCCTCACACCTCACTATCCTGGATGATAAATGTCTGTGCCTCATAGAACATTGCCCTGTATAATGAATACCTCACATTACCCCATGTCTGTGCCTCATACCTCTCATTACCCCATATAATGTCAGTGCCTCATACCTCTCATTACCCCATATAATGTCAGTGCCTCATACTTCTCATTACCCTATATAATGTCAGTGCCTCATACCTCTCATTACCCCATATAATCTCAGTGCCAAATACCTCTCATTACCCATATAATGTCAGTGCCTCATACCTCTCATTACCCCATATAATGTCAGTGTCTCATATCTCTCATTACCCCATATAATGTCAGTGTCTCATATCTCTCATTACCCCATATAATCTCAGTGCCAAATACCTCTCATTACCCATATAATGTCAGTGCCTCATACCTCTCATTACCTCATATAATGTCAGTGCCTCATACCTCTCATTACCCCATATAATGTCAGTGCCTCATACCTCTCATTACCCCATATAATGTCAGTGCCGCATACCTCTCATTACCCCATATAATGTCAGTGCCAAATACCTCTCATTACCCCATATAATGTCAGTGCCGCATACCTCTCATTACCCCATATAATGTCAGTGCCTCATACCTCTCATTACCCCATATAATGTCAGTGCCAAATACCTCTCATTACCCCATATAATGTCAGTGCCTCATACCTCTCATTACCTCATATAATGTCAGTGCCTCATACCTCTCATTACCCCATATAATGCGTCAGTGCCTCATACCTCTCATTACCCCATATAATACATGTCAGTGCCTTATACCTCTCATTACCCCATATAATGTCAGTGTCTCATACCTCTCATTACCCCATATAATGCGTCAGTGCCTCATACCTCTCATTCCCCCATATAATATAATATATGTCAATGCCCCATACCATGTTTTTGGGACAGAATATTTCAGTATGTTCCTTAACATTGTCACTAGGCCAAGTACTAAGACTAAACCATGGCCACCATTTCCTCACCGTTGCCACTAGTAGGGCTTCCTGCTCCTCAACAATGTTACTAGGCCAGGTATTAAGGCCACAACATGGCTTCTACTTTCCATTGACGCTAGGCTGCTTATTGAGGTTACAGCATGACTTACGGTTCCTCAGCATCGTTACTAGGCCAGGTATTGAGGTTGTAGTATGGCCTCCAGTTCCTTAATGTTGTTGCTAGGCCAGGTGTTGAGGCCAAACATGGCTGCCAGTTGATCATCCTTTTTACCAGGCAAGGTATTGAGGCCATAACATTTCTGTAAGTTCCTTAACATCATCTCTAGGCTAAGTATTAAGACCACCAGTTCGCCAACACTGTCACTAGGCCAGGTTTTTGGACCATAACAACACCGTCGGTTTCTTAAAGTTGTCACTAGGCCAAGTATTGAGGCCATAACATGGTTGCGAGTTCCTTGCCATTGTCACTAGGCCAAGTATTGAGGCCGTAACGTGGTTGGGAGTTCCTTGCCATGGTCACTAGGCCAAGTATTGAGGCCATAACATGGTTGCGAGTTCCTTGCCATGGTCACTAGGCCAAGTATTGAGGCCATAACATGGTTGCGAGTTCCTTGCCATGGTCACTAGGCCAAGTATTGAGGCCATAACATGGTTGCGGGTTCCTTGCCATGGTCACTAGGCCAAGTATTGAGGCCATAACATTGTTGCGGGTTCCTTGCCATGGTCACTAGGCCAAGTATTGAGGCCATAACATGGTTGCGGGTTCCTTGCCATGATCACTAGGCCAAGTATTGAGGCCCTAACATGGTTGCGAGTTCCTTGCCATTGTCACTAGGCCAAGTATTGAGGCCATAACATGGTTGCGAGTTCCTTGCCATGGTCACTAGGCCGAGTATTGAGGCCATAACATTGCCATAGGTTTATTAATATTTTCAGTAAGCCAAGTATTAAGACCAATACATGACCATTAGTTCCTCACCACTTGCCACTAAGGCCAGGTGTTGAGGCTACAGAATGGCCCAAATTCCCCAACATTGTCACCACACCAGGTTTTTAGTCCATGACATTGGCGTATGTTTCCTAACATTATCACAAGGCCAAGTATTGAGGTCATAATCAAACTGCCAGTTACTACAGTCAGGTGAGGCCATAGCATTGCCATCAGGTCCTCAACATTGACACTAGGCCAATTATTAGGGCCATAATAGGGCTTCCAGTTTCTCAGCAGTGTTACTAGACTGGCTATTAAAGCTATAACATGGCTTCTAGTTCCCCAGCTTTGACACTAGGTTGGTTAATGAGGCCATAACATGCCTCATGCTCCCCATGCTCACTAGACCAATGATTGAGGCTTTAATATGGCCTCCAGTTCCTTAATATTGTTGCTAGGCTGGGCATTGAGACCAAAACATGGGTGCCAGATTACTAGGCCAGGTATCAAGGTTATAATATGGCCTCCATCTCCTAGGCCGAGTCCAGGACATGGCTGCCAGTTCCTTGCCATTGTTACTAGGCCGAGTTAAAGCTATAACATGTCCCCCTCCTCGTTGTTACTAGGCCTAATATTGATGTTCGTTCCTCAACACTGTCACCAATCCCATTGTGGAAGCCACAACCGCATTGGAACTGTATTACAGGCCACTGCCACCTTTTACAAAGAGTCTCGTATCACCATCACATAGGTTGCCATGGCCGGTGTAATGGAAAGAGCAACTCCATTTTCTCCTATCCCTTCTTCCATTTGAGAAATGTTGCCAGCTTTGCATAAAACCAAAAGTAGTACTTCACTGCAGCCATGATTCTGGATTAGACATGTGCAGAACGAAAACATTTGTTTTGTTTCCTTTGGTTTGATTCATTAAGTTACTAAATTTGTTTTTTTGCATTCGTAACGAAATTCGTTTCATTTATTCGTTTGGACCGGATTCATATTTTTCCAATGGATTCGAAGTATTCAAATAGAATTAGAATCGAAAATATCAAATCGATCCAAATTCATGGAGAAGAATAGCTGGTTCTATTCTAAATTCGCATTTCAGAAGACGGTTATATTCTTTCTATTTTGTTCTATTTTTTACTATTCTATTCTTTTCTATTCGATTCTTTTATTTTCCATTCTTTCTTTTCTTGTCTAATCCTTTATTTTCTATTCTATTTTATTCTATTCTTTTATTTTCTATTCTATTTTTTCTATTCTTGTTCTATACTGTTATTATATAAAATTATCTTAGAAATTTTAATTTTGGAAAATGGACGTATCTATTCTATTTTTTTAATTTGTTTCTATTCTATTCTTTTATTTTCTATTCTGCTCTGTTTTACCCTATTCTTTTTATTCTATTATTTTATTTTATTTTCTATTCTATTCTGTTGTTTTACTCTATTTTCCTTATTCTATTCTGTTGTATTCCTTTTTATATTCTATTCTTTTGTATTCTGTTCTTTTCTTTTATATAATATTCTTTTACTTTCTTTTCTTTCCTTGTCTATTCTTTTTTTTCTATTCTATTTTTTCTATTCTTTTTCTATTCTGTTATTATATAAAATTATTTTAGAAATTCGAATTTCGGAAAATGGCCATATCTATTCTATTTTTGTTATTGTGTTCTATTCTATTCTTTTATTTTCTATTCTATTTTTTCTATTCTTGTTCTATTCTGTTAATATATAAAATTATTTTAGAAATTCGAATTTCGGAAAATGGCCGTATCTATTCTATTTTTGTTATTGTGTTCTATTCTATTCTTTTATTTTCTATTCTGCTCTGTTTTACTCTATTCTTTTTGTTCTATAATTTTATTTTATTTTCTATTCTATTCTGTTGTTTTACTCTATTTTCCCTATTCTATTCTGTTCTATTCCTTTTTTCTATTCTATTCTTTTGTATTCTATTCTTTTCTTTTATATAATATTCTTTTACTTTCTTTTCTTTCCTTGTCTATTCTTTTATTTTCTATTCTATTTTGTTCTATTCTTTTATTTTCTATTCTTTTTTTTCTATTCTTGTTCTATTCTGTTATTATATAAAATTATCTTAGAAATTTGAATTTTTGAAAATGGACGTATCTATTCTATTTTTTTTATTTGTTTCTATTCTATTCTTTTATTTTCTATTATGCTTGTTTTACCCTATTCTTTTTATTCTATTATTTTATTTTCTATTCTATTCTGTTGTTTTACTCTATTTTCCCTGTTCTATTCTGTTCTATTCCTTTTTATATTCTATTCTTTTGTATTCTATACTTTTCTTTTATATAATATTCGTTTACTTTCTTTTCTTTCATTGTCTATTCTTTTTTTTTTTCTATTCTATTTTTTCTATTCTTGTTCTATTCTGTTATTATATAAAATTATCTTAGAAACTTGAATTTTGGAAAATGGCCGTATCTGTTCTATTTTTTTTATTCGTTTCTATTCTATTTTTTTATTTTCTATTCTGCACTGTTTTACCCTATTCTTTTCATTCTAATATTTTATTTTCTATTCTATTCTGTTGTTTTACTCTATTTTCCCTATTCAATTCTGTTCTATTCCTTTTTCTATTCTATTCTTTTGTATTCTATTCTTTTCTTTTATATAATATTATTTTACTTTCTTTTCTTTCCTTGTCTATTCTTTTATTTTCTATTCTATTTTGTTCTATTCTTTTATTTTCTATTCTTTTTTTTCTATTCTTGTTCTATTCTGTTATTATATAAAATTATTTTAGAAATTCAAATTTTGGAAAATGGACGTATCTATTCTATTTTTTTATTCATTTCTATTCTATTCTTTTATTTTCTATTCTGCTCTGTTTTACTCTATTCTTTTTGTTCTATAATTTTATTTTTTATTCTATTCTGTTGTTTTACTCTATTTTCCCTATTCTATTCTGTTCTATTCCATTTTCTATTCTATTCTTTTGTATTCTATTCTTTTCTTTTATATAATATTCTTTTACTTTCTTTTCTTTCCTTGTCTATTCTTTTATTTTCTATTCTATTTTGTTGTATTCTTTTATTTTCTATTCTTTTTTTTCTATTCTTGTTCTATTCTGTTAATATATAAAATTATTTTAGAAATTCGAATTTCACAAAATTGCCGTATCTATTCTATTTTTTTTTTATTGTGTTCTATTCTATTCTTTTATTTTCTATTCTGCTCTGTTTTACTCTATTCTTTTTGTTCTATAATTTTAATTTCTATTATATTCTGTTGTTTTACTCTATTTTCCCTATTCTATTCTGTTCTATTCCTTTTTTCTATTCTATTCTTTTGTATTCTTTTCTTTTCTTTTACATTCTATTCTTTTACTTTCTTTTCTTGTCTATTCCTTTATTTTATATTCTATTTTATTCTATTCTTTTATTTTCTATTTCTATTTTATTCTTTTATTTTCTATTCTATTATTTTTTATTCTGTTATTATATTCTATTATTTTAGAAATTCAGCAGCAGGCACACGAGTGGCCGGTGTCCAGGCCGAAGTCCAGGCAGGCAAGAGGATAACAGAGCTTGTTTGGTGACTTTCTGAAACAATACACTCTATTGATGATTATTTTTTTTATTTTTTTTTTATTAAAAGTTGCCCGTTGTCTCTCCTGTTAAAAATGCAGCCAAGTAAAATGTTTTAAATTCTGTGCATGGATTCAGTAAAATATTACTATTATTATTATTATACAGTATTTATATAGCGCCAAAGGGTGTGCTCAGCGCTGTACAGTAGCTTTTTTGGTGAAATAAGCACACCCCAATGTTACATTTTCCAAACGCGGCCAACTTCAACTACTTCAGTGCTGACTGTGAAGTTTGTACCAAATGTTCAGCTGTTGTCTATGAAATAATCTATCTATCCATTCAGTTGTATCTGACCCTTGGCGATTGCATGGACTGTCACTCGCAAGTGACTTTTTCCATGAATTCTCTTAGCAATTATTTTTACAGGGTAGGTTGCCAGGTCTTTCCCCCTATGAAATAATACACTCATGATAAAACCTACCCAGTCTCTCCCTCTAAAATTGTGACCTAATAAAAAAGTTGAAATAGTGTGTGTAATGGTCATGCGTCCCAAGTCCCCCATGCCATTTTGTCGTCTGAAGAAACATACAGTCAGGTCCATAAATATTGGGACATCGACACAATTCTAACATTTTTGGCTCTATACACCACCACAATGGATTTGAAATGAAACGAACAAGATGTGCTTTAACTGCAGACTGTCAGCTTTAATTGGAGGGTATTTACATCCAAATCAGGTGAACGTTGTAGGAATTACAACAGTTTCCATATGTGCCTCCCACTTGTTAAGGGACCAAAAGTAATGGGACAATTGGCTTCTCAGCTATTCCACGGCCAGGTGTTGTCAAGGTCCTACCTTTTCCCAGAGGTTATGTTACTCCATGTGCTAGCATCCATCTTGGATTTCTGCTGAGCATGATGGGAATCTTTTATGCCTTCAGGTCTCTGAGGTCCATCCCCCAGAGGGGTGTGGCTGAGTACATATAAGCCTGGGATCTGCACATGCTCTTTGCACTTGTGTCTTGTGTCTTTGTCTTGCTACAGCTCTGTGTATACGCTCGTGACTCTTCTGGTATTCTGACTCGGCTTGTGACTAAGACCATTCTCTGCGTTTCCCTTTGATCTGACCTTCTGTTGCTGAACCCGGCCCGTGACCTGTGATTCTCTGTCTACTGTTCTGTACTGTTTTGTCCCGTTGTTATTGACCCGGCTTGTCTGACTACGCTATTGTCATTCTCACCAACTACACGCCATTGGCGGCGGCCATTACCGCAGCTGGGGTGTCTCGGGGGCCGCGACCTGGTCCCTGGTTGCGTCAAGTCCATCCCCACCATCAGGGGCCCTGGTGAAGGGCAGCCTGGGACTTAGACTCCGCGCCCTGAGGGACTTCGGTCTGTTGGTGGTGGTTGTCGTCAGCCAGTGCGTTACCCTGCCACTAGGCCTACCTGTCCGTTCCACAGCCCTGCCCTGACAGGTGTGTGTTATTCCCTCATTATCCCAATTACAATGAGCAGATAAAAGGTCCAGAGTTCATTTCAAGTGTGTTATTAGCATTTGGAATCTGTTGCTGTCAACTCTCAAGATGAGATCCAAAGAGCTGTCACTATCAGTGAAACAAGCCATCATTAGGCTGAAAAAAACAAAACAAACCCATCAGAGAGATAGCAAAAACATTAGGCGTGGCCAAAACAACTGTTTGGAACATTCTTAAAAAGAAGGAACGCACCGGTGAGCTCAGCAACACCAAAAGACCCGGAAGACCACGAAAACAACTGTGGTGGATGACCGAAGAATTCTTTCCCTGGTGAAGAAAACACCCTTCACAACAGTTGGCCAGATCAAGAACACTCTCCAGGAGGTAGGTGTATGTGTGTCAAAGTCACCAATCAAGAGAAGACTTCACCAGAGTGACTACAGAGGGTTCACCACAAGATGGAAACCATTGGTGAGCCTCAAAAACAGGAAGGCCAGATTAGAGTTTGCCAAACGACATGTAAAAAAGCCTTCACAGTTCTGGAACAACATCCTATGGACAGATGAGACCGACATCAACTTGTACCAGAGTGATGGGAAGAGAAGAGTATGGAGAAGGAAAGGACCTGCTCATGATCCTAAGCATACCACCTCATCAGTGAAGCATGGTGGTGGTAGTGTCATGGCGTGGGCATGTATGGCTGCCAATGGAACTGGTTCTCTTGTATTTATTGATGATGTCACTGCTGACAAAAGCAGCAGGATGAATTCTGAAGTGTTTCGGGAATATTATCTGCTCATATTCAGCCAAATGCTTCACAACTCATTGGACGCTTCACAGTGCAGATGGACAATGACCCAAAGCAGACTGCAAAAGCAACCAAAGAGTTTTTTAAGGAAAAGAAGTGGAATGTTATGCAATGGCCAAGTCCATCACCTGACCTGAATCCGATTGAGCATTTCACTTGCTGAAGACAAAACTGAAGGGAAAATGCCCCAAGAACAAGCAGGAACTGAAGACAGTTGCAGTAGAGGCCTGGCAGAGTATCACCAGGGATGAAACCCAGCATCTGGTGATGTCTATGCGTTCCACACTTCAGGCTGTAATTGACTGCAAAGGATTTGCAACCAAGTATTAAAAAGTGAACGTTTGATTTATGATTATTATTCTGTCCCATTACTTTTGGTTCCTTAACAAGTGGGAGGCACATATGCAAACTGTTGTAATTCCTACACCGTCCACCTGATTTGGATGTAAATACCCTCAAATTAAAGCTGACAGTCTGCAATTAAAGCACATCTTGTTCGTTTCATTTCAAATCCATTGTGGTGGTGTATAGAGCCAAAAATGTTAGAATTGTGTCGATGTCCCAATATTTATGGACCTGACTGTAGCTGCAGTGGCCTTCCCCCTCTCTCTTCCTTCAGTTCATGCAAGCAACAAATTCTTGGCTGCATCATGGCTTTGCCTACAGTGGCCACGCAGTAGAAGGTAGGTGGGCAGTCAAAAAGTGGTTAACTAAACCCAGTGGCAATCGCTCTCAGCCTGTTGGGACTTAAAAGTTTGGTTTCACAATCTGGAAATCTTTGCGCTGGGCGAGGCTGAGAGTGTCATTGTTGCGAATCAGTGACAACGCTGTGTGTGCTTGAGCAGTCATTTGTCACAAGTTAGTGAAGGTGAAAGTGGTCTGGCCCGCGTTTGTCACAGTGTGCATCAATCCAAATGAAAGAAATAGTCAGCACTGTTTAATCACCTTATATTCAAAATAAAATATTAGTTGCATCTATGTGGAAGCCACCAGGGGTGGACTGACAATTCATGGGGCCCTCGGGCAATAGGGGATCATGGGGCCCCTGTGTCCTCGCCCACACTCAAACCACACCCAAAAAAGCCTATGAAAGGTACCAGGGACATCTCATGGCCCCCCCTACCAAGCCCGAGCCCTCGGGCAATGCCCGAGTTCCCAAATGGTCAGTCCACCCCGGGAAGCCACACTGCTTCAGTGTGGCCCCTAAATCTAATTCAACAGAGCTCCTACCCTCAAACATACACAGCAATAAATAGAATCAAGGAAGGTATGTCTGGAGGTAGCAAATTCCCCCTTAAGTCCTTATGCACACGGGACATTTTTTACAGCGGTTGTTTTTGGCTTTTGACGTTTTTTTCTACAGCCAGTAAACCCCCCAGCATGTTATCCTATGTGTCCGTGCACACACAGACTGTAATCAACGTTTTCTGCCTGGAAAAATTAAACAAAAACTAGTGGGTTTCTAGAAGAGATTTTTGAGCTGTAAAAATGCTCTAACGCTGAAAAACGCGGCAAACCAGCGTTTTTGGACATTTTTGTGACCAAAAAAAATTTTTTGGTCAAAAAAGCCTCTAAAAAACGCAAACGCCAAAAAACACAGTAAAACACTAATACAAAAATGCTACAAATTGCTGAAAAACTTGCGTTTTTAACGTCACTTTACACGGCAAACGTTACCGGCGTTATTAAAAGGTCCCGTGTGCGTGGAGCCTAAAGGTGCAGTGACACCGGCAGCTGAAGACCTCCAAAGTGTCTCAGAAATGAATAAAACCTCTTTAACCGTTTCAGCTCTGAAAGGTTTTCCCAGGGCATTTTTTGCTATTTAGCACTGCGCTACTTTAATTGGTAATTGCATGGTCATGCAACGCTGTAGCCATACAAAATTTGAAAAAAAATTTTCACATACATAAAGCTTTCTTTTGGTGGTCTTTTTTTTTATTATTACATAACGAAAAAAGACTGAAAATTAAAAAAAATTAAAAACAATATTTTTTACTTTTTGCTATAAAACATATCCAATAAAACATTTAAAAAAATCAAATTTCTTCATAAATCTAGGCCAAAATGAATTCTGATGCAAGTCTTCAGTACAAAAATAAGTGTGTCTATTATGTGCTGCTTTTTACTAAAAATCTCCTTCTTCCATCTCCCTGCTTTGCAGGGAGAAGAAACAAAGAGATTGTTCCCTTTGTACAGACTCCTGTGTTGATTGTCAGCACAGGGCTCTGGGCTGTGATTGGGCACAGCCGATCAGCAGGTCCTGGCAATGAATCATTGGCCGGGACCTGCTGACAAACTCTTGCTGTGTACAATCACAGCCGGAGTTAGCGGAGTGGGGAGCACGAGCGCCCTGTACCTGAAAGAAGCCAGCGATGTACAGGTACAGGACACTCCATCCACAGTATATTGGAGGCTGGTGGTCCTTAAGTGGTTAAAACAGGATGTACTTTGGCAGCACACTTACCAGCCAGTCAGCAAACTTACTATGGTGTATGAATGTCCCAAGAATGGGTAGCATAAATATTTTGGGGGTGCTGGTGACAGTCGCAGCCAAAGTAACTTACATTCACCATCCTCTCCTGTACTGTCACCCACAGTCAGTGTGGCTTCCTCATAGATTTGCAAATTGACTTTACTTCTGTTTTCCCGCACAGTTTTTAAGTATTTCCGGCTATTTCTTAAATTTTTATTCATACGGTACCACAGTGATCCCTTCCAAACTTACTGTGTGCAACAGTACAGGGCAGGATGTTGAACGAAGGCATGCACTGAGTCTGTACAATATTTCTTTTGTCTCAGAAATAATACCTGCTAAATTTTATTTGATGATAAAACCTGCCTCATCTCTCCCTCTTTAATTGCGGCCTTGTAAAACCGCTTACACAAGGCAGTCTACACAACAGCTCTGTAATAATACACTCTAATTTGTATTTCATAATTTAAAATGCCTCTTACATTGCAGCCTAATCAAACTGTTAACATACTCTCTGGCCACTGCACTATATCTGTGGCTATCGTCTCTGGCACTGTAATGTACATTTCCGCATAACAACTGCGTCAACACTGGATTGTAGGTTTTTCATGAAATGTTTTTATGCATTCTGTTTTGACATTTGGTAAACTTTTAAGACAATGCAGGGTGGTTCTGCAAAAAAAAAAAAAAAGATCACCAACTATACTTTGAAACGGTTCGATCACTATCTGTCAATTGCTTCAAAGTTGAGGGCTTCAGCTGTGTTTTTTTTTTATTTGGGAGGGGAAGGACTTTAATATAGTTTATAGATTTGTTGTAACGGTTACTTCCATTGTCAATTCAGGACCATTAGAGATTTCAGTGTGCACAGTACTAATTCAGAGTTTTAGAGTACAGAATGCTAATGCAGAGTTTTCAGTGTACACAATGCTGGTGCAGAATTTTCAGTGTATACAGTGCTGGCCCAGAGTTTTTAGCGTGCAAAGTGCTGGTCCAGTGTTTTCAATGTACACAGTGCTGGCGCAGAGATTTCCATGTATACAGTACTGGGGCAGCTTTCACTGTACATAGTGCTGGTACAGAGCTCCACTGTACATAGTGCTGGTACAGAGCTCCACTGTGCACAGTGCTGGTCCAGAGTTTCTAGTGCGGACAATGCAGGTGCAGAGTTTTCCATGTACAATTTTTAATACACAAAGTGCTGGTACAGTTTTTTGATTAGGCATAGGGGTGGTGCACAATTTTCAAGGTACATGGTGCAGGTGCAGAGTTTTCAGTGTGCACGGTGCTGGTGAAGAGTATTCAGTGTGCACGGTCTGGCACAGAGTTTTCAGTGCACACGGTGCAGGTGCAGAATTTTCAGTGTACACGGTGCAGAGTTTTCAGTGTACACGGTGCAGGTGTCAAATTTTCAGTGTACACGGTGCAGGTGCAGAGTTTTCAGTGTACACGGTGCAGGTGCAGAGTTTTCAGTGTACACGGTGCAGGTGCCGAATTTTCAGTGTACACGGTGCAGGTGCAGAGTTTTCAGTGTACACGGTGCAGGTGCAGAATTTTCAGTGTATACGGTGCAGGTGCAGAGTTTTCAGTGTACACGGTGCAGAGTTTTCAGTGTGCACGGTGCAGGTGCAGAGTTTTCAGTGTACACAGTACAGGTGCAGAATTTTCAGTGTACACGGTGCAGGTGCAGAGTTTTCAGTGTATACGGTGCAGGTGCAGAGTTTTCAGTGTGCATGGTGCAGAGTTTTCGGTGTACACGGTGCAGGTGCAGAATTTTCAGTGTACACGGTGCAGGTGCAGAATTTTCAGTGTATACGGTGCAGGTGCAGAGTTTTCAGTGTACACGGTGCAGGTGCAGAATTTTCAGTGTATACGGTGCAGGTGCAGAGTTTTCAGTGTACACGGTGCAGAGTTTTCAGTGTGCACGGTGCAGGTGCAGAGTTTTCAGTGTACACGGTACAGGTGCAGAATTTTCAGTGTACACGGTGCAGGTGCAGAGTTTTCAGTGTATACGGTGCAGGTGCAGAGTTTTCAGTGTGCACGGTGCAGGTGCAGAGTTTTCGGTGTACACGGTGCAGGTGCAGAATTTTCAGTGTACACGGTGCAGGTGCAGAATTTTCAGTGTATACGGTGCAGGTGCAGAGTTTTCAGTGTGCACGGTGCAGGTGCAGAGTTTTCAGTGTACACGGTGCAGGTGCAGAGTTTTAAGTGTGCACGTTGCTGGTGCAGAGTTTTCAGTGTATACGGTGCAGAGTTTTCAGTGTACACGGTACAGGTGCAGAATGTTCAGTGTGCACAGTGGTAGTTCACAGTTTTCAGTGTGCACAGTGGTAGTTCACAGTTTTCAGTGTGCACACTGCTACTCACAGTTCTGGTCCTGTCTCTTTGAGCATGTGTAAAAGAAATAAAAAAATTGTGTATGAAAAATGATCTACAGACAGCACCTTCCAGAGGCACTGTGCTCCAATGTCACTTCAGTAAGGTTCTGCTTTAACCTTCACAGCAATGGGAAACCAGGTGTAAAATATTAAGAATTCAGGAATAAAATTTGAATATTGAATAAAATGGCTCAAAACTGTTTCCTCTTTATGCTATGAACTGGTGTAGATGAAATGCTAATAACTTGGTGAAGATAAGGCAGGCCTTTAATTCCAGCACAAAGTTGGCACTGCAAGTGCTGGCAGGGCAGTGCGGGTTGGCGCCCCCTCAGGGCTGGTGCTGGTATTGGTGTTCAGTGGCAGTAAAGAAATCTTCCAAAACACCTTGCAGGTATTCGAAGGTTGGCCTCTGTTCAGGGGCCTGCTGCCAACAGTCCAGCATGATGTTGTACAGCTCCCGTGGGCAGTTCGCTGGGCATGGCATGCGATAGCCCCGTTCCAGAGCTGTGACCACCTCCAGATTGGACATACCTGGAGAGAAAGCAGAGTTTCAGTTCCTGATTTAAAGTGTAACTCCACCCCAAAACATTTTTTTTTGTATAGAGAATGGTTAGAAAATATCTAGTCTTTGTTGCTGTCTGAGGCTTCGGTGGGGAGATTTCCCCTCAAATCCTGTCCTGGTGATGATGCTGCCATGCAGAAAATGAGGGAAAATCTCCAAGAAGAAAGATAGCAATAAATATCTGTTAGGGGCTCCAGCCTACGCTGCCAAACAAAAGAGAGTTATTATTGCTGTGTTCCTCACTTTCCCCTCACTATCTGTCCTTAGGAGCTCTGATAAACACAAGCCTGGTCACTCAACAAGTCATTACAGTCGCTCGCTTATCAGAAGGCATGTTTTACCAAACAAATCTTATCCGCAGTATTTTTGTTAGCTACTTCATGGTGCTTTGGGAATCCTTTGTCATAGTTACATAGTTAAAACAAAATAAATATAAACTTGCGCCACAGAAAAAAACTATATATAAACTTAGGAAATGTAAATGCTGCTGTTCTAAAAATCAATCCAATAAAATTATAAACACTCCACAGCGCAAATAAATTATAAATAAAATTAAATTTCTCTAAATAAAATTTAGAAAAAAAAAATTATTTAGAGAAATTTTATTTTATTTATAATTTATTTGGCGCTGTGGAGTGTTTATAATAGTTACATAGTTAGTCTGGCTGAAAAAAGACAAAAGTCCATCCAGTTCAACCATAAAAAAAAAAAAGTTATAATCCTATACTCACGGTTGATCCAGAGGAAGGCAAAAGCCAAGCAAAGAATGATCCAATTTGCTCCTGCAGAGGAAAAGATTCATTCCTGATCCCCGGAGAGGCAATCGGATATTCCCTGTCAAGGTCCTACCTTTTCCCAGAGGTTATGTTACTCCATGTGCTGGCATCCATCTTGGATTTCTGCAGAGCATGGTGGGAATCTTTTATGCCTTCAGGTCTCTGAGGTCCATCCCCCAGAGGGGTGTGGCTGATGACATATAAGCCTGTGGTCCGCACATGCTCTTTGCACTTGTGTCTTGTGTCTTTGTGTTGCTATAACTCTGTTCTGACTCTCCTGGAATCTGACTCGGCTTGTGACCTGACCATTCTTTGTGTTCTCCTTTGATCTGACCCTCCGTTGCTGAACCCGGCTCGTGACCTGTGATTCTCGTCTGCTGTCCTGTACCGTTTTGTCTCGTTGTTGTTGACCCGGCCAGCCCGACTACTCTATTGTCTTTACCACTAGCTACACGCCATTGGCGGCGGCCATTACCGCAGCTGGGGTGCCTCGGGGGCCGCGACCTGGTTCCTGGCTGCGTCAAGTCCATCCCCACCATCAGGGGCCCTGGTGAAGGGCAGCCTGGGACTTAGACTCCGCGCCCTGAGGGACTTCGGTCTGTGGGTGGTGGTTGTCGTCAGCCTGTGCGTTACATTGTTATTAGGCCTGCCTGTCCGTTTCCCAGCTCCTGTCCTGACATTCCCTGGATCAACTTTACCTATAAATGTTAGTATCCTGTTATATTCTGTGTATCTAAGAAAGAATCCAGGACTTTTTTAAAGCAATCCACTGAGCTGGCCAGAACAAACTCTTGAGGGAGTCTATTCCACATTTTCACAGCTCTTACTGTGAAGAAACCTTTCCGTGTTTGGAGATACAGTTTCTTTATTATCATCATCTTCATGAATAATATTTACAATCTAAGAGGTTAGTAACTGAGTTGCTGCACCGTGTGGTTCTTTCCCTGCTGAGCATCTATTTGCACATAGCCTGATGGTGCCCATATGTATAAGAAGACAGCTGGCTATGCATCCTCTGGCAGCTGCCATGTCTGGGTGCTCATTGAACAGTAATAATCTAATCTATGGAACATTTTTGTCTCTGACTACAGATGGAAAGAATGGCACAGGTGACATCTTCCAGTGTTGCTTACCTCGGTGGGAATGGTAGTGACTTAAGAAGCTTTTAAACCACCCCATATTATTCGATCGTCCAGACGGAGGCCATCAGGGTTAGGGGGGGGGCCTTTAATAAATACAAGATTGTCTGTCATGCAGGGGCGGACTGACCATTTGGAAACTCGGGCACTGCCCGAGGGCCCGGGGTCAGTAGGGGGCCCCATGAGATGCCCCTGGTACTTTTTTCATAGGCTTTTTTGATTTTGGGCAAGGACACAGGGGCCCCATGATCCCCTATTGCCGGGGGCCCCATGAGTTGTCAGTCCGCCCCTGCTGTCATGTATATAGGCAGATTAAAGATGGCCCTAGATGGTTCAAATAGTTGGTTCAGCATGGCCCGGTTGAGATTTGACCAGTCTATGGGCAGGCTGATTGTACCCAAATTGATCCATCGATCGATCCAGCATGTTGGATTTTTACATGCGATTATTGCCAGCAGCTATAGCTGCTAGCAATAATCACTGCATTCCCCTGGTAGGGATAGCTCCCCGCACCCCCCTCCCTGCCGGGAGAACACAATAGCTCCATAAGAGGGATTCCCCCATCAACACTGACTGTGTTGATAGGGGTATCGAGCGATTTTCTTTCGCATCATCTATGGCCTGCCTTAGTCCTCAGCTAAGATTGGCTTATCAAAGGCAGGCCAAATGTCTAATAGAGGGTCTGGACTGTCCCTGCTATTGTTCCATGTAGTAAGTTCATATGAATGCCATCTACCATGCTGGCTGACCCTGTATAGGGAATACAGCGCCCTCACCCGGGTATGGCGTCCTTCCATAGGTAATGATCTCAGTCAAAAGGATGCCAAAGGACCACACATCGGATTTTATGGTGAAGGAGCCGTAGTTGGCAGCCTCGGGGGAAGTCCATTTTATTGGGAACTTGGCTCCTGTTTAAAAACAAAAACAATCCATCACATGATTAGACTGTAAAAGAGAAAGATACAGAGGACCATTGATGACCTCTTTCTGAAAATGCTAGCTGGCTGGCAGTTATGATTCTAAACACGTGATTCTAAAGGTTGTATTTTTTTTATTAAAAAAAAAAAAAAAAAATATGTTATACTTACCTGCTCTGTGCAATGGTTTTGCTTAGAGCAGCCCCAATCCTCTTCTTTTTGGGTCCCCCGCCGGCAGTCCTGGGTCCTCCCCACTGCCGTCTGCCCCCAGTAGCAAGCCTCTTTCTATGGGGGCTCTCAAGCAGGCTCGCTCACAAGTCGCACTCTTTTCCATTGCAACCTTGCCCATTCACACACAGAGCATGGCTTGTTCCTGCCCTCATTAGCTCACTGGCTGTGATTGATAGCAACAGGAGCTAATGGCTGCTGTGAGCTAATGAGGAAAGAGAGACTTGGGAGAGCCTCTGCTCTCATACACATTGCTGGATCAATATGGACTAGAAGTTATTATAAGGAGGACCTGAGTGGGGGAGCTGAGGCCAGATTTTTTTACCCTAATGCATAAAATGCATTAAAGCGAAGTTTCAGTCAGTTTTGTGTTTATTAACCTCTTCACGCCGGCCGAACGCAAATGTGAGGCCACCTGGCGTCTGGGCCTAGACCCCGAGCGGCCGCACATTTGCGTTCTATTAAAAAAGGACATATGTGCTGAGAGCGTGTGCCCTGCGCGCCTCCAGCACACATGTCCAGTACTCACGGAAAGGTCCCGATCGGGACCTTTCCCGATCATTTGACTGCCGTGAGTCGTCACGGCGGTCACATGACCCTAAACCCCACCCGCCCGTCCCGCCTCCCGGCTTCTGAAACTCTTAAAGGGCCGGGAGGCGCCGGTGTGAAGGGGTTAAAAGTCAGCAGCTACATAAACAAGCACTCACCTGTCCCAGGATGCAGCGATGTGCTCACCTGCCCCGTCCCTTCTCTCACCGGCGCAGGCATCTCAACTGTGGGCACTAGGCTGTAACAGTTTGCGGCTTCACAGCCAGGTGCCCACTGCGCATGCACGAATCGCACAGCACATCCTGATTGGTCCGGCAGTCTTCTGGGACCTGTGAAGTGTCCCAGAAGACTGCGGGAGGAAGGAGGGGGGCCGAACTTCTGGCTCACTTCTCCGCAGCAAACTGAGCCGGAAATGGGAGCAGGTACCTGTCAAAACCAGGTATCCGCTCCCCCCAAAAAAGTGTCAAATATGGCAGTGGAGGGGGGAGGAGACAAACAAGTGGAGCTTTCACTTTTATGTGGAACTCCCCTTTAAGCTAAAAAAGACCTTCTTCTTTTAGAACCACTTTTGGTAGTACATTCATTAGTACATACTGTAAGATGGAGCGTACTCACCCTCTCTGGCTGTATACTCGCTGTCCTCAATCACACGGGCCAAACCAAAGTCGGCAATCTTACATGCCATACTGGAGGACACCAGGCAATTGGCTGCTCGCAAGTCGCGGTGGATGTAGTTCTTCTGCTCTATGAACCCCATTCCTTCTGCAATCTGTGTAAAAGGAGAAAAGTCGTCATCTACTTTAGATTTCCTATGTAGGAGAAGGGCTTACCTTGTTGTTTATAAACTGAATTGACCCTTTAGGTAAATGTAAAACTCGGCTTGCCTATTATTATCATTTTATTACACAATCTGCACACCGACTCTTTTATAGCCATTATTTATGTTATCATTGATTGTGTATTGCAATACACAATTTATTTGATGTATAATCAACCACGCCCTTGCACTACATCTATCTATCCATTCAGTCGTATTCGACCCTTGGTGATTACATGGACCGTCACTCGTAAGCGACTTTTTCCATGAATTCTCTTTACAGGGTAGGTTGCCAGGTCTTTCCCCAACCCCCACCATGCAGGAGATCCCGCATAGCCAGGGATGAAACTAGAACAATTTAGACAGGAGCCAATTAACCTACCAGCATGTCTTTGGAGTGTGGGAGGAAACCAGAATACCCAGAGGAAACCCACGCAAGCACAGGGAGAACATGCAAACTCCATGCAGGAGGCGCCATGGTTTGGAATCAAACCCCTGACCCATTTACTCCAAGGCAGGGGTGCTAACCACTAAGCCACTGTTGCTTTACATAGGTATTGATAAATCGAAAAGAATTTAGATTGCATGGCCAGGTTATGGAAACAGCACAGGTTCAGGCACACACGGATTTCAGATGTTTGTGAGTTTCTTCTGACCTGCTTTTGAGGTCCTTTGAGCTGCTCTGACTTGTATAGAGAGAAAAAAATGGTTCAAATTATTTAAAAAAAACTCTCTCTTGTTTGGGGTTAGGGACCTTAGATTGTACGCCCCTTGAGGGTTAGGGACCTTAGATTGTACACCCCTTGAGGGTTAGGAACCTTAGATTGTACGCCCCTTGAGGGTTAGGAACCTTAGATTGTACGCCCCTTGAGGGTTAGGGACCTTAGATTGTACGCCCCTTGAGGGTTAGGAACCTTAGATTGTACGCCCCTTGAGGGTTAGGGACCTTAGATTGTACGCCCCTTGAGGGTTAGGGACCTTAGATTGTACGCCCCTTGAGGGTTAGGGACCTTAGATTGTACACCCCATGAGGGTTAGGGTCCTTAGATTGTACGCCCCTTGAGGGTTAGGGACCTTAGATTGTACGCCCCTTGAGGGTTAGAGACCTTAGATTGTACGCCCCTTGAGGGTTAGAGTCCTTAGATTGTACACCCCTTGAGGGTTAGGGACCTTAGATTGTACGCCCCTTGAGGGTTAGGGACCTTAGATTGTACGCCCCTTGAGGGTTAGGGACCTTAGATTGTACGCCCCTTGAGGGTTAGAGTCCTTAGATTGTACGCCCCTTGAGGGTTAGGGACCTTAGATTGTACGCCCCTTGAGGGTTTGGGACCTTAGATTGTACACCCCTTGAGGGTTAGAGACCTTAGATTGTACACTTTATTTTTGTGGTATTTATTCACCAGTGGGATTTTTTTTTTTTTGCTATATACAGTAAATGAAAAAGTCCAAAATTTCTGAAATAAAGTGTTTTTCTTATAAAATTTTGCAAATAAATAATCTTTCTTCATAAATTCTTGGCCAAAATGTATTCAGTTATCTTATTAGTTAAAAAAAATAACCCAAATTAGTTTATAACCAAAAATTATAATTTTTCAAAAAATTTTTTACATTTGTATTTTATTTGTTTATATTATTATTAATGTTTTGGTTTTTTTTTAACATACTGTCACCCCAGTAGTACAGTGTCACCATAGTTTTTTTTTTTTTTTTTTTACATTGATTGCTTTTACACCCATAAAGGCATTCTGATTTGTCAGAGCTTGTCACATGGTACAAGGCTGTTGTGGATAGCCCTGTACCATGTGATCTCTGTGATCATTCACAGATTTCACACGTAGTAAGCAATTATGTCATCTTGCTTACACCTATTCATGTGATCACTGTTTGGCCAATCAGTGATCACATGATCAGGACCTCACACAGAGGTCCTGTACAGCGATCGGTGTTCCACTGGATTGCGGTGCCACGCACTCCCAGGGAGCACGCACAATCCAAAATGGTGGGCGCCGTTTATAAACGGCAACCCGCCCCTGCATTGCCCTCGTCCAGGCGTTTATATACAGCGGCCGGACAGGAAGTGGTTAAGGGCCGTCTCAGGGACCGAAAGTGATTTCTAATTTGGGTCCCTGAAAAGGTCGACCCCGGAGGGACAGAGGAAATAAGACCTAATTTGGATATATAACGGGACCAAAGTGTCAATGAGTGAAACACAATCGAATTATAACCCGACAATGAACAAACGGGGAGACTACTGGTATAAATTTTAAGCAGACTGCACATCAAAAAACTTTCCTTAATCCCTGGCGTCTTACCTGGGCGGAAAAGTCAATAAGTTGTGGCACCTTGAGAGAATTGCCTTCGTCGCTCTTCAGAAAATCCAGCAAGCTGCCCTTTTGCATGTACTCGGTGATGATAAATATGGGCTCCCCCTGCGTCACCACAGCGTGCAAACGCACCAGGCGCTCGTGCTGCAATGTTTTCATCATGTTTGCCTCTTCCAGGAAGGCCTCCGGAGACATGCTTCCTGGTTTCATCGTCTTCACTGCCACCTGAGTGTGCCCGTTGTATGTGGCTAAATGAGGGAGGAAGTGGAGAGGAAAGTTAGAGGGTAGCAGCCTGGGGCAAGATACAGCCTAGGTCAGGAAGAAAGCCCAGAAAATGAATTTGTGCGAGAAAATTTTTTCCATTTGTCGCTTCAGTTATTGTCGCATGAACTGTCATGATCGGCTGTCAAAAGATGTATACTAATGATCAGATTATCACACGATCGCTCGTATGATTTTCTTATCAAGGGTATGGGCCGTAAGACCCTGGTCACATCGGATGCAATTTGGCACGTGATCTGCTTGCCAGGCGACTTGCAAATCATATGCCAAGTCGCACCCTATTGTTCACTATTAGAGCGGTCACATCGGTGCGGTTCCGACTTGGTCGGAGCCACACCGATTTCTAAAGTAGTACATGCACTACTTTTGTTGCGATTTGCATACACATCTGTGTCAGATGTCTTGCAAATCGCAACTGAAATCGGCAGGTCACCTGATTTTGAAATCATGCGACTTCACTGTAAGGCGCACGATTTCAAAATCGGCTTTGATGTGACCGGGGGTGTTTAACAGGAAGGTGGTGCAATTTACTTCTTCCCTTTCTTAACCGCTTCCCAACTGCCCTATAGCAGAACTACAGCTACAGGGCGGCAGGACTGCGCAAAATCACGTATATACGTGATTTTACATTTCCGGGTAGGTGGCACGCCCGCTGCCCTACCCGCGCCGCCAGTGGCGGCTACAGAAATTGATCACCGCCAGCGCCCGGTGACCGCCAAGTATCACTGCTCAGCAGAAAAATACACAGCATCATGTTTCCCAAGTAAAACACACAGCACATCATGTAAAACAGCACATAGTTAACCCTTTGATCTCCCCAGATGTTAACCCCTTTCTGCCCAGTGTCAATAGTACAGTGTCAGTGCTTTTTAGTAGCACTAATCACTGTATTAGTGTCATTGGGATGTCAGTGGCAGTTAGTCAGTTCCGCCCAGTGTCAGAATGCCCACCGCAGTCCCGCTATTGGAAAAAACTTTCAGGTAAACCAATTAATTTACATGTATTGGGAAATTTTTTTGCAAAGACATGGAGCTGAATACATTTTGGCCTAAATTTACTAAGAAATTTGATTTGTAATTAATTTTTTTATTGGATGTATTTTATAGCAAAAAGTAAAAAATATTGTTTTTTTTTTTCAAAATTGCCGGTCTTTTTTTATTTATAGCGCAAAAAATTAAAACGCACAGGTGATCAAATTCCACTAAAAGAAAGCTCTATTTGTGGGGAAAAAGGACATAACTTTCATTTGGATGCAGCGTTGCATGACCGCGCAATTGTCAGTTAAAGTTACGTAGCGCCATAGCACAAAAAATGGCCTGGTCAGGAAGGGGGTAAATCCTCTGGAGGGCGAGTGGTTGAGCGTTATTGGCTAAATCATTTATGGAATCTATTTGTACCCCATTTAAAAACACCTAACTGAACGCATTCCTCGTCCTGCAACTGCAAAACAGGGGCGGACTGACCATTTGGAAACTCGGGCACTGCCCGAGGGCCCAGGGTCAGTAGGGGGCCCCATGAGATGCCCCTGGTACCTTTTTCATAGGCTTTTTTGAGTTCGGGCAAGGACACAGGGGCCCCATGATCCCCTATTGCCCGGGGGCCCCATGAGTTGTCAGTCCACCCCTGCTGTCAAGGGCAAGTTGTTAAAGCGTATTCAAACTCAAGAACAAAAACCTAATATATTGCAGCTTGCCAGTCCTTAGTTGTAGTAGCTGCATTTGTTTTCTAATTTTAAGCTTCCCCCCCCCCTTTATTTTCACCTAGTGACCCTGCCAGCAACACACATCCTGTCCTAGGGTGACAACGCTTTCTCTCTACTATATCTACTGTATAAAGCAACAGCATTGGAACCCTAGGATAGATCTACAACACACCTCCCCTCTCCTAATTTCCATACCAAGAGAAGGAGATGTTCTGTTGTTCACATAGGTTAGATGGGCTGAGCCAATGCTAGAGAAAGGACTGCAAAGTGAAAGACAGCACTCTATTTTAGGCCAACTGGTATTTTTGCAAATACTGACTAAATATGACAAATAGCTTTCAATGGTATATTTAACAGACCAAAACGGAGCAAATAAGAGTTCATTGTTAGAAGAAATTCTGCATTAAAATGTATGTAAACTCTAAGGAAAATAACTTTTCTATAGTTTCTGATGGCAGAATGGTTTACGTCTAAATATTATTTATAAACAAGTGTGCCTTTGTCTCTGAGGCTGTGAAGAATGCTAATACTTCATGAAAATCAGCCGATCTCCTAAAACGGACGCCCAGAATCATTTGATTCCCTGCCTGTCCTGCAGCGGTTGTGTGTGCGTCTGTCCCCACCATTCACATGCTGAAAAAAAAAGGAAGTAGCTCATATTTTTTATTTTTTAATTATTTCATATCCGCATGACCTTTATAAAATGGGAACCATAAGCAGTAACCTTTCCCCAAAAAAGGGTGTTGTGCTTCCAAATCTCCCCGTACTGTGACATTCATTCATGGACTTCTGTGAATAAATGAATTGCAAGTCCCGACAGCCTTATGCAGGCCATAGATGGGCTGAAAATCGGCCTCTTAAAAAACAAACAAACTAAAAATCAGTCATTCGATCGGCCGATGTTACCACCAACGGTAAAAAAAATCTGCCGATTTTCGTCCCGTCTATGGCCGGCATTTAACCCCATAATTACTCCTGTCCCTTGCAGAGACAGGGGAGCACAAAGGGGAGCAATACATAAGAATAAAAGAAGAAGAAGAAGAATTCCAGTCCGCTATTATATTTTATATGAAAGTCATGCGGTTGCAACAATGTATCCATTTCGGATACAGATGTTTTTATTTGGATACAAATGGATACATTGTTGCAACCGCAAGACTTTCATATAAAATATAATAGCGGACTGGAATTCTTCTTCTTTTTCTTCTTCTTTTTCTTCTTCTTGCAGGTCACGGCTCATGCGCAGATTTTTTATCGGTAAAACGATCGGTCGATTTGCCCATCATTGCTGGGAAAATCGTCCGTTTGTCAAAATCGGCCGTAAATTTTCCAACATGCCCGATAAAAAAAATGTGCAAAAAGCCCCAAAAAACGGCCAACCAATTAACCCACTAACGGTGCGAAAATCGTCAGATTTTTTTTCCGGCCGAGAAATCGGCCTATTTTCGACCCGTCTATGGCCTGCAATTTCCCAAATGTCACCAACAGGTCATGTTTATTGGCGATCCATACAGGTGGCTCTACTGCTCATGTGTGCGGTTACCTAGAAAATCTGCACGATCGATGAATCTCAAGAACAGTTTCGGAATCGCAGATGTAGACAGTACAGCTTGTTATTGGAGTTTTTTTTTGTCTTTTGACTTTTCAAGCAGCAAAAGAAATGTATGGCTTACCCAACCAAACATCGCCAAACTGCCCAGCACCGAGCTTCTTTTCCAAATTCAGCGAATCTCTCGATACTTCCCAGGCATCCTTCTCCCACGGCTTCTCTGGACGAGAGGATTTGCACGCTGTAGTGAGTTTCTGGCACAAGCCATCCAAGTTGTCTACAAAAAAAACAGTAAGGGTAAAAAAAGAGGAAACAAAAGGAAATACTGACATAACAAAGAGGTTTCAGATGAGTAACACAGTACTCTAAAAACACATAAATCAAAATAAATTATTTGCAAATAATATACCACTCCACCCAAAAGTAGGATGGTTTTGTATTATCTTTTTTATTAAAATTTTTATTTGATTATTACACAAAATGGAAACAAATCATCAGTTATAAAAATATTTCATATATACTCCAATAACCCCAAACATTTCTCATATCCCTCCCCCCCCTCCTCCCTCTCCCCCCTCCTCCCTCTCCCCCTCTACCCCTCCCCCCATCCACATCCTTCCTCCCTGTCTAATTCTTCATTCATACCTATCTGTCTCCATCAAATTCTTCTCTTACATGAATTTACCATAGTACCTCTCTTCAAGTTTCTAGACTCCCCCCTTTACTCTAATCAATTCTGTATATGTTTCCGAGGTTTTGAATTTTATCCAACTGCACCATATGTTTCTAAATGTTTCCATTTTATCCTCTTCCCTATGGTACAATTCCTCCATTCTAAAGATACCCTCCACTCTATCTATCCAGTCTCCGATTTTTGGTGCATCGGTCCCCTGCCAGTGTGATGGATTTGGTAAAATGCCTATTTCGTTTCCTATTGAATATATATATATATACGCTATTTCTATAAGTTTTATAAATATTTACTTTTATACTTTAATACATATGTTGTGTGAATATTTTCTGCCTGCTGGGCTTTCTGGTACTATAAGAAATCCTTGCTTAAGAAATGTCTGCTCACACACACAGACCCCCTCCCACCGTGTGATTTGGAAGACAAAAGAATGTTTTTCTCTCTATAAGATAAGATGGAAGAAGATCACACCTATACCATGACGGAGATTGTTTTCGTGTGGAAATGACCAATCAAAGACTAATATAATGTTTATGCTATTGTCACATGACTCTCGCGTCATTCTGCATATATAAGTTCACTTTCTCATTACAATAAACTAGAAGTATTCATAGACTGAACTTGTGTGTCAGCGTGAGTCTCTTCCAGTGTGCGCACATTCCAAAGCTAGCGTCATAAATTAGGACAGGAACAGATAAGCACCGGACATTTTTAGTCCTCTACTAACTCACCAGTACTTGGGAATTAAGCCTTTGCCGCGCTAATTAAATGGTATAATACTTTCTTTTTATGTAGTTCCAATGAGGGCTCAAAATAATAGAATAGACACTTCCATGGGTCTCTCTGAAAGGTTATCTCGCATATTTCCTGCATAAGTTGGGTTATTTCCCTCCAATAGTTTTGTATTTTTGGGCAACTCCACCATATGTGTGCCATTGTGCCTCCTTTTCCGCATCCTCTCCAGCACAAGGGGGAAATTTCTACTTGCTGCTTCTGTACTACCTTTGGTGTTATATACCATCTAGCTATACATTTGTAGTTTATTTCCACTGTACGCATATTTATCACCTTATGTGTTAATTTGGAAACAATATTCCTTTGCTGTGGGTCAATTTCTACTCCCAGTTCCTTCTCCCATTTTCCCAGAAACCCTGGGGGATCTGTTTTGTTGTATCTTAACAGAACTCCGTTTTTGTACTAATAAAAGATGAACACGGTTTTGGATCTTACTCTGGTAGTAGTGGACCAGGTCGTGCAACGTTTTGAAAGTTCTCCTTGGAGAAACATAAAATCCGCCATCGTCCAAGGTGCGAATCTTGTAATGTTTAACTGCGTTTCCAGTCTGAGGGTTGAAATCTCTGACAGATAGCGAGTAGCAACCTGAAAAACAAAGAAGAGGATATCAAATAACTGGTGATAGCTAAAAGTATTTAATAAATATAAGCCGAACTCCATAACTAAGCTCTTTTTTCTGTATTTAATTCGGCAAAAAAATTATTACTATTATTATTATACAGGATTTCTACAGCGCCAACAGTTTGCTCACCACTTTACAATATAACGGGAGACAGTACACCAACAACACAGTTCAATACTAGAGGGTTAGGGGGGCCCTGATCCTGGGAGCTTACCATCTAAAAAGGAGGGGCTAGTGGTACAAGAGTTAATAACTGTGGGGGATGGACTGGTAGGAGGAGTATTATATATTATTATACAGGATTTATATGGCGCCAACAGTTTGCTCAGCACTTTACAATATAACGGGAGACAATACAGCAACAATACAGTTCAATACAAGAGGGTTAGGGGGGCCCTGCTCCTGGGAGCTTACAATCTAAGAGGGAGGGGCTAGTGGTACAAAAGGTAGTATCTGTGGGGGATGGACTGGTAGGAGGAGCAGAAGATTCCATTATTAGCTGAGGGCGGGATAGGCTTCACTGAAGAAATAGGTTTTCAGAGATCGCCTAGTGAGCAGAGTAGGCGATAGTCTGATAAATTGGGGTAGAGAGTTCCAGAGGATGGGGGAAGCTCTGGAGAAGTCCTGGAGACGAGCATGGGAGGAGGAGACAAGGGAGCTAGAGAGGAGGAGACAAGGGAGCTAGAGAGCAGGAGGTTGTGCAAGAAGCAGAGAGGACGGTTTAGGTGATATTTGGAGACGAGATTGGTGATGTAATTTGGGGCAGAGTTATAAACGGCTTTAAATTGCATACATCGATGCCTCCACCCAAAACCACCTTCCTCGACTTGCTCACAAGTGGGGATTGAAAGTGGAAATGGGCTGTGGTAGCCAGCGCCTGGGTCATCCATGTAGGATGAAAGGCGCAAGTCAGGAGTGGAGCCATGGGTTTGGGGATTGGTGATAGTAATAGCACCTCATTGCATCTCTGATAGATGGGAGAGGGGCCCAACTTTTGAAAATTGTCCTTATTCTCAAAGCGTCTGGAAGCAAGTCCAATACTTGATCTAATATGAGGAAAGAGGAGTACTGAGTGAATTCCTCAATGCATCATTCATTCACCTTTCATAGTCTCGCTGTCCCGTATCATGAAGGCTCCAATCTGATTCTCAGGTGACAGCAGCTGTCGTTCCGCTTCTTTCCTTCCAACAGCCTTAAAGTACCACCTGAAAAAAAAATATGGTAATCTAGAGATATCTATCCCCTTCCGTCATTGAGATGAGAGGAGAATATTACATTTATGGCCGGCCTAGCTATTTCCTTTTTCCACACAACTACTATAAATATCGAATTCCATATGAAAATAGAGTTGTTTAGTGCCCAGAGTTTCCACTTACATTGTTTTTCCCCTTGGTCCCCCTTACCTAGCACATGTCCACCTTGTGTAATGGTAACCCTTGAACCTTTGCCATCGGCTGGTCATTACTCAGCACTGCAGCTCAGGTCTTGCTGCAGTGCACACCTGCCACAATCAGGATTTCTTAAATATACTGTTGGACATTCAGCTTGTGCCTGATCAACAGGTTGTGTTTGACCCAATACTGTGTGCACTACTCACAATTGTTCACTTGATTAGGACTGTTTTGGAGCTCTGTCTTATACCTATTCTTTCCTAATCCTGCTGTTGTCTGCTGTCTGCCCAGAGCACCTGCCTGTAGGTTTCGTCCTGCTCTTTGTGTCTCTCCAACCTACAGTTGGGGTTATTTACTAAAACAAGAGCGTGCAAAATCTGGTGCAGCTCTGCATAGAAACCAATCAGCTTCCAGGTTGTAATGCCAAACCTAATTGAAGAAGCTGAATTTAGAAGCTGAGTGGCTACCATGCACAGCTGCACCAGATTCAGTAAATTCACAGAGTGCACCAATTTTAGTAAATACTCAATGAGTCCACCAAACCATGCGGCATGTTGAAACAGTACGCCAATCGCTCTTTGCCTCAAACACCTGAGCATGTATACTTGATAACATGGCTCCTAGGTAACTGAAGCTATTCCGTTCTTAAACCTGACTAGGTGTTCTCCTGTGATGCAGTGGGTTCCTTAAAGCAGAGCTCCACCCAAAAGGGGAAGTTCCGCTTTAAGGACTGCTCCCCCGTTCTCCATTAAGGATTGGCACCTTTGGGGGGCGGGGGGGAGTGGGTACCCGAATTTGACAGGTACACGCTCCCACTACCGGTCCTATCGCCTAGGCGATAGGAAGTGGAAGGTGTCCTCCCTTCCTGTAGTCTTTTGGGACACATGACAGGTCCTAGAAGACTACAGGACCATTCATAAAGCGCAGTGCTACTTGCGCATGCGTAGTGGGTACCCGACTGTGAAGCCGCAAGCTACCACAGCCGGGTGCCCACGCTGAAGGTGCCGGCCTCCTGGTATACAGGACGGCCGGTGAAACGGGCTGCAGGGGACACAACGCGGGACCGAGGGGCAGGTAAGTGGCTGTTTTTTAAAAGTCAGCAGCTACAGTTTTTGTAGATGATGACTTTTATTTTTTGACAGCGTGAGTGGAACTCCGCTTTAAGTTATAAGTTATTGGCTAGAGAAACAGTGAGATGTACTGGGCAGGGCTGGAGCAAAAGGTCATTGGTTGAGGGAGCAGACAGCATTGCATAAGAAACGCACAACATTTGACATTATTAGGAAAGTCAACGTTTAAAAAAGGCTGCTACTTCTGCATTCATAGTTACATAGTTAGTCTGGCTGAAAAAAGACAAAAGTTCATCCAGTACAACCATTAAAAAAAAAAGTTATAATCCTACACCCACAGTTGATCCAGAAGAAGACAAAAAAACTCAGCAAAGCATGATCCAATTTGCTCCTGCTGGGAAAAAAAATTCCTTCCTGATCCCCCGAGAGGCAATCGGATATTCCCTGGATCAACTTTACCTATAAATGTTATATCCAGTTATATTCTGTGTATCTAAGAAAGAATCCAGGACTTTTTTGAAACAATCCACTGAGCTGGCCACAACCAACTCTTGAGGGAGTCTATTCCACATTTTCACAGCTCTTACTGTGAAGAAACCTTTCCGTGTTTGGAGATTACATTTCTTTATTATCATCATCTTCATGAATAATATTTACAATCTAAGAGGTGAAATAACAACTGTTGCTTAAGCGATTTCAAGTAAATATTAGCTCCACATATATGCTGAATGAAAATGATCACTTTATATTTCCACTATAGGTAGCATCTGGTAAACTAAGCCCACTTTTGGCTACTCATACCTCCTGGGGGCCGCAGCATCTGCCAACTTTCATGGGGCCATCAAATTTGAATGATTGGGCATGTCAGAAATTTTTTAAAAAACTAAATTTCTAATCAATGATGGGAAAATCATGGGAGAAATACAAAGAAATGAACATGAGCCGTGACCTGGAAAGAGAAGAAGATTCCCAGCCACGAAAATTCTTCTCTGTAGCAATATGAGGTAAATTGAAGGCTTGGTTGTTCGAATTTCGAAATCAACGGTGTCACCATTGGATTACAAAACGCACAAAATTTCCGATTTTCAAAAGAGAATTCGTTCAGAATTTGACCCATGTAACGCCTGCCTAAAAAGGAAGTTTTGTCTGTAGATACACTTGTTGCTACCAGCAGCTCTGATCTTTTGTCAATCGGCAAATAAACGAGGAGGCGCTCTAGGAAAAGAGTAAAATCTCACTCCAAAGTGCTCCAACACATACAGCGAATGAATGGATTATTGAGAAGAAGGAAACGATAAAATATAGGTGTAACTTACTCTTCCGACTCCAGGGAGTTCACTTTTCCAACATAATTACTGGGAATATAGCCTTCTTCTCCTGTGTGTATTAAACGTGCATGCCACCACTCCCCGGACCTACAGCGACAGCAAATGAACTTTGTGATTGCAGAGAAAAGGTGATTCATTGAGGACTTCATAATCCAGACTGCATTCATAAATAAAAAATACAAGAAAGTGTCTGCATTGCCCATAATAATCAGATTCTAGCTGGCTTGTGTGAAAGATGTACAGAATTGCCTTTTTAAAACAGAAGGTATTCATGTGTCACTGCTTTCATTGGACATCTGAAAAACAAGATATCTGTTTATCAAGTCATTATGACGGAGATTTTTCAGATTGCCTGATTCTTATCTGTCCTTGGGTAAAGCGATACTAAACCCCGGACCCTGCATTCACTATATCTGGTCTCCCCAGACCCTGCATTCACTATATCTGGTCTCCCCGGACCCTGCATTCACTATATCTGGTCTCCCCGGACCCTGCATTCACTATATCTGGTCTCCCAGGACCCTGCATTCACTATATCTGGTCTCCCCGGACCCTGCATTCCCTATATCTGGTCTCCCCGGACCCTGCATTCCCTATATCTGGTCTCCCCAGACCTTCCATTCACTATATCTGGTCTCCCCGGACCCTGCATTCACTATATCTGGTCTCCCCGGACCCTGCATTCACTATATCTGGTCTCCCCGGACCCTGCATTCACTATATCTGGTCTCCCCGGACCCTGCATTCCCTATATCTGGTCTCCCCGGACCCTGCATTCCCTATATCTGGTCTCCCCAGACCTTGCATTCACTATATCTGGTCTCCCCGGACCCTGCATTCACTATATCTGGTCTCCCCGGACCCCGCATTCACTATATCTGGTCTCCCCGGACCCTGCATTCCCTATATCTGGTCTCCCCAGACCCTGCATTCACTATATCTGGTCTCCCCGGACCCTGCATTCACTATATCTGGTCTCCCCGGACCCTGCATTCACTATATCTGGTCTCCTCAGACCCTGCATTCACTATATCTGGTCTCCCCGGACCCTGCATTCACTATATCTGGTCTCCCCAGACCCTGCATTCACTATATGTGGTCTCCCCGGACCCTGCATTCACTATATCTGGTCTCCCCGGACCCTGCATTCACTATATGTGGTCTCCCCGGACCCTGCATTCACTATATCTGGTCTCCCCGGACCCTGCATTCACTATATCTGGTCTCCCCGGACCCTGCATTCACTATATCTGGTCTCCCCAGACCCTGCATTCACTATATGTGGTCTCCCCGGACCCTGCATTCACTATATCCGCTCTCCCCAGACCCTGCATTCACTATATGTGGTCTCCCCGGACCCTGCATTAACTATATCCGCTCTCCCCAGACCCTGCATTCACTATATCTGCTCTCGCCGGGACCCTGCATTCACTATACTCCCTCTCCCCGGACCCTGCATTCATTATATCCACTCTCCCCGGACCCTGCATTCACTATATCTGGTCTCCCCGGACCCTGCCTTCACTATATCCGCTCTCCCCGGACCCTGCATTCACTATATCTGGTCTCCCCGGACCCTGCATTCACTATATCTGGTCTCCCCGGACCCTGCATTCACTATATCTGGTCTCCTCAGACCCTGCATTCACTATATCTGGTCTCCCCGGACCCTGCATTCACTATATCTGGTCTCCCCGGACCCTGCATTCACTATATCTGGTCTCCCCAGACCCTGCATTCACTATATGTGGTCTCCCCGGACCCTGCATTCACTATATCTGGTCTCCCCGGACCCTGCATTCACTATATGTGGTCTCCCCGGACCCTGCATTCACTATATCTGGTCTCCCCGGACCCTGCATTCACTATATCTGGTCTCCCCGGACCCTGCATTCACTATATCTGGTCTCCCCGGACCCTGCATTCACTATATGTGGTCTCCCCGGACCCTGCATTCACTATATCCGCTCTCCCCAGACCCTGCATTCACTATATCTGGTCTCCCCGGACCCTGCATTAACTATATCCGCTCTCCCCAGACCCTGCATTCACTATATCTGCTCTCGCCGGGACCCTGCATTCACTATACTCCCTCTCCCCGGACCCTGCATTCATTATATCCACTCTCCCCGGACCCTGCATTCACTATATCTGGTCTCCCCGGACCCCGCATTCCCTATATCTGGTCTCCCCGGACCCTGCATTCATTATATCTGGTCTCCCCAGACCCTGCCTTCACTTTATCTGCTCTCCCCGGACCCTGCATTCACTATATCTGGTCTCCCCAGACCCTGCATTCACTATATCTGCTCTCCCTGGGACCCTGCATTCACTATATCTGCTCTCCCCCGGACCCTGCATTCACTATATCTGCTCTCCCCCGGACCCTGCATTCACTATATCTGCTCTCCCCGGACCCTGCATTCACTATATCTGGTCTCCCAGCACCCTGCATTCACTATATCCGCTCTCCCCGGACCCTGCATTCACTATATCCGCTCTCCCCGGACCCTGCATTCACTATATCCGCTCTCCCCGGACCCTGCATTCACTATATCCGCTCTCCCCGGACCCTGCCTTCACTATATCCGCTCTCCCCGAACCCTGCATTCACTATATCTGGCCTCCCTGGATCCTGCATTCACTATATCCGCTCTCCCCGGACCCTGCATTCACTATATCCGCTCTCCCCGGACCCTGCATTCACTATATCCGCTCTCCCCGGACCCTGCATTCACTATATCTGCTCTCCCTGGACCCTGCATTCACTATATCTGCTCTCCCTGGACCCTGCATTTACTATATCTGGTCTCCCCGGACCCTGCATTCACTATATCCGCTCTAGCCGGACCCTGCATTCACTATATCCGCTCTCCCCGGACCCTGCATTCACTATATCCGCTCTCCCCGGACCCTGCATTCACTATATCCGCTCTCCCCGGACCCTGCATTCACTATATCTGCTCTCCCAGGACCCTGCATTTACTATATCTGGTCTCCCCGGACCCTGCATTCACTATATCTGGTCTCCCCGGACCCTGCATTCACTATATCTGGTCTCCCTGGACCCTGCATTCACTATATCCGCTCTCCCCGGACCCTGCAATTACTATATCTGGTCTCCCCAGACAATGCATTAGAAGGCGCTTGACTATTTATTTCAAATAAAAATAACTTAAGCTGGCATTTAACGCTTCTTCAGAAAACACAGAAACGTTCCTTTCCTACACATACATCAGTGAAGCCTTCTAGGGATCTGAGTGATCTAGTGTTGGCTGAACTGGTATAACGTACTCCTCCAGTAACTGGAAATAATCCCCATTCCTACACATACATCAGTGAAGCCTTCTGGTGATCTAAGTGATCAATTGTTGGCTGAACTGGTATAACTTACTCCTCCAGTAACTGGAAATAATCGCCTTTCCTAAACGTCAGGTCTTCAGGATGGACACCATCATAGTCATAGAGGGCCACCAGGTCCGCCTCTTCCCCTGCAAGACAACAGATCAGCAAACATATTGTCAGGATACCCAAATAGTGTGGGGCTTCATCAATAAACAAACCATACATTTTGGATGAATTCACGGCCCTCTGCACAAACTAAGGGGTTATCAGGGTTCTAGATCCATTCAGCAGTAAAGCTGCATTGTCACAGGGCACTTACCTCCACCGACTGAGCTCTCCTTAGGTTTTTTCTGAAAAAAAAAAAAAGAATAAAACACAATGTCATTTCCTTATTCCCAATAAAGCACAAATTCCAAAAATGTCACCATTTTGTGCACTGAATGTTATCTGCTTAACCTAAATCATCTAATCAGTGTGTGTTATTTATTTTTTATAACTTTACTTCTATATACGGTAGAGTTTGCAGTTCTAGGTGTACACAGGGCATTCTTTCTGATCAGTACATATACACTAACAATAAATACTCAAACCAAAAACAGGCTGGAGGCTTCAGATGAACTCATTGGTAACCCATAGGTATTGTGACATGTCCTTGCAGGGTGTGCAGTTCTGGGAAGCTGGTGGGAGGTCCAAAGCAGCTCCCATTTGATGAGAGGATTAGAAGCCTCAAAAGTCTCCAAATGCCCATGCCTACAACCAGGGGCGGACTGACAACTCATGGGGCCCCTGGGCAATAGGGGATCATGGGGCCCCTGTGTCCTTGCCCACACTCAAAAAAGCCTATAAAAAAGGTATCAGGGGCATCTCATGGGGCCCCCTACTGACCCCGGGCCCTTGGGCAGTGTCCGAGTTTCCAAATGGTCAGTCCTCGCCCCTGCCTACAATCCATTCAATTTAAAATAGAAGTGAAAGGCAAAACATTTGTGTGCAGATATAAAATAACATGTTGAATACCTTTTTCCCGTTTTATAAGTGATCACATTCCCTCTCAGCTCCTTATGCAGCTGAGAAGAGAGAGCTGGGGGGGGGGAGAAATGGCAGAACACTGAGATTCTCAGTGAATGGCTGGGGGGGGGGGGGGTGGTGTCAGCAGAAGTCTGATCATTTGGGGAGAGCACACTGGAGGAGATTTACTAAAACTGGTTCACTCAGAATCTGGTGTAGCTGTGCGCAGGGGTGTAGTTACAAGGCATTTGCCTAGGGCGGCATTTCTCAAGGGGGGCAGCACAGCCCCGTGGAAGAAAGGACGGAAGAAGGGATCACACGTGGCATGGGGACCTGGTGGGTTCCGAGATAGGCTGCGGGTTTCATGACGGAGTATGCACAGCCCGACTCTCGTTCCCGGGGATGTCCGGAGCTGTGAAGGTGAGTGTCTTTCTCTCAAGGCTTTCTCGGGTGGGAGGCAAGGGTGTTGTTGCTCAATGTCAGGCTCTCTCTACGGGGGGGGGGCAATTTTTGTGTTTCCTAGGGCAACAAAAAACCTAAATACGCCACTGGCTGTGCGTGGTAGCCAATCAGCTTGTTCAATTAGGCTTTGTTACTAAAACCTGGAAGCGGATTGGTTTCTATGCAGAAGTGCACCTGATTTTGCACTCTCCAGCATGCTTGTTATAATTCCTTGTCTGTGAGTATATATATATATATTTTATTTAATAAAATCACAGATTTACTGAGGTAATGCGCAAGGTTGGTGCGCTCTTTTTTTTTCTTCACTTCACAGTATCGGTCAGGCTTCCCCAGCCTTGTTCTAGAGCTGCACAACCTTCCATGCACTGGTGGAATTGTTTTGAGGTTCCTTCGACCCTTCCACCACTGGTTTGAGTCCTAAAGCGTAGGAGGTGTCGTTTCTGTTTCTGCTGAAAAGACTTCCACACCTGACACTTCTGGGTTGGATGCCTGGTCCACTTCTGTGCGCCGTGTATCCTCGGAATGGCTTCTAGTGACACAGGGGCTGATTGAAGGAACCCCAGAGCTCAGCTGGAGACCAAGGCATCTGACACTCCTGGAAGTTTGGCAGTAGTAGAGAACAAGGTCTGTGACATGGCCAGGGGCGGACTGACCATTTGGAAACGTGGGCACTGCCGGAGGGCCTGGGGTCAGTATGGGGCCCCATGAGATGCCCCTGGTACCTTTTTCATAGGCTTTTTTGAGTTTGGGCAAGGACACAGGGGCCCCATGATCCCCTATTACCCGGGGGCCCTATGAGTTGTCAGCCCACCCCTGGACATGGCAGACGTGACCAAGTTGCATTCAAGTGTGGGTGCTGAACAGAGCGGAGGGGGGTGAAGGAAAGGTATGTGATGATGGGAAAGGACAAAGCAATGATTCACAAGGGGAAAAGCAGAACTAAACTCAACAATTTAACTGTTTATCGAACAGCTGCATTCAAGTCATGCCATGAATAACTGTCACAGTTACTTGCGCTCTTCACCGAACTGTCAAGCTAACAAATCGCTGTAAAGCAGTGATCCCCAAACTATGGCCTGAGGGCTGGATGCGACCCTTTGCTTGCTTTCATCTGGCCCTTGGACCATTATTCCCCCCACTGTCAGCAACGGTGCAGCATAGTTCCTGCCCCTGACATCTACAATGGGGCACTATTCCTCCCACTGACACCAATAATGGGGCATTATTCCTTCCGTTGACAAAAATGATGGGGCACTATTCCTTCCACTGACACCAACGATGGGGCACAATTCCTTCCACTGACACCAATGATGGGGCGCTATTCCTCCCACTGATACCAATGATGGGGCACTATTCCTCCCACTGATACCAACGATGGGGCACTATTCCTTCCACTGACACCAAAAATAGGGCACTCTTCCTCCCACTGATACCAATGACGGGGCACAATTCCTCCCACTGACACCAATGATGGGGCACTATTCCTCCCACTGACACCAACAATAGGGCACTATTCCTTCCACCGATACCAACAATGGGGCACAATTCCTTCCACTGACACCAATGATGGGGCATTATTCCTCCCACTGACACCAACAATGAGGAAATATTCCTCTCACTGACACCAACGATGAGGCACTATTCCTTCCACTGACACTAACAATGGGGCACTATTCCTTCCACTGACACCAATGATGAGGCACTATTCCTCCCACTGACACCAATGATGAGGCACTATTCCTTCTACTGACACTAACGATGGGGCACTATTCCTCCCACTGATACCAATGATGGGGCACTATTCCTCCCACTGATACCAATGATGGGACACTATTCCTCCCACTGATACCAATGATGGGGCACTATTCCTCCCACTGGCACCAATGATGAGGCACTATTCTTTCCACTGATACCAATGATGGGGCACTATTCTTCCCACTGATACCAATGATGGGGCACTATTCCTCCCACTGATACCAATGATGGGGCACTATTCCTGCCACTGGCACCAATGATGAGGCACTATTCTTTCCACTGACACTAATGATGGGGCACTATTCCTCCCACTGACACCAATGATGGGGCACTATTCCTCCCACTGATACTAATGATGGGGCACTATTCCTCCCACTGATACTAATGATGGGGCACTATTCCTCCCACTGGCACCAATGATGAGGCACTATTCTTTCCACTGACACTAATGATGGGGCACTATTCCTCCCACTGACACCAATGATGGGGCACTATTCCTCCCACTGATACTAATGATGGGGCACTATTCCTCCCACTGATACTAATGATGGGGCACTATTCCTCCCACTGACACCAATGATGGGGCACTATTCCTCCAACTGATACCAATGATGGGACACTATTCCTCCCACTGATACCAATGATGGGGCACTATTCCTCCCACTGGCACCAATGATGAGGCACTATTCTTTCCACTGATACCAATGATGGGGCACTATTCTTCCCACTGATACCAATGATGGGGCACTATTCCTCCCACTGATACTAATGATGGGGCACTATTCCTTCCACTGACACCAATGATGGGGCACTATTCCTCCCACTGATACCAATGATGGGGCACTATTCCTCCCACTGATACCAATGATGGGGCACTATTCCTCCCACTGATACCAATGATGGGGCACTATTCCTCTCACTGACACCAACGATGGGGCACTATTCCTCCCACTGATACCTATGATGGGGCACTATTCCTCTCACTGACACCAATGATGGAGCACTATTCCTCCCACTAACAATAATGATGGGGCACTATTCCTCCCACTGATACCAATGATGAGGTACTATTCCTCCCACTGACACCAATGATGAGGTACTATTCCTCCCACTGATACCAATGATGTGGCACTATTCCTCTCACTGACACCAATGATGAGGTACTATTCCTCCCACTGACACCAATGATGGGGCACTATTCCTTCCACTGACACCAACGAGGGGGACACTGTTTACTCCCACTGACACCAAGACATTTTCTACTCCAGCTGGCCACAGTCTGGCCCTCCTAAAGTATGAAGGTCAGTAAACTGGCCCTTTGTTTAAAAAGTTTGGAGACCCCTGCTGTAACAGATAGGAGGATTTAGTTCAGCATTAAGCTATTTTGTTTGCTTGTATCTGACAAGAGACCTTCACTTAATAATTTCCTGCACATGCAAAAAAGTAGGAACCAAAGAAGTGTCATAACATCCCCTCCTATGTAATACAGCCCTACTAGATGAAGCAAGTTCCTATCATTTATCATTCTGCAACATGATGATGAAGCAACTTCTTAAGTAACTTCCCAAAATAAAAGAGGTGATCTCCACATTGAACACCCTCGATTTCCCCAGGGGATTTCCAGAAATTAATACGGCTGAAAATCAGACATGGGAAGACAAGGGAAATCCGGGCAGGCTATAGGAATGGGGGAGGTCAAGGTAGTCTATAGGAATGAGTAAAACAAATGCAGCCTATAGGAATAGGGGAAGCCAAGGAAGACCATAGGTATGGGTGAAACCAAGTCAGCCTACAGGAACAGGTAAAGCCAAGGAAGCCCATAGGTATGGGTGAAACCAAGGCAGCCTATAGGAATAGGTGAAGCCAAGGAAGCCAGTAGGAATAGGTGAAATCAAGTCAGCCTATAGGTATGGATGAAACCAAGTCAGCCTACAGGAACAGGTAAAGCCAAGGAAGACCATAGGAATGGGTGAAGCCTAGGAAGCCTATAGGAATAGGTGAAACCAAGGCAGCCTATAGGATTAGGCGAAACCAAGGCAGCCTATAGGATTAGGCAAAACCAAGGCAGCCTATAGGATTAGGCAAAACCAAGGCAGCCTATAGGATTAGGCGAAACCAAGGCAGCCTATAGGTATGGGTGAAACCAAGGCAACCTACAGGAATAGGTGAAGCCAAGGAAGACCATAGGAATTGGTGAAACCAAGGCGGCCTATAGGATTAGGCGAAACCAAGTCAGCCTATAGGTATGGGTGAAACCAAGGCAACCTACAGGAATAGGTGAAGCCAAGGAAGACCATAGGTATGGGTGAAACCAAGGAAGCCTATAGGAATAGGCAAAGCCAAAGAAGCCCATAGGAATGGGTGAAACCAAGACAGCCTATAGAAGTAGGTGACGCCTAGGCAGCCTATAAGTATTTGTGAAACCTAGACAGCCTATAGGAAGAGAAGAAACCTAGGTAACCTATAGGAATATATGAAGCCAAGGCGGCAAACAGGAATAGGTGAAACCAAGGCAGCCTATAGGAATAGGTGAAACCTAGGCAGCCCTTAGCAATATGTGAAGCCAAGGAAGCCAATAAGCATGGGTCAAACCAAGGCAGTCCTTAGCAATATGTGAAGCCAAGGAAGCCAATAAGCATGGGTCAAACCTAGACAGCCTATAGGAATAGGTGAAATGCAAAAAAGAAGGAACAAAAGAATAGAAGAGGGAAGAGAAGACTAAAGCAATAAGTGAAAGAAGCTGGGCCAGGGACAGTCAAGCTGGGGAGGAAAGTGCTAGATGATGCTGGACTCCCTCCAGCCAGGAAATGGAGCGGACTCTGTCTGACTTGCTGCAGATTCCAATGCACATTGTGAGAAGCTCACAGTGTGCAGTGAAATCAGAGGAAGCCGTTTCAGTCCAGGAGAGGAGCCGGTACAACTGTGCGAGACTGAAGGGAAGGCTAGAGCTCAGCTCTAAAGCCAAAAAGTTACGGAGTTCATTGAAAATGTTAGAACCTTCCTTGTTAATAAAACAAAAAAAGGAAAAACCACAAGTCACCAGAAAAGAAAACTTGATAGTTTTGCCGTGAGGAAACATTTGTAACATTTTGGAGTAAACCATTAACTGGAAGTGAGGGAGGTCTTGGCACAGTCAGTGCAATAAGAATGAGGAAACAGTGTTGAGTACGCAGAAGGAAACCTTTCGCTATCTCATCAATGTGCAGCACAAGGAAGCAGCGAGGCTTTTGAGGAATTCATACATAATGTTTGCATAAACCACAATGGTGTCTCCAAGGTTCACTCCAGTCAGGTATTCAAAGTTTGCATTTCAAGGGTCCGCTCACCCAAAACTGATGCTGTAGTCAGTGGTGCATTTAGGTTTTGTGCTGCCCTAGGCAACACAGAAATCGGACATCCCCTTCCCCGGCGGGGAGTGCCTGACACCGACCAACACCAGACCCCCCTCCCATATGGAGAGAGCCTGACACTGACCAACACCAGACCCCCTCCCCAAGAGAGCCTGACAGTGACCATCAACACCTCTACCCCCACCTGAGAGCCCTGGGAATGACACTCGGGCTCTGCATACACCATCAAGCAGCCCCTCTCAGATCCCACCTGGTCCCCATGCTGCATATATTCCTTCTTCTAGGGGGGCAGTGCTGCCCCCCTAAGAAATGCCACCCTAGGCAAATGCCTTGTTTGCCTTGTGGTAAATACGCCCCTGGCTGTAGTTATAAGGGGTCTCTGGCCATCTGAACGCCCCGCTCTCTTCCTTTGTCTCTTGTAGTCGCCCACAGAAAGGTCTATCCATCAGAATTTCCAGCTCTTCCCTCAATTTTTATGGGGTCTCACTTCTTCTGTTGCTTTTTTTTCCAATATGGAAGATAAATGATCACACCCGTCTACCGGGGCAATTTTGTAAACTTTTTTACACACGTTAGAATCTGCATTGTTCATTAGAAATCACTGTACCCCCTCCAAAAAAAAAATAATAGTTTCTGAAAGCAGAGGCCCCTCAAGAATAAAATGGTGGTGGTTGCAAATTTGTTTTTTTATGTTGCACATTAATCGGGTTTGCGCTGCATATACTCTGCATTATCACCCTGTTTTACCATACCTTTTGGAATAAAAGTTTATTTTAAAAAAGTACTACACTATGGGCACTTCTTTTGTGGCTCTTTCCTGGAGCTATTAAGCCTACAGATGATCCTCACCTAACCAGTATCCAGAGGGGGAGAGCCCTGTAAGCAGGCTGAGCACCCATCCATCCTAAAGGGGACCTCTGGATCAGCAGATTTCTACTTTAATCCCAAGACCTACTGCTGTGCTGACCAATATCTAGAAGGAAGTTCACCAGACGCCTGACATAGCCCACCTGCCATGGTGGATACATTTACATGCGCATTACCTATGCGCTTCTGGTGAGTGCGCAATTTTACCATTGTTTCCAGGCACAAGCTTTTAAATTCAGCTACAGAGGGGATCATTCACCTACACGTATTATATGAACTTTTGTCAGGAATGGACTCACCACTGGTGGTGCTGTGGCTCACTTGCTCTGTGGGCTGCAATACCAGCTCCTACCAGAGGGTGCTTTCAGCAGCCAGGGTCTCGCTCCTGCAATCAAGCCATCACCTGAGGCTGATTGCAGGAGGTCTATTTAAGCAGGACCAGGCCTGCAATCAGTGCCTTGGTGTTTGTTTCCCATGAGCCCCTGTACCTGGTATCCTGTGAATCTTCTGTTGCCGACCTCTGCATTGTTCCTGACCCTACTGACCGTCTCCTGTTGAACCCCTGGCTTGCTTGACCATCCTTCTGCCTGATCCTCTGTACCACGCTGCCCGTGAGTTACTGAACCCGGCTTGTGACCCTGACCATTCTCTGCTTGCTCCTCAGGTACCTCGTTGCCCGCACGTTGCTGACCTGGCCTGCCCCACTACGCCTTACGCTACCCAGACGATCCATCAATCCATCCCGCACGGATCTCTCCCTGTTACCAGGTCTGCCAGCCTCTTCACGTCAGGCTCCTTTCCCCGCACACCTCTGACGACACTCTCTACCATTGCCGGACGTACTCAGGGGTCACGACCTGGTCTCAGTCTGCTCCAAGTCCATCCCCACCATCAAGGGCCCTGGTGAATAAGCAGATTGGGACTTAGACCCCGCGCCCTGAGGAACCCCGTGCTGTGGGCTGCTAGAGACGCCGCCAGGCGGTGCTTAACAGTAACAAATGGCCTGCCTGACCATTCCACCTCTCCAGCCCTGGCTACACCTGTGTTCCCACACATTTCTGGTCATACCCGGATCTCTAACAACTTTTATGTACTTTTATTATCTTACATCCTATGAGTTATTTTACTAGCGCTGCACTTCTTATTTATACAGTTTTATCAAGGTTCATTTGGTTACCTTTAGTGCTACAGCTGCTATATTAAGAGCGCTCACTTTGTCTTACTATAGACTAATATTTGTGCAGCTGTTTATCAAATGTATATTTTCCGGGAAAAGAAAATAGACTAACATTAATTTTAGTGCAAGCAAACAATATTATACCCAATTTTTTGGTAAAACATAAAAGATTGGGTTGCATTGAGTACATAGATACCAAACACGTCAAGCTGCAAAGTTGCGCACACAAGTGAAATCACAAAATAATTATTCGAATTCTCCATAGACCATGCTTAAACGTCTTTACAGGTTATCACTTTAGAGCTAACTGTGAAATATGGCCTTAGAATGATTGCTTTCACTCTAAAGTTTGTGACAATACCTGTGTTTTTGGTATGGGGGGTGTGCGGGGGGTGAATAGGGTGCTTTCATTTCTTTTTAATCATTCATATTTATATTACTTTTAAACTTCTTTTATTTTATTTTATGTTAATGCTATTACAAGGGGCTAATACGCCCTCTATGTGATAGCATGGGCAGGTGACAAGTACTCTTTATGGTGGCACTGGGGGTTTATTAGACCCCCAATGTCCCCCCTGCCCTCCAATGCAGCTATTCCAGCACAGATCATGCTTGAGTAGCTGCATCATCGGTTACACTAGCTGGTGAATGACAGCTGTGAACTCATAAGTCATAAGGGTAATGACCAAAGCCGTATGGCCAAAACGCGTCAACCTGTTGTACCTACAATGTCATTTTCTGTGTGGTCGACTCAATAAAAGAAGACTTTAGCACAGTGGAGGTCATGCGGATCAATATTTTCTACAAAGATGCTGAACAGATAATGTGGATCGATCGTGGACCTGCCTAGATGCTGGGATGGACACATACTTGGGTATTAGCACCTCTATTTTTCTTTTCCAGGAAAGGAATGTTACGAGGTAACTAAGATACAATTTTCTGGTTTTTTTAGTAGACTAGAACCCCAATGTCAAACTTTTATTTTTTTATCTCTCTAAAGAAGCCCCAGAAGAAGTAAAAACCCAACAGGGGTTCTATGATGGGCAGCACAGTGGCTAAATGGTTAGCACTTCCGCCTGGCAGTACTCGGGTCGCTGGTTCAAATCCCGAACACGGCACCACCTCCCTGGAGTTTGCATGTTCTCCCTGTGCCTGCATGGGTTTCCTCCAGGTACTCCAGTTTCCTTCCACACTGCAAAAGACATGCTGGTAGGTGAATTGGCTCCTGTCTAAACTGGCCCTAGTATATGAATGTGAGTTAGGGACCTTAGATTGTACCCCCCTTGAGGGTTAGGGACCTTAGATTGTACGCCCCTTGAGGGTTAGGGACCTTAGATTGTACGCCCCTTGATGGTTAGGGACCTTAGATTGTACACCCCTTGAGGGTTAGGGACCTTAGATTGTACGCCCCTTGAGGGTTAGGGACCTTAGATTGTACGCCCCTTGAGGGTTAGGGACCTTAGAGTGTATGCCCCTTGAGGGTTAGGGACCTTAGATTGTACCCCCCTTGAGGGTTAGGGACCTTAGATTGTACGCCCCTTGAGGGTTAGGGACCTTAGATTGTACGCCCCTTGATGGTTAGGGACCTTAGATTGTACACCCCTTGAGGGTTAGGGACCTTAGATTGTACGCCCCTTGAGGGTTAGGGACCTTAGATTGTACGCCCCTTGAGGGTTAGGGACCTTAGAGTGTACGCCCCTTGAGGGTTAGGGACCTTAGATTGTACCCCCCTTGAGGGTTAGGGACCTTAGATTGTACGCCCCTTGAGGGTTAGGGACCTTAGATTGTACGCCCCTTGATGGTTAGGGACCTTAGATTGTACACCCCTTGAGGGTTAGGGACCTTAGATTGTACGCCCCTTGAGGGTTAGGGACCTTAGATTGTACGCCCCTTGAGGGTTAGGGACCTTAGAGTGTACGCCCCTTGAGGGTTAGGGACCTTAGATTGTACGCCCCTTGAGGGTTAGGGACCTTAGAGTGTACGCCCCTTGAGGGTTAGGGACCTTAGATTGTACGCCCATTGAGGGTTAGGGACCTTAGATTGTACGCCCCTTGAGGGTTAGGGACCTTAGATTGTACGCCCCTTGAGGGTTAGGGACCTTAGAGTGTACGCCCCTTGAGGGTTAGGGACCTTAGATTGTACGCCCCTTGAGGGTTAGGGACCTTAGAGTGTACGCCCCTTGAGGGTTAGGGACCTTAGATTGTACGCCCCTTGAGGGTTAGGGACCTTAGAGTGTACGCCCCTTGAGGGTTAGGGACCTTAGATTGTACGCCCATTGAGGGTTAGGGACCTTAGATTGTACGCCCCTTGAGGGTTAGGGACCTTAGATTGTACGCCCCTTGAGGGTTAGGGACCTTAGAGTGTACGCCCCTTGAGGGTTAGGGACCTTAGATTGTACGCCCCTTGAGGGTTAGGGACCTTAGAGTGTACGCCCCTTGAGGGTTAGGGACCTTAGATTGTACGCCCCTTGAGGGTTAGGGACCTTAGATTGTACGCCCCTTGAGGGTTAGGGACCTTAGATTGTACGCCCATTGAGGGTTAGGGACCTTAGATTGTACGCCCCTTGAGGGTTAGGGACCTTAGATTGTACGCCCCTTGAGGGTTAGGGACCTTAGATTGTACGCCCCTTGAGGGTTAGAGACCTTAGATTGTACGCCCCTTGAGGGTTCAGAGACCTTAGATTGTACTCCTCTTGAGGGTTAGGGACTGATGTGAATGTACAATATATATGTAAAGCGCTGCGTAAATTGACAGCACTATATAAGTACCGGAAATAAATAAAATAATATTTCCCACTTCATTCAAATTTAAAAAAAAAAGTTTTTGGCTGGACATACACTTTAAAAAAAAAAATCTATAACATTTATTCTCATTTATATCAAATCTTTCATAAGAACTCTGAAGCAACCAATCAAATGTAAATATTCATTCTCCATGTTTCACTTTCCTGTGCAGCTTGAATGCGATTGGCTGCTACCAGACAATATAGACCATGGGGGTCAAACCGGCGGCTCTCCAAACTACAAGTCCCATGAGGCATTGCAAGATTGAGTTACATGCGTGACTCCCGAAGGCAGAGGCACGATGGGACTTGTAGTTTGGCAACAGCTGGAGGGCCGCCAGTTTGACACCCCTGATATAGACAGTCCTTTAACAAAGAGAAAGGTCGATGAAAGCAGACCATTGTTGTTGATGAAGGGTGCACAAACATTAGAAGCAGCTTATGATTTGCTTCTGGACCCGTCAGGAAAAGTCATGCTATTTTGCATATTACATTGAAAAAAAGGGAACTTGGATCATGTGATATTTTTTACTCTTTAACATTTCCCTTTTTATCCGAAATGTTATTTTGTTTTAAAACCAAATTCTGGGAAACAACACAGTCAAAATACAAACAAATGAACAAAATTACAGCCAAAGAGCGAGTGATTCTGTTCAGCTGATCCAGGCACTCCTGCCAAACATCAGCGCCAGGCTAGTGGTCTGACTTTTTTCTCCACTGTAGGTAAGCAATACAGTTTGGCCGCTGAACCACTTACTGACTGCAGGACAAAGAAGGAGTGTGAGCATACTGATGAGGTCATCATCCCACTCACTCTGCTCCCTCCTCCTGTCAGCAACATTGGCAGAATTAGGCAAAGCAGCAAATCCTGATTAGCTCACAACATAGCCACTCCCTCTCCCAGTCCTATTACGCAGGTCAATATAGAAAACTAAAGCTACGTTCAGTTCTCTGCATGACAGGAATGTGCACAAAATTGCGTGCTTACCCGACACAAAGAGAAACGCATTGCCCTTTAACAGATGTTAAGGTCATCCCACACATCTGCAAACGCAGGTGTTTTCACCAAACTTGCATGGTGGTGCAACACTCTGCGGTTCAGTGCAGTGCGCATTTTGAAAAGAGTCACCCTAGGTTCACATCTGTTCGGGTGGTGCGCTGTGGAAAGAACGAGTGACGGTTCAATAAAACTGTGAAAATTGCTGGAATCGGTGCATCCGCACTGTGTCCCCCGTTGCATTTGCACTTTGTCTCCCGGTACATCCGCACGATGTCTCCCGGTGCATCCGCACTGTGTCTCCCGGTGCATTCGCACTGTATTTCCCATTGCATTTGCACTTTATCTCCCGGTGCATCTGCATTGTTTCTCCCGGTGCATCCGCACTGTGTCTCCCGGTGCATCCGCACTGTGTCTCCCGGTGCATCCGCACTGTGTCTCCCGGTGCATCCGCACTGTGTCTCCCGTTGCATTTGCACTGTGTCTCCCGGTGCATCCGCATTGTGTCTCCCGGTGCATCCGCACTGTGTCTCCCGGTGCATTCGCATTTTGTCTCCCGGAGCATCCGCACTGTGTTCCCTGGTGCATTCGCATTTTGTCTCCCGTTGCATTTGCACTGTGTCTCCCGGTGCATCCGCACTGTGTCTCCCGGTGCATCCGCACTGTGTCTCCCGGTGCATCCGCACTGTGTCTCCCGGTGCATCCGCACTGTGTCTCCCGGTGCATCCGCACTGTGTCTCCCGGTGCATCCGCACTGTGTCTCCCGGTGCATCCGCACTGTGTCTCCCGGTGCATCCGCACTGTGTCTCCCGGTGCATCCGCACTGTGTCTCCCGCTGCATTCGCATTTTGTCTCCCGGTGCATCCGCACTGTGTCTCCCGGTGCATCCGCACTGTGTCTCCCGGTGCATTCGCACTGTATTTCCCATTGCATTTGCACTTTATCTCCCGGTGCATCTGAATTGTTTCTCCCGGTGCATCCGCACTGTGTCTCCCGGTGCATCCGCACTGTGTCTCCCGGTGCATCCGCACTGTGTCTCCCGGTGCATCCGCACTGTGTCTCCCGCTGCATCCGCACTGTGTCTCCCGCTGCATCTGCACTGTGTCTCCCGGTGCATCCGCACTGTGTCTCCCGGTGCATCCGCACTGTGTCTCCCGGAGCATCCGCACTGTGTTCCCTGGTGCATTCGCATTTTGTCTCCCGTTGCATTTGCACTGTGTCTCCCGGTGCATCCGCACTGTGTCTCCCGGTGCATCCGCACTGTGTCTCCCGGTGCATCCGCACTGTGTCTCCCGGTGCATCCGCACTGTGTCTCCCGGTGCATCTGCATTTTGTCTCCCGGTGCATCTGCACTGTGTCTCCCGGTGCATCCGCACTGTGTCTCCCGGTGCATCCGCACTGTGTCTCCCGGTGCATTCGCACTGTATTTCCCATTGCATTTGCACTTTATCTCCCGGTGCATCTGAATTGTTTCTCCCGGTGCATCCGCACTGTGTCTCCCGGTGCATCCGCACTGTGTCTCCCGGTGCATCCGCACTGTGTCTCCCGGTGCATCCGCACTGTGTCTCCCGGTGCATCCGCACTGTGTCTCCCGGTGCATCCGCACTGTGTCTCCCGCTGCATCCGCACTGTGTCTCCCGCTGCATCTGCACTGTGTCTCCCGGTGCATCCGCACTGTGTCTCCCGGTGCATCCGCACTGTGTCTCCCGGAGCATCCGCACTGTGTTCCCTGGTGCATTCGCATTTTGTCTCCCGTTGCATTTGCACTGTGTCTCCCGGTGCATCCGCACTGTGTCTCCCGGTGCATCCGCACTGTGTCTCCCGGTGCATCCGCACTGTGTCTCCCGGTGCATCCGCACTGTGTCTCCCGGTGCATCCGCACTGTGTCTCCCGGTGCATCTGCATTTTGTCTCCCGGTGCATCTGCACTGTGTCTCCCGGTGCATCCGCACTGTGTCTCCCGGTGCATCCGCACTGTGTCTCCCGGTGCATCCGCACTGTGTCTCCCGGTGCATCCGCACTGTGTCTCCCGGTGCATCCGCACTGTGTCTCCCGGTGCATCCGCACTGTGTCTCCCGCTGCATCCGCATTTTGTCTCCCGGTGCATCTGCACTGTGTCTCCCGGTGCATCTGCACTGTGTCTCCCGGTGCATCTGCACTGTGTCTCCCGGTGCATCCGCACTGTGTCTCCCGGTGCATCCGCACTGTGTCTCCCGGTGCATCCGCACTGTGTCTCCCGTTGCATTTGCACTGTGTCTCCCGGTGCATCCGCATTGTGTCTCCCGGTGCATCCGCATTGTGTCTCCCGGTGCATCCGCACTGTGTCTCCCGGTGCATCCGCACTGTGTCTCCCGGTGCATCCGCACTGTGTCTCCCGCTGCATTCGCACTGTGTCTCCCGCTGCATTCACATTTGTCTCCCGGTGCATCCGCACTGTGTCTCCCGGTGCATCCGCACTGTGTCTCCCGGCGCCTATATGTTGAACATGACTCACTGGTTTGAACGAGCCCTAAGGCTTGGTTCACATATGTGTGGGTGGTGCCGCTTCAGATCCACACAAAAATCTGCACAGAGAAATGCATTAAGGTAAAAAAAAAATAACCTCATGGCTTTACAACTACTTTAATGCCTAAGGCCTGCTTCACATCTATACGGATAGTTGCAGGTGTGGGAATCGCAGCGATTCCGCACACGCAACCGCCCACAGTCAAAACGTGTTGCTATATGAAAATGCGTGAGGCTGCCATTCATGCTAATAGCACCCCCACGCATCTAAAAATACAGAGCATTTGCAGGTGTGGAAACTGCAAAAGCACCATGCGATTTCCTGGCTTCTGCTTTCTTCGAAGGCTGCATGAACCTTTTTTCTGTGGAAAATGCAGGCACGGCGGTCTATTCAAATAACTGGGCTGCCATGGCCACGCAAACGCAGGCTGCAAACCCGCGTACATGTTATCCAGTCCTCAATAATAAGTCGTGTTTTTCAGCCTTGAGTTGAAACGTTGTGTGAGAAATAGCATCAAATGTAAAGTTTTCAAAGCACGCATCCACTTGCTTCTTTCTTTTTCAGGGCCTTTTTGCCCAATTCTATTTAAAAAGTTCCACAAAAATGCTTCCCACGCAGGGGTATCCACCATCACACACATGAAACAATATTCAACCTTCTGGCTCTCTCAGGCAGGGGCGGACTGACAACTCATGGGTCCCCCGGGCAATAAGGGATCATGGGGCCCCTGTGTCCTTGTCCAAACTCAAAAAAGCCTATGAAAAAGGTACCAGGGGCATCTCATGGGGCCCCCTACTGACCCCGGGCCCTCGGGCAGTGCCCAAGTTTCCAAATGGTCAGTCCGCCCCTGCTCTCAGGTATATAGCGGTCTCCTACCGACTCCTTCAAAAATGGCTTTTAGCACACAGCTACTCTGGCTTCCACCTCTCCTAGGTGAAGCTCTCTGACTCCTGGGCAACAACCTTCTGTCTGCCTGGGTGGAGCCCAGAAACATGGGTTAGGCCCAGGGGAGGACTGACCATTTGGAAACTCGGGCACTGCCCGAGGGCCCGGGGTCAGTAGAGGGCCCCATGAGATGCACCTGGTACCTTTTTCATAGGCTTTTTTGAGTTTGGGCAAGGACACAGGGGCCCCATGATCCCCTATTGCCCGGGGGCCCCATGAGTTTTCAGTCTGGTTAGGCCTCTACAAAAAGGCCTGCACACACCTGTACAATCAGTGTGCTGGGGGTTCTCAAAACACGGACCCCGGATTGGAGATTTCATCCCTCCCAGATCTCTTTGAAATCTTCAGGCTCCAGATCCCAAAACGGTCTTTACCAATAAAGGAGGAGACCGAAAAGCCAGTTTTCTCTGCATTACATAAACCCTCTGGAGCCCCTCAACGGGCCTGGTTGAGAATCCAGGGTTATCAGCTTGACTTCGACCGAGGCAGGATACCGCACTGCCACAGTTCACACTTTTGTCCTTGAACCCGGGAGGTCCTCTTAAAAACCCAACACGGCATACCCTTCTCAACGATGCGTCAATGCTTGCCTCCTTCACTGCTTTATGTTGCTGGCAGTGCAAACCATACAGGAGCAGTGCATGTTCCTTGGGGGCTGAACATTCTTTCCTGGTCTACACCCAATCATCTATGATGTACCTCAGAGGAGGAGCAGCTAAAATTCATATTTTCTTAACCCGAGGTGCCAATTACACAAGTGGAGACATCATAATCTGTATTAATCAGATGCAGGTTTTCCAAAAATGATAATGAAGTAACAGTACATAGTGGAGGTCTACATTGGGTCAGTCCACCCGAAACTGATTTTCACTCCACAAGAGGAAGTCACTTTTGTCTTTTTTGCTGACTCTGTTCCTGGAAAAGCAATTCCACCATGGGAACCTAATACAAATGTTATCTCTTCAGCATCTGCACTGCCAGAGGCTAAAATGTTCAGCTTTGGCAGCTACTAAAGATACCTGGGAGTGTTAATTTGAAGGTTTGAAGTGGAAAGACTGCAACGTAGTAATGACAGATCATGACAAAAATGTCACATCATGTGACATGAGCGAAACTAGTCTAAAAAAAGGTCCGGGATGTTTTTAACACATACCAGAGAAATCTATATTTAGCACTTTCCTCTCCCCTATGCAGTCAGTACTGTGTGACGGGTTCAGGTGCCCCCTAGGGATGTGTGTATGAGGATGCTTTTTAATAAAGCTCCGCCCATTTTTGACACCATGTAATGCAATTGTTGCAGAGAAATTTCACCACTCACCCTCCTGAGGATTTACCCCCCCCCCCCCTTCCTGACCAGGCAGTTTTTGTGTTACTTTAACTGACAATTGCGCGGTCATGCATATTGTAAAGCGCTGAGCAAACTGTTGGCGCTATATAAATCCTGTATAATAATAACGCTGCACCCAAATGAAATTTACGTCCTTTCTTTCCCCCCGAATTGAGCTTTCTTTTGGTGGTATTTGATAGCCTGTGCGGTTTTTATTTTTTACGCTGTAAAAAAAAATGACTGACAATTTTGAGAAAAAAAACAATATTTTTGACTTTTTGTTATTAAACATATCCAGTAAAAAAATTTAAAAAATCAACTTTCGTCATAAATTTAGGACAAAGCGTATTCTGCGCCGTGTCTTTGCTAATGGGGTGCCTCGGGACTGTCCATAATTTCAAAGGGTGCCTTGACTGAAAAAAGATTGAGAAACACAGTGGGAACCCATTCGTCGTACATGACCTCTGTGTGAGGTTCTGATCATGTGATCACTGATTGGCCAATCAGTGATCACATGCAGAGTAGTAAGCAACATGTCACTTCTGACATCATTGCTTACTACGTGTGAAATCTGTGAATGATCACAGAGCTCACATGGTACAAGGCTATTCACAACAGCCCTGTACCATGTGACAAGCTGTGACCAATCACAGCTCACACAGTATTTCGCAATGGCTGCAAGAATGCAGCCAGAAAGAAGGAGAAATGATTGCTTTTACAGCCTTTATGGGTGTAAAAGCTATCAGTGTAAAATAAAAAAATCTTCATCACCCCCCACAAGTATGGTGACACTGTACTGCTAGGGTGACAGTATGTTAAAAAAACATTAATAATATAAAAAAATAAAATAAAAATGTAAAATAAAATTTTAAAATTATAATTTTTGGCTATAAACTAGTTTGGGTTTTTTTTTTTTTTACTAAAAAGATAACTGAATATATTTTGGCCGAGATTTATGAAGAAAGATTTATTTGCAAAATGTTAAAAGAAAAACACTTTTTTTCAAAATGTTTGGACTTTTTCATTTATATAGCAAAAAAAACAAAACAAAAACCACCAAAATAAAGTTTTATCTGTCTCAAAAAAATGCTATATGGGCAGTGTTGCATGACCGCGCAATTGTCATTCAAAGTGTGATAGCACCGAAAGCTGAAAATTGGCCTGGACGGGAAGGGGGTGAAAGTGTCCGGACTTGAAGTGGGAGATTGTGCCAATTCTTCCATTTCCTCCTAGGTGGGACATGAGAGTGCATCTAATACCACTGATATTTGTGCTGAATGATAGGGATCATTCTTGAGGTCATTGGACTGTTCATGTGACTATGCTAATATTCCCATTTCCTCCTATACTCAGCACACCTCTATACGGCTCTCTGCTTATATATATAAATATAAAAGAAGTTGTGAGCGAAAACAAAAAAAGCAGCCGCAGCATCAAAAAAGGATACCAAAGAACCTTACAAACCATATAACATAAAAGATGCGGCGCTATAGTATAAATAAAACGTCCAAAATATCAATATATGGTGGTTAGGTGATTAATGTGATCACAAAAGTTATATCACAAGCAAAGTGACATGCGGTGCAAAACCAGTCCTTGTGACAGTTATTTTTCTTCAAAGTGCTGCTTCCATGCAGTAAACGTGAAAAGGATAAGGCTGTGCACTCACCAGATGCACAGTGTAACTGCGCATTTAGAGATATATTATCTCCACTAGATCCACAAGTATCTTCAAGAGGTCAGGCCAGATATTCCTCCACCAGCTGGATGTTGCTAGTAATCCACGGTCTCTCTCTTAGGTGGCTCTATAGGTGATAAGTGACTCACCAAGGGCCACAAAGAAAGGAGACCAATAGCATGATACCGTTTTAAAAGATATTTATTTCATATACAGTATGATATAGGTGAGGAAAACAAACAATCACTGACCATGAGGTGAATAGAAAGATGGCCGCCGGGACCTCCGTGGTGCCGGCGGCAGAGAAATAGTGACGCTGTAGCTCCTACCCTGACGCGTTTCGTGCTAACCGCACATCATCAAAGGGGATAAGCTTCCAACTTTTGTGATCACATTAATCACCTAACCACCATATATTGATATTTTGGACGTTTTATTTATACTATAGCGCTGCATCTTTTATGTTATACTGCTTATATATATGCTCAGGATTCCAAAGGTGCACCTTGACGTCAATGGACTTTGTGACATTTGATTATACTCCCATTTCCTTCTCAGAGCCGCATTCTACATCATTCTACACAGTTCCCTGCCTATCCTGTGCATGACAACGTTGTCTGGAGCTGATCGGTGTAGACTTTGTGGTTTACAATCATTTATATTGTGCTGATGGCTCAGCGTTTATCTAAAGCCAAAATGTTATTTTTTGTTTTGGATAAAGCATTCAGGGGTTAGACCCCTTGCCAGGTTTTACTGCATTTGTGTCCCTCATTAGGAATATGTACTCTTCCAACGGGGACATTTGTTCCAGCGAAAACAGTCTAAGGAGGAATTTCCCTTCACTTTGTGTCTACAGAATAGGAAGTGATGAGAAATCTCCCCAATGAGGCACGGGTGGGAAGAAGCAGGGGTTTTCACTATTCCCTACTTCAGGGGTCTCCAAACTTTATAAACAAAGGGCCAGTTTACTGTTTATTAAACTCTAGATGACTGGGTTGTGGCCAGTGGGGGAAGAAAATGTCCTGGTGTCAGTGGGAGTAAAGAGTGCAGCATCATTGGTGTCAGTGGGAGGAATAGTGCCCCATCATTGGTATCAGTGGGAGGAATAGTGCCCCATCATTGGTGTCAGTGGGAGGAATAGTGCCCCATCATTGGTGTCAGTGGGAGGAATAGTGCCCCATCATTGGTATCAGTGGGAGGAATAGTGCCCCATCATTGGTATCAGTGGGAGGAATAGTGCCCCATCATTGGTGTCAGTGGGAGGAATAGTGCCCCATCATTGGTATCAGTGGGAGGAATAGTGCCCCATCATTGGTGTCAGTGGGAGGAATAGTGCCCCATCATTGGTGTCAGTGGGAGGAATAGTGTCCCATCATTGGTGTCAGTGAGAGGAATAGTGCCCCATCATTGGTATCAGTGGGAGGAATAGTGTCCCATCATTGGTGTCAGTGGGAGGAATAGTGCCCCATCATTGGTATCAGTGGGAGGAATAGTGCCCCATCATTGGTGTCAGTGGGAGGAATAGTGCCCCATCATTGGTGTCAGTGGGAGGAACAGTGCCCCATCATTGGTATCAGTGGGAGGAACAGTGCCCCATCATTGGTATCAGTGGGAGGAATAGTGCTCCATCGTTGGTGTCAGTGGGAGGAATAGTGCCCCATCGTTGGTGTCAGTGGGAGGAATAGTGCCCCATCGTTGGTATCAGTGGGAGGAATAGTGCCCCATCGTTGGTATCAGTGGGAGGAATAGTGCCCCATCGTTGGTATCAGTGGGAGGAATAGTGCCCCATCGTTGGTATCAGTGGGAGGAATAGTGCCCCATCATTGGTGTCAGTGGGAGGAATAGTGCCCCATCATTGGTGTCAGTGGGAGGAATAGTGCCCCATCATTGGTGTCAGTGGGAGGAACAGTGCCCCATCATTGGTATCAGTGGGAGGAACAGTGCACCATCATTGGTATCAGTGGGAGGAATAGTGCTCCATCGTTGGTGTCAGTGGGAGGAATAGTGCCCCATCGTTGGTGTCAGTGGGAGGAATAGTGCCTCATCGTTGGTATCAGTGGGAGGAATAGTGCCCCATCGTTGGTATCAGTGGGAGGAATAGTGCCCCATCGTTGGTATCAGTGGGAGGAATAGTGCCCCATCGTTAGTATCAGTGGGAGGAATAGTGCCCCATCGTTGGTGTCAGTGGGAGGAATAGTGCCCCATCATTGGTGTCAGTGGGAGGAATAGTGCCCCATCATTGGTGTCAGTGGGAGGAATAGTGCCCCATCATTGGTATCAGTGGGAAGAATAGTGTTCCATCATTGGTGTCAGTGGGAGGAATTGTTTCTAATCATTGGTGTCAGTGGGAGGAATAGTGCCCCATCATTGGTATCAGTGGGAGGAATGGTGCCCCATCATTGGTATCAGTGGGAGGAATAGTGCCCCATCATTGGTATCAGTGGGAGGAATAGTGCCCCATCATTGGTATTAGTGGGAGGAATAGTGTTCCATCATTGGAGTCAGTGGGAGGAATTGTTTCTAATCATTGGTGTCAGTGGGAGGAATAGTGCCCCATCATTGGTATCAGTGAGAGGAATAGTGCCCCATCATTGGTATCAGTGGGAGGAATAGTGCCCCATCATTGGTATCAGTGGGAGGAATAGTGCCCCATCATTGGTATCAGTGGGAGGAATAGTGCCCCATCATTGGTATTAGTGGGAGGAATAGTGTTCCATCATTGGTATCAGTGAGAGGAATAGTGCCCCATCATTGGTGTCAGTGGGAGGAATAGTGCCCCATCATTGGTGTCAGTGGAAGGAATAGTGCCCCATCATTGGTGTCAGTGGGAGGAATAGTGCCCCATCATTGGTGTCAGTTGGAGGAATAGTGCCCCTTTATTGGTATCAGGGGGAGGAATAGCGCCCCATCACTGGTGTCCGTGGGAGGAATAGTGCCCCATCATTGGTGTCAGTGGGAGGAATAGTGCCCCATCATTGGTATCAGTGGGAGGAATAGTGCCCCATCATTGGTATCAGTGGGAAGAATGTTGACCCATCATTGATGTCAGTGGGAAGAATAGTGCCCCATCATTGGTGTCAGTGGGAAGAATAGTGCCCCATTGTCAGTAACTATGTTGCTGACCGTGAGGGGAATAATGCCCCATGTGTCGCAACCAAAGGGCCGCATCTGGCCCCCAGACCACATTTTGGAGACCACTGCCCTATTTCATCCATCATGAAAAGAAATGTTTTTGGATGTTTCTTTTTTTTTGGATGAGGATAGGGAGAAGCATGACAGTACAATGAGTCACAATTGTCAAACATACAGACAGTATCAGTTTTATGGATTCCTTCATAGTCAGAGATCTCACAGCCAAGGTTACAGGACATGAAGGTCAGGTCAGCACTACCCTATACATTCTGTAATCTATACTGAGCAGGGGCGGACTGACCATTTGGAAACTCAGGCACTGCCCGAGGGCCTGGGATCAGTAGGGGGCCCCATGAGATGCCCTGGTACCTTTTTCATAGGCTTTTTTGAGTTTGGGCAAGGACACAGGGGCCCCATGATCCCTTATTGCCTGGGGGCCCCATGAGTTGTCAGTCCACCCCTGATACTGAGTAAAGCAGCACCCTTGCTTCCTCCAATTTTGAAACTTTTTCATAAAGAACAGAATAAAGAGCCCAGATGGGAAGGAGTTTTACCCTCACCCACAGAGATGAGGGATGGAGAAAAGTCATCTGGGTTCCAAAGGAAATAGGGGAAGTATAAGGTTCCTTAAAACGGAATTACATTGTATCTGAGCACCAGAACCCAAAAGTGCTATTTAATTAATTTTTTATATTCGAAGCACCCCCCCCCCCCCCCCCACACCATCCATCCATGTCCTCACACTTTATTTTTCTGAGAAATCACTTTGAAAAACACCCGTCTAGAATTTCCAGCCGCTACCATCTTGAGTAAGGGAAGATGATTTATGTAGCATTTACTTCCTGGAATCCATCTATCCTTCACTCAGGCATGCATGCAGGAGGGTGTTCTTAGGTGGGAAAACTGCTCCTCCCCTCCTGAAGGCTCTTGGGATGTATGACATCATTTGCCTAGGCCTTAAACCAGGAATTAACTGAAAAAATGTTAAAAAAACAAGTAAACCTTCCTATCTATTTACTAATTCTAGCAGCATAAGGATAGAAATAGTCCATGTTGATTGAGAGAGCGAAGTTCTGCTTTACGTAAAAAAAAAGAAGTCCGGGGTGGACAAGAGAGGTCCGTAATGAGGTGTGTAGGGGGGAGGGGAATATAGATAATTGGGGTGGGAAAGAATGAAGGGAAGAGGAAGGAGGTGGACGGAAGAGGAGGGAGGTGAAGGGAAGAGGAGGGAGGTAGAGGGCAGGGAGGGGGGCATCCACAGTGGGGAAACTTTGACCCCCACATAAGTCCCAACTGCTTCCACAGATGAACAATGTAACGGAATCGTCCCAGCCTGCACTGAGTATTTCCGTTAGGATACCGCTTCCCCGTCTGAACACCGACAACCGACACCACAGCCGACCATACAAGACCAGACGACACCAGTCTTGAAGTATACCAGGAAATAGACTACTTTATTTTAACACAGATACAATATATATATATACATTCAAGGGAACAACCCCCCTCCCTGCATAATGACACAGGGTGGGGCAATCTACCTTTAGTAACAAGAGACACACTAACAGACAGTCCCATCAGGAGGGAGAGCTGCTGGAGACACCCCCCACCAAGCCAATACACATAAACACATACATCCCATAATAGTTTGGTCCCAAGCAAGACACACAATAGAACAATGGGATCCAACCACATGGCATTAAACAATCCACAACCCCAACCCTGACTCCTGTGCAAGCGCAGGTCAGCTTATATTGCTGTCACAGTTTCTGCGTGTCAGGGTGACTGACTTCTGTGCATCTGCAGCACACTGGGACCTTGCCAAAAATGTAAACTGAACTGCACATGCACAGGAATAAGTCATTACATTGCCAGCACAGTCCCTGTGTGCCGGGATGACTGACTCCTGTGCATGTGCAGCTCAACTTACATTGACAGTACAGTCCCTGTGTGCCGGGATGATTGATTCCCGTGCATATTCAGATCAGTTTACATTGCCGGCACGGTCCCTCTGTGCTGGGATGACTGTTTCCTGAGCATCTGCAACTCAGCTTACATTTTCGGCATGGTCCCAGTGTGCTGGGATGACTGATTCCTGTGCATGCACAGCTCAGCTTACATTGCTGGCATGGTCCCTGTGTGCCGGTATGACTGATTCCTGTGCACGCGCAGCTCAGCTTACATTACCAGCATGGTCCCCGTGTGCCGGGATGACTGATTCCTGTGCACGCGCAGCTCAGTTTACATTGCCGGCACGGTCCCTGTGTGCTGGGATGACTGATTCCTGTGCATGCGCAGCTCAGCTTACATTGCCAGCACGGTCCCTGTGTGCTGGAATGACTGATTCCTGTGCATGCGCAGCTCAGCTTACATTGCCAGGACGATCCCCGTGTGCCAGGATAACTGATTCCTGTGCATAGGCAGCTCAGCTTACATTGCCAGCATGGTCCCTGTGTGCCGGGATAACTGATTCCTGTGCATGCGCAGCTCAGCTTACATTGCCAGCACTGTCCCTGTGTGCCGGGATGACTGATTCCTGTGCAGCTCAGCTTACATTGCCAGCATGGTCCCTGTGTGCCGGGATAACTGATTCCTGTGCATGCGCAGCTCAGCTTACATTGCCAGCACTGTCCCAGTGTGCCGGGATAACTGATTCCTGTGCATGCGCAGCTCAGCTTACATTGCCAGCACTGTCCCTGTGTGCCGGGATGACTGATTCCTGTGCAGCTCAGCTTACATTGCCAGCACTGTCCCTGTGTGCCGGGATGACTGATTCCTGTGCAGCTCAGCTTCCATTGCCAGCACGGGCCCTGTCCTTGCATTTATGGAGAAGATGCTGGTGCTGGCAAGGGACCGTTAGAGAGGAGGTAAGTTTAGTACTTTTTGTTCTGCTTTAAGGCGTATTTATCCATTTTCCAGCCTTGTTCAATTTTAAGGGTAGGTTGAACCTTAATGGCAAGTTTTGGAAGTTATGTATTAGGATTCCGGCTGAGAAAAGGGGTGAATGTTAGTTTAGTGATAGGAGTCAGTAAGTGTTAGGCAATGTTTTATTTGGCATTGAAACCCTAAACTCTCCCAGTGTTGGCTTCTTGGCACCAAAACATGAAGTATTGTCAAAGTAGATCTAAAACCAATCAAACAAGATCTAACATGTTCACGTTGTTTCAATCTTTTGAAATATGCAGCTTTCGTGAAAATAATACGTAGGGATCCCACCATGAAGGTCCTTATTCCGGCACTTCCTATTTTGAGATGACAACTGTCTCCCAAATGTGCTCCTGCGTTGTCACCCTGTCTCATGGGCCCCTGATAAAGACAACAAGTGGATATTCTGACACACATTGCATGGTTTAACGTTGTCACTATCAGGAAGCCAGTCCAGAGCAATGATGTGCAGGCAATGTTGTGGTGAGTGCATGAGGACAGGAAGTGGCCGAGAGCGGTCTGAGGAGATCAGCAGCAATAATACGCAAATAAACATGACAAAAAAAAAAAAAAATATGACAATTGCATATGATACAATGAAATTTATCAAAAATGAAGCAGAGCGAATCCATTGCACTGTACATGGCAACCAATCAACACCTATCTTCAGCTTGTTCAGCTAAGCTATGAAAATGAAAGATAGAAGCTGATTGGTGCACACAGTTTTGATAAATTCCCCTCAATGTGCTTTGGAAAACAAAATGCTCACATCTATTGTAAAACTGAACTTCAAGCAGATAAAACAGAAACAATTTGAGGCAGCTAGTATTCACTAATACATCCCTAGATGCTAACAGTGCAAGTGTCTGAATTTGACTTGGTACCTGCCTCTTGCAGTCCCTGTACAGCAGAGCTCAGACTGGGAGAGGCGGAAGCAGCACAAGGAGCCAGTCAGTTCTGCTGCAGTATTCATGTACTAACAGAAACATGCTGATAGGAGGAGAGCGCAGAGTGACAGCGAGATGAGCTTGTCAGTCTTCTACTTCTTTTTTCACTGTCCAATCACAGATTGGAGGAAAGGCATGATCTGTAAGTCTAGGTTCACACCTATGCAGGTTGCGTTTGAGTCGTTTCTGCATTGCGTTTTTTGATGCGTTTTGCGTTTTTTACTTTTTCTTGTTGCTAGGCAGATTTTAAACACAAAACGTATCAAAAACGCAATGCAAGTCTATAGAACCAAAAACGCAACGTTTTGATTTAAAAAAAAGTCCCTGACCCTTTCCAAAAACCGCACTGAAAACGCGGAGATGTGAACCTGTCCCATAGGAAATCATGTTAAATGGATTGTAGTGCGTTTCTGAAAAACAGAAAACGGTTAGGTGTGAACCCGGGGTAAAGCCCAATTGAACCTTCACTGTCAATCAACTAAACATATTCCAGGTGCATCAAAACAAAAGGTTTGCAAGGTCTAACCCCAGGTTCACATCTGTGCGGGTGGGGCGGCTGCGGATCCGCACGAAAATTCGTACAGCCGCACCACCCGCACAGAGAAATGTGGACCCGCGGGTGGGTGCCATTAGTTCTAATGGCAAGCCGCCCGCAATGGAAAACGCAGCCGTACTGGGAACCTCGGCTGCGTTTTCCAAAGAAGTGCCGGGACTTCTTCCCTGCGTGTCCCGGGGCACGGGAGTTCATTCAAATGAGTGGGCTCTTGTACCCATGCAAAACGCGGCCCGCAAGGCCGCATATACGTGAACCGGGGGTTAGGCCTGGTTTACACCTGCGGTTGCGAGGTGTTAAAAACACGTGTTGAACCCAGTTTTTACTGCCTCCCCTTAACCTTTCTGCAAAACACAGTAGAAACACTTAGATGTAAGTGCTACTAAACTGCAGGAAAGGAAAATCAGGTCTCCTGCCTTGCCAGGACTGTGCTGTGTGGCAGAGCTGTTTAAAACTCAGGACTCATGGACAAAAAATACAAATCCTCTAGCACAGGGGTGGGCAACTGTGGCCCGCCAGCTGTTGGTGAACTACAAGTCCCATCATGCCTCTGCCTTTGGGAGTCATGCTTGTAACTGTCAGTTTTGCAATGCCTCATGGGACTTGTAGTTCTACAACAGCTGGAGGGCCCACCCCCTCATTCAGAGCCGGGACAAAGTCATCCAGTGCCCAGGGCAAAGATGCCAAACTGCGCCCCCCTCCTTTCCCATTCATGATGCGCAAACTTAGGGGGCCCTACGCCCAGCAGTGACTCGCTTATCAAAACCACTGCCACTATCACTACTCCTGTCAGTCTTGTAACAAAATGAAGGCGCCCCCCCATCCCTGCAGTAAACCATTGCGCCCAGGGCTGCGGCCCCTCCCGCCCACCCCTTGTTTCGCATCTGAGTTCAACATTAACGAAACCTCCCCGTCAGGGGCGGACTGACCATTTGGAAACTCGGGCAATGCCCGAGGGCCCGGGGTCAGTAGGGGGCCCCATGAGATGCCCCTGGTACCTTTTTCATAGGCTTTTTTGAGTTTGGGCAAGGACACAGGGGCCCCATGATCCCCTATTGCCCGGAGGCCCCATGAGTTGTCAGTCCGCCCCTGGAGTCCCGCTTCTAAATACGAAGCCCCTTCGATGGAAAAGTTGCCAAATAGTTAGCCATCTAGGAAGATGAAATGTTGTGTGAATGGTCCATATAAGAGCTGAATGTTTCTTGGGAATGGGAATAGAACCCATCACGCCGGTCTCTTTGCACTGCGCCTGTAGAATGTCAGGACACAGGGGCCCCATGATCTCCTATTGCCCGGGGGCCCCATGAGTTGTCAGTCCACCCCTGCTCCCCATCACCCCTTCTACTTACCTGAGCATTATTCAAAGTAGGGTCTATCACATAGTGGGCGACTTCTGGTTTGCTAGGAGGATTGATCACCTTGGGGGGCACATTAGTGGATGGTTTTGCCTGCATGCAGCCCATGTTGAAGAATTATAGGCGACAATGAGCGAGGGACAGACAACGATAACGGGAAGTAGAATGTGTTACAGGAACAGAAGGAAACGAGACGAAAAAGTAGTCAGCATTCTCAGAGAAGTTCCAGTTCCAGGGTGCCCTAGGGTTTCCTTTTCCACCGCAACTCCTACGGAACCTCTTCTTGTCAGAACCCCGATTATCTGTAACGAAATACAGGAAAGCCAGTGAAAAAAAAAAGCTGAAAATTGCAAAAACTGGGCTGACCCCCTGAGTGGGTGCCAACTTCTCTTTTTATAAACTGCATTTACATTCAATTACTTCACAGAAGAAGCTTTCGATAAAGGTGAACAAAAAGCAGAAGTGGAGGGACGAGAGAGACAGAAGGACTCACGGTGACCAAGAGGAAAACAAAAAAAAAAAAGGTCTATGGCTGACCTCCAATGGAGGTGTGCGATGTGGAGGTGGGACTGGGCTTATCAACAGTCCCCAAGTGACACAACAAATGAAGTCATGCAGCTTTAGAATGTTTGGTCATTGATTGTTCCCGCAGTTTATCTCACGTTGATAACGGTTCAAGCGGAACTGAGGTCAACAACAGGTAGAATGTTTTTATGACAGAAGAAACCCTGACCGTCTCTTCTGTCACAAATGGTTTTCCCTTCCTGTCAGCAGGGTACACTGAACCTGAAGGCTACAACAGGGTCTGATCTGTTGCAGACATTTGTGAACACACCCAGGGGCGGACTGACCATTTGAGCACTCGGGCACTGCCCGAGGGCCCAGGGTCAGTAGGGGGCCCCATGAAATGCCCCTGGTACCTTTTATAGGCTTTTTTGGGTGTGCTTTGAGTTTGGGCAAGGACACAGGGGCCCCATGATCCCCTATTGCCCAAGGTCCCAATGAGTTGTCAGTCCGCCCCTGACCGCACCTGCGCATTTTCATCAATCAAGATGGCTGAAGAACTCAGGGGGTGACCGGGAGAAGATAGAACTGCTGGCAATGCAGAGACAAGGGAGAGGGCAGCTCTTCCATTGCTGGAGATAGGTACTTTGCAAGGTAAGTCTCTCATCATGTGAAAGCATGCTGAATGTTGCAGGTCGTGGCCAAAGCTCCTGGGGGCCCCAGCATTTCCAAGTGGTTTAATTCTGCTTTTAGAGCCAGTTCTCACTGCACGCGTTTCAGTTGCTTTTTTTTTCTGCATCCAAAATGCACAGAAAGTAGGTGATATGGTGGTCAATGTCATAGTTCACATCAGTGCTTGCAGTTCCAGTGCGTTCCGTTGCATAAAAAAAAAAAAAGTAGAAAAGGCTTCATCTTTCCTGCACGGAACTGTACTGGAACGCGGTAAAACGTATCAAAAACACACCGGTACGCACTTGTCCCAATTTAAAGCGGAGTTCCACTTACCCTGCCAAAAAATAAAATTCAGCAGCTACAAAAACTGTAGCTGCTGACTTAAAAAACAGCCACTTACCTGTCCCTCGGCTCCACGGTGTGTCCCCCGCAGCCCGTTTCACCGGCCGTCCTGTATTCCAGGAGGCTGGCATCTTCAGTGTGGGCACCCGGCTGTGACAGCGCTGCGCTTCATGAATGGCCCTGTAGTCTTCTGGGACCTGTCATGTGTTCCAAAAGACTACAGGGAGGGAGGGAGGACACCTTCTGTTACCGATCGCCTAGGCGATTGGACCGGAAGTGGGAGCGGGTACCTGTCAAATTTGGGTACCCGCTCCCCCCATCCCCCAAAGGTGCCAATCCTTAATGGAGAGCGGGGGAGCAGTTGTTAAAGCGGAACTTTCCCTTTTGGATGGAGCTCTGCTTTAACTTCATTGCTATCACAAGGGGCTAACAAGCCCCCTATGTGATCGTATTGGGTAGGGGACCGGTCTTCCTTACGGAGGGAGGGTGGACACCTTCCACTTCCGATCGCCTAGGCGATCAGACCGGAAGTGGGAGAGGGTACCTGTCAAATTCGGGTACCCACTTGCCCCCCCCCCCGCCCTCCAAAGGTGCCAATCCTTAATGGGGAGCAGTTCTTAAAGCAGAACTTCCCCTTTTGGGTGGAGCTCCGCTTTAAATTGTAGAAAAAGAGAGGGGAAAAAGTTAACTAGAAAGCTTAAAAAACGCATCAAAAAAACACTGGACGCATCAAAAACACGCATGTGGAAAGGCATCCATAACAAATCTGGACTGCGTTTCTATAGTGTGAACCAGCCCTAAAGCCCAACTGACTTTTCAAATTTAATCAGCTAAATACATTCCTTGTGCATCAAAGCAAAATGTGTGCAAAGTTTTACAGTTCATCTTCTTTAGAAAGCAGCCACATCCTGGTAGAAAAGCCTGCCACCTGCCAGCATGCTGCAAAGTAGGACCCTTGCTCACTGTGTGAAAGCAGTGGTCTCTATGCAGAGCTCTGATCCCTGCTGAGTCAGAATGGGAAAGAAAGGGGATTTAAGTGACTTTGAACATGCATGGTTGTTGGTGCCAGACGGGCTGGTCTGAGCAGTTCAAAAACTGCTGATCTTCTGGAATTTTCACGCACAACCATCTCTAGGGTTTACAAAGAATGGTCCAAAAAAAAGAAAATATCCAGTGAGTGGCAGACGAAATGTCTTGTTGATGTCAGAGGTCAGAGGAGAATGGGTAGACTGCTTCCAGAGGATAGAAAGGCAACAGTAACTCAAATAATCACTTGTTACAACCAAGGTATGCAGAATACCATCTCTGAACGCACGACACGTCCAACCTTGAGGCAGATGGGCTACAGCAGCAGAAGACCACACCGGGTAGCAAGGTGTAACTAATAAAGTATAAGTGCAGGACCCTTCTAAATTAGCACATCCAGGTAACTTTCTACAGAACCCCTGGTGCCCCAAAATCCATATTGCTCGGTTTCCCTAAAGCTCAGCCCTCTAGACTACCTCCTGCATTTTGCTTTTGGCTCATCACTGTGATAGGCAACTTAACAACCAACAGCAAGGCACAGGAAAGGTGGACCAATGCTCCAGTTACACAGCTGAAGGAGACATTCCCAATGCAGAGCAACACGACAGTAATTCAGCAAACATTGCATCAGGGGCGGACTGACCATTTGGAAACTCGGGCACTGCCCGAGGGCCCGGGATCAGTAGGGGGCCCCATGAGATGCCCCTGGTACCTTTTTCATAGGCTTTTTTGAGTTTGGGCAAAGACACAGGGGCCCCATGATCCCCTATTGCCCGGGGGCCCCATGAGTTGTCAGTCCACCCCTGCCTGTGAGCGTGCTGTCCATAGACACAGAGCCAATCAGACTGGCTCTGTGCCTTTTGATAGCCAATTACAAATGTAAGAAAATAACATAAATAAATCCTGCCACTCCGCATCTGCCACCGATTACAGATCCTGTAAGTACCACATCTGACACCGATTACAGATCCTGTAAGTACCACATCTGCCACCGATTACAGATCCTGTAAGTACCACATCTGCCACCGATTACAGATCCTGTAAGTACCACATCTGCCACCGATTACAGATCCTGTAAGTACCACATCTGCCACCGATTACAGATCCTGTAAGTACCACATCTCCCACCGATTACAGATCCTGTAAGTACCACATCTCCCACCGATTACAGATCCTGTAAGTACCACATCTCCCACCGATTACAGATCCTGTAAGTACCACATCTGCCACCGATTACAGATCCTGTAAGTACCACATCTCCCACCGATTACAGATCCTGTAAGTACCACATCTGCCACCGATTACAGATCCTGTAAGTACCACATCTGCCACCGATTACAGATCCTGTAAGTACCACATCTGCCACCGATTACAGATCCTGTAAGTACCACATCTGCCACCGATTACAGATCCTGTAAGTACCACCGCTTCCACTGACCAACAACCACAGTGGGGCAAACTATTGACCGTAAATGGGGCTCGCTGACCACCAATGGCCATTGCTGCATTGCACCATCCTGACCACTGCACTGTATGCATATAAACGAAACAATTTGGGGGGTGTTTGTATTGTTCTGGCAATTTTAGGGTTTTAAGAAATGTGATTGATGGTCAGTTTTTTTTTTTTAATATGTTGTCTTTTTTCTTTCATGTAGTAAAATATAAAAAAAAACATAGCTCATATGTAAATCGACCACCGTACCTGTAAAAATAATAATCATAAAGATTAAATATCGCCAAAAGAAAGTTCTATCGGTCTCAAAAAAGTGAAATAAAAATTAACTGAGGACCTGTGTGGTATGACTGAGTAACTGTCAGTCAAACTATCACAGCAATGAGAACAGAAAAATGACCAGGACAGGAAGGGGTATATACAAGCGGGTACTCAAGTGGTTAAACCCTAAGGACGATCATTTCCGATTTTCTACCTTATGGTGTTAAATATTCAACTGAAAGCAAATTAGTATATATATGAATATACTGAATATAACAGTCGCATGGCTGGAAAAACAACAGTCCTTATGGGACATGCATGCCAAAGCACCGGGTGACCTTTGCTCTGTGAATTGATCCTTCAGTTAGAGAGAATACTAAGCACTACCAGCCCGGGGCAGCACAGAATTCTCTCTGCACCTGATTCTTACTCACCTTTGCAGTCATAAAATGTGTTCTTTTAAATAAAGTTTGTTTGAATTTAAACCTGCACCCCTTGTTAATTTGCACAGCATGGTTGTCAGCTAGAACACTGCAAGTCCTCAGATGAGACCCAAAGCAGATCGGAGGCACAGAGCCCATGTAGGCACAGAATGTTGGCCCTCATCATAATGTGTTTTTAAAGTCCCCAATTTGTCCTGAGAGAAGGTTTGGGGATATGAGTGCGAACAGTCACTTACCGCGTTGCTGAGCGCTCTCTTCACATCTCGAGCTGCACAAAGTTCTGCAGCAGCAACAAGGAAGGTTAAAAGAGGAACTAGAAATGTAATTATCAGCAGGAAACACAATACTGTAAATATAACCACCACAGAACTCCCGCACAGCGGTGTCTATGCTTGCAGGCTATGTATTTAAAGGAGCAGTCCACCTCAAACTTATATCAGATACAACTACGCAATGTTAACAGAATTGGGGCGATTGGTAAATTGGTCATTGGGAAAAAGTCCCTTACATTGGTGGTCAGTGAGAAGAATGTCCCTTACATTGGGGGTCAGTGGGAAGACTGTCCCTTACATTGGTGGTCAGTGGGAAAAAGTCCCTTACATTGGTGGTCAGTGGGAAGAATGTCCCTTACATTGGGGGTCAGTGGGAAGACTGTCCCTTACATTGGTGGTCAGTGGGAAGAATGCCCCTTACATTGGTGATCAGTGGGAAGAATGTCCGTTACATTGGGGGTCAGTGGGAAGAATGTCCCTTACATTGGGGGTCAGTGGGAAGAATGTCCCTTACATTGGTGGTCAGTGGGAAGAATGTCCCTTACATTGGTGGTCAGTGGGAAGAATGTCCCTTACATTGGGGGTCAGTGGGAAGAATGTCCCTTACATTGGTGGTCAGTGGGAAGAATGTCCCTTACATTGGTGGTCAGTGGGAAGAATGCCCCTTACATTGGTGGTCAGTGGGAAGAATGTCCCTTACATTGGGGGTCAGTGGGAAGAATGTCCCTTACATTGGTGGTCAGTGGGAAGAATGTCCCTTACATTGGTGGTCAGTGGGAAGAATGTCCCTTACATTGGTGACCAGTGGGAAGAATGCCCCTTACATTGGGGGTCAGTGGGAAGACTGTCCCTTACATTGGGGGTCAGTGGAAAGAATGTCCCTTACATTGGGGGTCAGTGGGAAGACTGTCCCTTACATTGGTGGTCAGTGGGAAGACTGTCCCTTACATTGGGGGTCAGTGGGAAGACTGTCCCTTACATTGGGGGTCAGTTGGAAGAATGTTCCTTACATTGGTGGTCAGTGGGAAGAATGTCCCTTACATTGGAAGTCAGTGGGAAGAATGTCCCTTACATTGGTGATCAGTGGGAAGAATGTCCCTTACATTGGGGGTCAGTGGGAAGACTGTCCCTTACATTGGTGGTCAGTGGGAAGACTGTCCCTTACATTGGGGGTCAGTGGGAAGACTGTCCCTTACATTGGGGGTCAGTTGGAAGAATGTTCCTTACATTGGTGGTCAGTGGGAAGAATGTCCCTTACATTGGTGATCGGTGGGAAGAATGTCCCTTACATTGATGGTCAGTGGGATGAATGTCTCTTACATTGGTGGTCAGTGGGAAGAATGTTCCTTACATTGGTGATCAGTGGGAAGAATGTCCCTTACATTGGTGATCAGTGGGAAGAATGTTCCTTACATTGGTGATCAGTGGGAAGAATGTCCCTTACATTGGGGGTCAGTGGGAAGAATGTCCCTTACATTGGTGATCAGTGGGAAGAATGTCCCTTACATTGGTGATCAGTGGGAAGAATGTCCCTTACATTGGGGGTCAGTGGGAAGAATGTCTCTTACATTGGGGGTCAGTGGGAAGAATCTCCCTACATTGGTGGTCAGTGGGAAGAATGTCCCTTACATTGGTGGTCAGTGAGAAGAATGTCCCTTACATTGGGGGTCAGTGGGAAGAATGTCCCTTACATTGGTGGTCAGTGGGAAGAATGTCCCTTACATTGGTGGTCAGTGGGATGAATGTCTCTTACATTGGGGGTCACTGGGAAGAATGTCCCTTACATTGGGGGTCACTGGCAAGAATGCTCTTTACATTGGTAGTCAGTGGGAAGAATGTCCCTTACATTGGTGGTCAGTGGGAAGAATGTCCCTTACATTGGAGGTCAGTGGGAAGAATGTCCCTTACATTGGTGGTCAGTGGGAAGAATGTCCCTTACATTGGTGGTCAGTGGGAAGAATGTCCCTTACATTGGTGATCAGTGGGAAGAATGTCCCTTACATTGGGGGTCAGTGGGAAGAATGTTCCTCACATTGGTGATCAGTGGGAAGAATGTCCCTTACATTGGTGATCAGTGGGAAGAATGTCCCTTACATTGGGGGTCAGTGGGAAGAATGTTCCTCACATTGGTGATCAGTGGGAAGAATGTCCCTTACATTGGTGATCAGTGGGAAGAATGTCCCTTACATTGGTGGTCAGTGGGATGAATGTCTCTTACATTGGGGGTCAGTGGGAAGAATCTCCCTACATTGGTGGTCAGTGGGAAGAATGTCCCTTACATTGGTGGTCAGTGAGAAGAATGTCCCTTACATTGGGGGTCAGTGGGAAGAATGTCCCTTACATTGGTGGTCAGTGGGAAGAATGTCCCTTACATTGGTGGTCAGTGGGATGAATGTCTCTTACATTGGGGGTCACTGGGAAGAATGTCCCTTACATTGGGGGTCACTGGCAAGAATGCTCTTTACATTGGTAGTCAGTGGGAAGAATGTCCCTTACATTGGAGGTCAGTGGGAAGAATGTCCCTTACATTGGTGGTCAGTGGGAAGAATGTCCCTTACATTGGTGGTCAGTGGGAAGAATGTCCCTTACATTGGTGGTCAGTGGGAAGAATGTCCCTTACATTGGTGGTCAGTGGGAAGAATGTCCCTTACATTGGAGGTCAGTGGGAAGAATGTCCCTTACATTGGTGGTCAGTGGGAAGAATGTCCCTTACATTGGTGTTCAGTGGGAAGAATGTCCCTTACATTGGGGGTCAGTGGGAAGAATGTCCCTTACATTGGTGTTCAGTGGGAAGAATGTCCCTTACATTGGGTGTCAGTGGGAAGAATGTCCCTTACATTGGTGGTCAGTAGGAAGAATGTCCTTTACATTGGTGATCAGTGGGAAGAATGTCCCTTACATTGGGGGTCAGTGGGAAGAATGTCCCTTACATTGGAGGTCAGTGGGAAGAATGTCCCTTACATTGGTGGTCAGTGAGAAGAATGTCTCTTACATTGGAGGTCAGTGGGAAGAATGTCCCTTACATTGATGGTCAGTGGGAAGAATGTCCCTTACATTGGAGGTCAGTGGGAAGAATGTCCCTTACATTGGTGGTCAGTGGGAAGAATGTCCCTTACATTGGTGGTCAGTGGGAAGAATGTCCCTTACATTGGTGGTCAGTGGGAAGAATGTCCCTTACATTGGTGGTCAGTGGGAAGAATGTCCCTTACATTGGAGGTCAGTGGGAAGAATGTCCCTTACATTGGTGGTCAGTGGGAAGAATGTCCCTTACATTGGTGTTCAGTGGGAAGAATGTCCCTTACATTGGGGGTCAGTGGGAAGAATGTCCCTTACATTGGTGTTCAGTGGGAAGAATGTCCCTTACATTGGGTGTCAGTGGGAAGAATGTCCCTTACATTGGTGGTCAGTAGGAAGAATGTCCTTTACATTGGTGATCAGTGGGAAGAATGTCCCTTACATTGGGGGTCAGTGGGAAGAATGTCCCTTACATTGGAGGTCAGTGGGAAGAATGTCCCTTACATTGATGGTCAGTGGGAAGAATGTCCCTTACATTGGTGATCAGTGGGAAGAATGTCCCTTACATTGGAGGTCAGTGGGAAGAATGTCCCTTACATTGGTGGTCAGTGGGAAGAATGTCCCTTACATTGGTGATCAGTGGGAAGAATGTCCCTTACATTGGTGATCAGTGGGAAGAATGTCCCTTACATTGGTGATCAGTGGGAAGAATGTCCCTTACATTGGTGGTCAGTGGGAAGAATGTCCCTTACATTGGTGGTCAGTGGGAAGATCCCTTTATCTGATCCTGTTAGTGATCATGAAGCCACTGTTCCAGCAGGCATTACCGCTGAATGGTTTCCCGGGTGGACCCTCTTCATTAGAGCTTTAATAATGATAAATGTAAAAAAAGAGAAGTTCATTTTTTATCCAGATCTTTGTACTAATATTATCTGATCCTTCTGCAGTCAACAGAGGATCAATATTACCCTTGTGGTTTAATATGACATTTTGTGCAGATCCGGGTACAAAGTAACTTCCTCTGTTTACCATGTTTACTGTCAGGATAAAACTATTTGCAGAAATTCTTTGCCCAAAACTGCAGCCAAAACGTTTTTTTTTTCTATAAAACAGGGGAAGGTTAGAAAGTCAATCAGGTATTTCACCCCCAGACATTATTATTATTTTTTGTTTTCAAAGCAGAGGCCCTAGAGAATAAAATGGTGGATGATGCATATTTTTATGTCACACGATATTTGCAAAGTGGTTTTTCAAACACAATTTAAAAAAAAAAAATACACTTTAATGAACTTTAGTGCAAACAAACACAATATACCACCCAAATGTTTGGTAAACTATAAAAGATGATGAAGTTTTGAATGAAGGGCCCATTTACATTATAGCAATTTAAAAATAAAAGTATGGCTAGCATCCAGTTTACATGCATCCTGCATGCCTCACCATTTAAAAACAAAGCTACATAATTCTTCTTCACCTTGTTCACCTTCTCACTGCTGTTACGGTTCTCCAGGGGGGGGGGGGGGTGTTGTTTCACTTGGCCATGTGTTGCTGAGCACTGTGGAATGGATAAGGACAGTGTAGCAGGCTTTCCACTGCTCCTGACAAAGCAGCCCAAGGCAGGGGGAACTTGGCTGGTTTCCAGCCGACCACGAAAAGCATTTTGCTGATAAAAATAAAAATAAAATGTATATAGGGAACAGAATCCACAGATTCACTTCAGATATCATCCTGACGAAGCGTGTGGTTTGTCTAGTGAAGAACTGTGGTTTTCTACACTAGAGAAGACTACAGAAGACAACATAAGACTAGAGGAGTCTAGAGGAGACTAGAAGAACCTAGAGTAGAATATAGGAGTCTAGAGGAGACAAGAGGAGAATAAAGGAGCCCAGAGGAGACTAGAGGAGTCTATAGAAGTCTAGAGAAGACTACATGAGACTAGAAGAGTCTAAAGGAGACTAGAGGAGTCAAGAGAAGTCTAGAGGAGACTAGAAGAAACTAGAGGAGACTACAGGAGTCTAGAGGAGACTACAAAAGTCTAGAGGAGACTAGAGGAGTCTACAGAAGACTAGAGGAGAATAAAGGAGTCTAGAGGAGACTAGAGGAGTTTAAAGGAGGCAAGAAGAGTATAAAGTAGACTACAGGAGACTAGGGGAGCCTAGAAGAGACAGGAGAAGTCTATAGGAGACTAGAGGAGTCTAGAGGAGACAGGAGGAGTCTAGAAAAGACTAGAGGATACTACAGAAGTCTAGAGAAGACTACATGAGACTAGATGAGTCTAGAGGAGACTAGAGAAGTCTAGAGGAGACTAGAAGAACCTAGAGGACCTACAGAAGTCTAGAGGAGACTAGAAAAGTCTAGAGAAGCATAGAGGAGTCTAGAGAAGACTAGAGGAGTCTAGATGACACTAGAGAAGACTTAAGGAGAATAAAGACGTCTAGAGGAGACTAGAGGAGTCTAGAGGAGACTAGAAGAGTATAACGGAGACTACAGGAGACTAGAGGAGTCTAGAGCACACTAGAGAAGTCTAGAGGAGACTAGAGGGGTCTAGAGAAGTCCAGATAAGACTAAATGAGACAAATGAGTCTAGAGGAGACTATAGGAGTCTAGAGAAGTCTAGAGAAGACTACATGAGACTAGATGAGTCTAGAGGAGTCGAGAGAAGTTTAGAGGAGACTAGAAGAGGCTAGAGGGGAATAAAGGAGTCTAGAGGAGACTAGCAGAGTATAAAGGAGACTACAGGAGACTAGAGGAGACAGGAGGAGTCTAGAAAAGACTAGAGGAGACAAGAAGAGACAAGAGGAATCTAGAGGAGTCTAGAAAAGGTTAAAGAAGACTAAGGCTCCATGCACACTGCCTTAAAAATCACTGCTTCTACAGGAGTTTTTTGTTTTGACTGTAGATGCACCTCAAGTCAATTCCAATTGTTGGTGTCAGTGGATGGAATAATGCTCCAAGGGCTGGATAAAAGCAAGCAAAGGGCCGCATCTGGCCCCTGGGCCACAGTTTGGAGAACACTGCTATAGGAGAATAAAGGTCTCTAAGGCTCTATGCACAATGGGCTTAAAGTGTTACTAACCCCAAGACCCTGCATTCACTATATCTGGTCTCTCACAGTACACAGAATATGGAAATGAAATTATTTTAGTAAATATAAATTGCTAAATACATTTTCTCATCAGCAGTACATAGCAGTCTTGTGACTTCTATCAGTGTCCAGACAAGCATTGGTTTAAGCTTGTAGGAGGAGTTTTCATTCTTCTTTGACTGTCTTATGAGGGTGCATAGACCCTCTGTCTAGACTGGCCCTGTGCTGATCACATTCACACTCCAAAAAAAAATCTCTAGCCATACACACTAAACTGAGCATTTGCAGAGTGACTCCTAGAGCTCTGTACTATCAGCAGATGGATTGGGGACAGGAGAAGAATGGAAGGATCAGAGAAGACAGGATCAAACAGCCTTTTTACACAATGCAGAGGATTAACCCCTTAGGTGCCACAGTGAGTATAACAAACATGCTTTACTGTATCTACAGACTGATTGTACTGTTATGGGTTTAGTAACTCTTTAATAAACACTGCTTCTAGAGGAGTTTTTTCTTTTGCCTTTAGAAGCAGCTCAATGTTATCCTATGTGTCTATGCACATGAGGACTTTTGGAGGCACATTTTAGGCTCAGCCTTTAGAGGCAGAAAAAACCCCTTCTGGTTTGTGTTTTTTAGAGTTTTCTGGCAGGAAAAAAATGCTAAACGTTCCAAAACACCTGTACAAAAATGCTCTATATGAGCATTTTTTCCTGCCACAAGAACTGGAATTTTTTTTAAGCCCAGTGTGCATGGACCCTAGAAGAGGCTAGAGGGCCCAATGTTTCCCTTCACAGAGTACCCCTCATCATTCCGTTAGCTCTCACCCACGATTTTCTAACAGATTCTTTTATATTTCAATGTTTTTATTAATTTTATAAACAGCACAGAAAAGAATGCAAAAATTCAAAAATACTGGGAGGATATAGTGAGTATAAATCAGGAAATAACAGAGGTAAATATTCCTAAGGACCCTGAGACTTGTCTTCTTTTCGGTACCGAGTTCTCAGTTAAAAAATATAGAAAAACTGGATTATTGTATTATTTGAATGCAGCGAAGGGACTGATACCCAAGTTTTGGAGGAAACAGCAGGCACCGAAAATAAAGGATTGGGTAGAAAGAGTGGAGAAGATATATATATATATATATATATATATATATAGAGAGAGCTGAGGAACTTTGCCATATGGAGGAAGATAAAATGGAGGTCGTACAAGATGGGAAAAGTGGGTACAAATTAAAAAGTCAGATGCATACAAAGAATATGTGAAATAGGGAAAAGAAGTGAAGGGGGATAAATATAGTATTATTATTATTATACAGGATATAGCGCCGACAGTTTGCTCAGTGCTTTACATTATGGAAGGAGACAGTACAGTAATAATACAGTTCAATACAAGAGGGCCCTGCTCCTTGGAGCTTACAATCTAGGAGGGAGGGGATAGTGGTACAAGAGGTAATTAGTTGTGGGGGATGGAGTGGTTGGGGGAGTAGGGGATTCCAGTAGTTAGCCGGGGTCGAGGTAGGCTTCCCTGAAGAGATGCGTTTTCAGACTGCGCCTAAAAGTGAGCAGAGTAGGCGATAGCTTGGCGTAGGGAGTTCCAGAGGATGGGTGAAGCCCGTGAGAAATCCTGGAGATGAGCATGGGAGGAGGAGACAAGGGAGCTAGAGAGTAGGAGGTCTTGTGAGGAGCAGAGAGTACGGTTTTTGTGGTATTTAGTATAGTATAATATAGTATAATATCAGTATTAATCAAGGAACAGGATTTTTAGAATGAAGTTAAAAGTGCATAGTCAAAGGGTAGTAGGGAGGGGGGGAATAGGAAAGGGGTGGGGTAAAAGGTCACCAAGATTAAGGAAATTTGTGGGGAATGTTATGATAGATAGGTGGAATGTAATTTGTCTGTTTTATTGGCTTTTGTATATTTCAAATGGTGATGTGAAAAATTATTAAAACATTTAAATAATAAAAAAAGAAAAGAATGCAACCTACAGTCGTGGGCTGCAGAATGTCAAACAATAAATCTATTCATTGAGGAATGATGCAAAGAACAAAATAAACAAAGTAAAGGCACAGACTAGGACAGTCAAAAATAAAAGCAAACAATATCACGTGTACATGCTAGAGTCCAAGGCAAGTCGTTATGGCAATAATGGTCCGACCTAAAATATGTCATGAAAACAAAGCACTGCTAAACGTACTCAAGTTCAAGTCAGATATCAACTTATTGTACAAGTGGAATGGAGGAAACAATACCACTGAAAATGGTAACTGGAAATAAAAAGGAAGGAAAATATGAAGGAAGATGAGTAGAGGGTCAGCCAGGAGTCTGCTAAGTAACACAAAGATATCGAATCCATGGATCCTAGATTGTAAGCTCCCAGGATCAGGCCCTCCTATCCCTCTTGTATTGAACTGTATTGTTGCTGTATTGTCTCCCGTTATATTGTAAAGAGCTGAGCAAACTATTGGCGCCATAAATCCTGTATAATGATAATAATAATATATAAATCCTGTATAATAATAATAATATATAAATCCTGTATAATAATAATATATAAATCCTGTCTAATAATAATATATAAATCCTGTATAATAATAATATATAAATCCTGTATAATAATAATATATAAATCCTGTATAATAATAATAATTATATTTAAATCCTGTATAATAATAATATATAAATCCTGTATAATAATAATAATAATAATATATAAATCCTGTATAATAATAATATATAAATCCTGTATAATAATAATAATAAAAATCCTGTATATTAATAATATATAAATTCTGTATAATAATAATAATAATATAAATCCTGTATAATAATAATATATAAATCCTGTATAATAATAATAATAATAATAATATATAAATCCTGTATAATAATAATATATAAATCCTGTATAATAATAATAATAATAATAATAATAATATATAAATCCTGTATAATAATAATATATAAATCCTGTATAATAATAATAATATATAAATCCTGTATAATAATAATATATAAATCCTGTATAATAATAATAATATATAAATCCCGTATAATAATAATATATAAATCCTGTATAATAATAATAATATATAAACCCTGTATAATAATAATAATATATAAATCCTGTATAATAATAATCCCAAGTACTTTCAAATTTAGAGGTATTATTATTAAGGATACTAGTAAGTTTATCATTAATCATGATGCAATTCAATTTATTTTTGACAAAGTCAAGCGGGTATTGACGACCGCTTCCAATGTTTGGCTATTGTAATTCACGCCGGCAAAAGGATGTAAAGAATCATCAATTTCTTGGGAATATCCGTAATTGTTGGAATAGATGTATAAAGTATGAGAAAATTTGCGCTGAATACGCGAACAAAATGTGAATCAGAAACAGAAGTTGCTGCCACTTCCAAAATTATCAACTATAACAAATAAATGAACCCTCAAAAGTGATTCAGGTGACAGGAGTTAATATTCATAGGTTCCTCTATTTCAACAATTGTAACACATAAATGAACCCTCAAAAGTGATTCAGTAGCGCACAAATATATAAGTGAATAAAATGTGAACATACAATTCAAATCAAAAACAGAAATCAAAAAAAAAATAATAAAGTCCAAAGAAAGTCCAAAGACAATTCTTATCCACCAAATGATTCTTCAAAATCTTCAAAATAAATCACCACGGGAAAAAGAAACCAGTGTCCCCCCTATCGGGTGTACACTCACCAAATAGTGTTGCCCCCCCACTCTCATGGTTGGCTGAAATCGCTCAATGGATATCTCTTGGTGGGATAAAGAATCAATTAGTATCGGTATGCTTCCTCTCCTCCAATCTCCAAAAATGCCTTTCCCCAAAAATGGCCGGCAATCATTTCATATGATAATGGATTCCTAATATGGAGGCACTTAGGGTAGCATAGAGGAGTACCTCCTTCTTCTAAATACTCCACACTCAGGTGTAATGGCCTCCTCTGCTGCCACTTCCACCAATGTCTCCTCTCTACTCCTTTTTTATTTTTTATTTGAATTTTATGTTCACATTTTATTAACTTATATATTTGTGCGCTACTGAATCACTTTTGAGGGTTCATTTATGTGTTATAGTTGATAATTTTGGAAGTGGCAGCAATTTTGAATTCTATTTATGATTCACATTTTTTCCCGTATTCAGCGCAATTTTCTCATACTTTATACATCTATTTCAACAAGTGCCCACGGATATTCCCAAGAAATCGGTTAAATTGAGTAGAGAGGAGACATTGGTGGAAGTGGCAGCAGAGGAGACCATTACACCTGAGTGTGGAGTATTTAGAAGAAGGAGGTACTCCTCTATGCTACCCTAAGTGCCTCCATATTAGGAATGATTGCCGGCCATTTTTGGGGAAAGGCGCTTTTGGAGATTGGAGGAGAGGAAGCATACTGATACTAACTGATCCTTTATCCCACCAAGAGATATCCATTGAGCGATTTCAGCCAACCATGAGAGTGGGGGGCAACACTATTTGGTGAGTGTACACCCGATAGGGGAGACACTGGTTTCTTTTTCCTGTGGCGATTTATTTTGAAGATTTTAAAAAATCATTTGGTGGAAAATAATTGTCTTTGGACTTTATTAATTTTTTTTTATTTTTATTTTTGATTTGAATTTTATGTTCACCTTTTATTCACTTATATATTTGTGTGCTACTGAGTCACTTTTGAGGGTTCATTTATGTGTTATGATTTTTGAAATAGGCCCACCTCAGGGGTCCTATGAATATTAACTCCTGTCACCGAATAGAGCAAATTAAATAAACGGATCCAAAATCTAGTCACCACAGGGCACCAAATATGATACATAGTGCCCTCCTGTCCGCATTACCGAAAACAGGTAGATGACGTGGTCGGGTACACTTTAGCAAGACGTGCAGGGACTAGGTACCAACGAAGAAGCGTTTTATAGTTAGATTCAATAGGTGTGGTATTAACTGAAATTTTAGATAAAGCATTACCTATATCCCGCCAAGTATCTAACTCTAAGGAAATATTTCAATCCTTTTCCCATTGTATCATATAATAAAGTTTAACGTTTGGATCAAAAAGGGAAGCATATATAATAGATATATGACCCTTCACCACACCAGAAGCTCGACAAGAAACTTCCAGAGAGGTGAGCGTAAGGGGTTCCGTCAGTAATTTAAGCTTGTAATAGGTAAAAGACATAGTTTGATTAGAACGAAAAAATTCGCTAGGAGGTATTTGGCATTTTGTCCAGAAATATTGGAAAGAATATGGAAGATGCCCATCTAAACAATCCCCAATACGTAAAAAGCCCTTATTGATCCACCATTGAAACACAGATGGCATTAAACCAGGTAGAAATTTGGGGAAGATTAGGGGGGAAATAAAGATTTACGGGTACGCCACCTATCCCAGATTGCTAAAGAGTAGGAAAACGTACGGCAAAGAATGGGAGGACGCAATCGGTTGGGTGGCCACATGGGAGAGCCAATAGCATAAGGATGACAAGATAAGGCCTCAATGCTAACCCATTGAGGTACATATCCTTTGGCTGTAGTATAGGAGAGCTGCATTATCTGGGCCACGTGAAAACAAGTCAGAATATTAGGAAGTCCTAAACCGCCATGCTTTTTCTGGGAATATACAGTCGAATTATTGATCCGAGGACGTTTATTCCCCCATACAAATTGAAAGATGTCAGATTGTAGGCGCAAGATTTCTCCTCTGGGGACCGCAATTGGTAAAGTCCGAAAATAATAAAGCAATCTTGGTAGAAGGGTCATCTTGATAGAATTAATTCTACCAAACCAAAATAAAGAGAGGTCGGCCAAACTACACAAATCATCCTTGAGTCGTTTAAAAAGAGGGGCATAATTAGCACGATATAACGTTGAAATAGAACGCGTGAGATGAATCCCTAAATAGGGAAGAGAACGGGGATCCCATTGAAAATCAAAGTTGTCTCGAACGTACTGAACCTTCAAAGGGGGTAACGAGATATTTAATGCAGTTGTTTTAGAAGAATTCAGGGTGAGACCCAAAGCTATAGAGAATCGATGGCGTAAAGTCAGCAAATTGGACAAGGACACTGGAGGATTGGTGTCAGGCACCGCCCGGCGGAATCTCTAGTGATCCACAGAACGGGATTCCCCAGGACGCGGACTCTAAGTCCCAGTCTGCCTTTTCACCAGAGCCCCTGATGGTGGGGATGGACTTGGTGCGAGACTGAAACCAGGTCGCGACCCCTGAGTGCTCCCAACTGTGGTAGAGGGGTCCCGCCGAGGGTACGTGCCGGGGGGGGGGAGTGAGCCTGCTGTGAAGAGGCTGACAAGTCCAGGTCCCAAGCGGGATGGATGGATGACAGTCAGGAATGAGCATAGTCAGACTAGCCAGATCGGTAACAGTGGGGGCAGGTAGGTACCAAACAGTAGACAGAGAGCAGCCGGGTCACGAGCCAAGGTTCAGCAATGGGAGGTCCAATAGTAATATACAACAGGCAGGAGAGTAGTCAGGGACGAGCCGGGGGTCAGAGCAGGAGAAGGTCAACACAAATCAGGACAAGCAAGATCGGCAACAGGAACACACTTCAGAACACGGGTACAGGAACTAGACCTTGCGGCAACCTAGTCACCGTCTGGCCAGTTTAAATAGTGCGCCCTGCACAGTCACTGGTGCAATTGCCGACGCCCAGGTCCTAGTGCCTGCCTATTAGTGCACCTAGGCAACCTGTGTATGTGCAGACCTGTGCGCCGCTGCGAGACCCGCAGTCCCTGACAATTGGACACATGCATAAGGACATCATCAGCAAACAGGGCACATTTGTGATCCCGTCGGCCGCAATAGATACCTGAGATGGCAGGGTCAGAGAGGATAGCAATATCAAGAGATTCTATTGCTAATGCAAAAAGTAACGGGGAGAGAGGGCAACCCTGTCTAGTACCTCTCCTAATAGAAAGAGGAGCCGATTTGTACCCACGAATAAAAACCAGAGCCGAAGGGTTACAATATAAGGCCGTCAAAAAGGAGGAGCCAAACCCATATGCGCCCAACGTCTGAAACACATAGTCCCAGGTTAGACTATCAAACGTTTTGTGGAGATCTAGAGACAGCAGCAATACTTCCCTCAGCAAGCAATTATCCCAATTAGATTGTACAGCGGATAGTAGCGCCAGTGATCGACAAAGTTGATCAAGGGTTTGATGGCCTCTAATGAACCCAGACTGATCATCATGAATGTAATGAGCCAAAAACGTATTAAGGCGTAAAGCCAAGATTTTAGTGAGGATCTTAAGATCACAATTGATCAAAGAAATAGGACGATGATTAGAAACGGCAGTGGTCTCTGTATTAGTCTTAGGAATGACACTAATATACGCTTTGTTCTCCTCAGATGGTACCGCACCTCCGTCCCGTAGATAATTGAAATAATGAGCCATGTGTGGGATCAAAAGGTCAGAAAAAGCTTTATAATAAGTATGAGGAAGGCCATCTGGTCCTGGTGACTTATGTGGAGCCAAGGTTTTTAAGGCGTTCTGTATTTCCTCACAGGTGATAGGCTGGTCCATTAGAGCTTTATGGGTTTCTTCAAGAGATGGAAGAGTCAAGGAAGTCAGAAAGCGGTTAACAGATGGGGAGGTGTCATCTCAAGGCGGACCATAAAGATCAGTATAAAAGGAATGGAATTCTTGTAGAATTTTACCGGGGTCCAGGGACAAAGAACCGGTCGATAGTCTAATTTTATGAAGAACTATATGGGAGTGTCTAGGAGACAATTTACGCGTCAACAAGTCCCCTGGTCTAACTCACCACGTGAAAAATGTGTAGCTAGCCCAACGTGACTGTTTATCCGCCGTAGTACTGAGGCACAAGTTAAGTTCCATACGAGCTTGATCAAGTTTAGCTAGTACCAGGGGTGGACTGACAACTCATGGGGCCCCCGGGCAATAGGGGATCATGGGGCCCCTGTGCCCTTGCCCAAACTCAAAAAAGCCTATGAAAAAGGTACCAGGGGCATCTCATGGCGCCCCCTACTGACCCCAGGCCCTCGGGCAGTGCCCGAGTTTCCAAATGGTTAGTCTGCCCCTGGCTAGTACATCAGGATCAGGGGTCCTTTTATGTTGGGCTACTAGATCAGTACAGGCTTTAGATTTACCCAAAATCAGATCGTCACAAGCCTTTTTGAGTCGCGAGGATAAATGGATAAGAAAGTCCCTAACCGAGGCCTTATGGGCCGCCCAATTCATAGCAGGATTCGTGTCTTCCGCCCAGGGGCGGACTGACCATTTGGAAACTCGTGCCCGGGGTCAGTAGGGGGTCCCATGAGATGCCCCTGGTACCTTTTTCATAGGCTTTTTTGAGTTTGGGCAAGGACACAGGGGCCCCATGATCCCATATTGCCCGGGGGCCCCATGAGTTGTCAGTCCGCCCCTGGTACTAGCTAAACTTGATCAAGCTCGTATGGAACTTAACTTGTGCCTCAGTACTACGGCGGATAAACAGTCACGTTGGGCTAACTACAAATTTTTCACGTGGCGAGTTAGACCAGGGGACTTGTTGGCGCATAAATTGTCATGATACCATATTGCCTGGGGGCCCCATGAGTTGTCAGTCCACCCCTGCTTCCGCCTTATTAGGGCTCATGTACACTGCAGCTGATAAACTGACTTTCAGGAGCTTTTCTTTTTTTCCGCAGCCCCTGAACTCTCCCTAATGTTTTCCTATGTGTCCATGTACACATCATCGTTTACAGGCAGTTGAGTTTTTTGAACGCACCAAACTTGCGTTCAGGAGTAGATTTTATCAGCGTTTCAAACGCCAAACGCTTGTAAATGCGGCTAACCGCATTTAGAAGCGTTTGCGTTTAGAAGCGTTTTTTAACTGTTCCATTTCCAGATGCTGTCCAGAGCCTTTTTTCATCATCAGTGATGCATGGAAAGCGTTTTCCATGTATTCAAATGGACCCGGCACACCAGCGCAGTCAGTTCCAGGTTTTGCGTGAAGGAAAAAATGGTAGAACGCGCCACATTATGCTCATGATGGGATCCATAGTGACTACAACCAGAAAAGACAGGTCATCTCCACACATACTGCTCTCTCTGCTTCTACTCTCTCTATTTCTCTCAAAATGTCTGAATAGTTAATTTTTTACTGTGCATTCTGGGCATTTTGGAAGGTCTCCTGATGTTATCTTTAAAAAACGCTTCTAAATGCAAACGCACATAAACGCGGTATGCAAATGCGGCTAAACAGACGTTTTTTTAACCTACGTTTTCCAGCAGTTTCCATTATTCAGAAGTGTTTTTCTAATTTCTTGAGGCCCTAAAATGTCAGGAAAGTACAAATCCCCCCCCCCCTTCCCCAAAGTAGACAGCCTGGGGGCTTTAATACGAGGCATGGCGAGATTTTTGAAGTTGTCATTTTTTGTCACAATTCTTTGGAAAATGAAGACATTAAATATACATTTTATTTTCATAATTTTTTTTTAACATACTCTCACCACTGCAGCAGTGATCAGGAATACTGACCCCCGGTTCACATATATGCGGCTGTGCGGCCGTGTTTTACACGGGCAGGAGAGCCCATTCATTTGAATGGACTCCCATGCCACGCCGGGAAAGAAGTCTCTGCACTACTTTGGAAAACGTAGCCCGCACAGGAACCTAGGTTCCCGGTACGGTTGCATTTTCCAGTACGGGCGGCGTGCCATTAGAATTAATGGCACCCACCCACAGGTCTGCATTTCTCTGTGTGGGTGGTGTGGCTGCACGGATTTTAGTGTGGATCCTCAGCGGCACCACCTGCACAGATGTGAACCTAGGGTGATGGGTTAGAGTATGTAAAAAAACCCCCACAATATTGCCAAAAGTATTGTGTTGGGTCAGTTCTCCAAATCATGTGATTCAGGTGTTCCAATCCCCTCCATGGCCACAGGTGTATAAAATCATCACCGAGGCATGCAGACGGCTTCTACAAACATTGGTGAAAGAATGGGTCGCTCTCAGGAGCTCAGTGACTCCAAGCGTGGTCCCGTGATAGGTGGTCACCTGGGCAATAAGTCCATCCGTGACATTTCCTGGCTACTAAATATTCCACGTTCAACTGTTAGTGGGATTATAACAAAGTGGAAGCAACTGGGAACAACAGCCACTCAGCCACCAAGTGGTAGGCCACGTCACATGACAGGGCGGGGTCAGCGCATGCTGAAGCGCACAGTGCGCAGAAGTCGCCAACTGTCTGCAGAGTCAATAGCTAAAGACCTCCAAACTTGGTGTGGCCTTCAGATGAGCCCAACAACAGCGCGTAGAGAGCTTCATGGAATGGGTTTCCATGGCCGAGCAGCTGCATCCAAGCCTTCCATCACCAAGTGCAATGCAAAGCGGCGGATGCTGTGGTGTAAAGCACGCCGCCACTGGACTCTAGAGAAGTGGAGATGTGTTCTCTGGAGGGACCAATCACGCTTCTCTGTCTGGCAATCCGATGGACATGTCTGGGTTTGGCAGCTGCCAGGAGAACGGTACTTGCCTGAATGCATTGTGCCAAGTGTAAAGTTTGGTGGAGGGGGGATCATGGTGTGGGGTTGTTTTTTAGGGGTTGGGCTTGGCCCCCTAGTTCCAGTGAAGGTAACTCTTAAGACGTCAGCATACCAAGACATTTTGGACAATTTCATGCTCTCAACTTTTTGGGAAGAGTTTGGGGATGGCCCCTTCCTGTTCCAACATGACTGCCCACCAGTGCACAAAGCAAGGTCCATAAAGACATGGAGGAGCCAGTTTGGGGTGGAGGAACTTGACTGGCCTGCACAGAGTCCTGACCTCAACCCCATAGAACACCTTTGGGATGAATTAGAGCAGAGACTGTGAGCCAGGCCTCCTCCCCCGACATCAGTGCCTGACCTGACAAATGTGCTTCTGGAAGAATGGTCCAACCTTCCCATAGACACCCTCCTAAACCTTGTGGACGGCCTTCCCAGAAGAGTTGAAGCTGTTATAGCTGCAAAGGGCGGGGCCAACTCAATATTGAACCCTATGGACTAAGACTGGGGGGCCATTAAAGGTCATGTGCGTGGAAAGGCCAGCCAACTCAATATTGAACTCTACGGACTAAGACTGGGGGGCCACTAAAGGTCATGTGCGTGGAAAGGGCGGCCGACCAATACTTTTGGCCATTTAGTGTATATTATTTTTATTCACTTTTTAAAAACATTTTTTTTACTATTTTTTTTTTAAATATACTGGCACCACAGTATCTCACTGTCACCATAGTAACACTGTACTACTCTGGGGAGGGGGGGGGGTCATCCCTTATTTTTTTAAAAACTATTATTGCTGATAAGAGTGATGATCACTGTTATAAGCAATAGTTTTAGCTGTCATGAATGGCTTTCATGACAGCTTGCTTACTATTGTGAGGCTGTGATTGGCTACAGCTAATCACATGGTACAGGGCAGCAGGTACCATTTGATAGCGGTGGGCCAATCGCAGCCTCACAATATTAATCAAGCTGTTATGAAAGGAAGCCATTGTAATCATGTGAATGCTATGACTGTGATGAGCATGTGCTAAGCGATGTACCAGCACGATCCGCTGCCTGTCGTTGCCGCCTGTCCGCAGTACATGTATTGTGGGTGGGCAGTGAATGGTTATTGGCACCAGTGTTGGTTTGCTGCATTTAGTAACATTTACAGGCCTTGTCCTTTCCCCAGCCTGTGATTGGACAGTCAAAGGAGAAGCAGCAGACTGATGAGCTCATCTCCCTTTCACTCTGCATTCCCCTCCTATCAGCCTTGTTAGCACTGTGAATCAACTGATTGGCTCCTTGTGCTGCTTCCCTCTCCCAGTCTGAGCTCTGCTGCCTAGGGGGCACCATTAGGCAGATCTCCATTGATTCGTGCTGGTTACAACTGCCTGGAGTCCAGATAAATGATTTTAGATGGCGTGTGGAAGGGTAGAACCCGTCAGGTATTTATTGATGTCATCCATCCTCTATCACTAGGACAGAAAGTGATGGGAGACCTGGAAGTAGTTGTCAGCGGAGACCTCCCAGTGGGGACACACGTTCGGGTGACAACTTTCTATGAGGAATATCCTCTCACCAGGGGCGGCCTGACAATTCATGGGGCCCCCCGGCAATAGGAAATCATGGGGCCCCTGTGTCCTCACCCACACTCAAACCACACCCAAAAAAAACTATGAAAGGTACCAGGGGCATCTCATGGGGCCCCCTACTGACCCCGGGCCCTCAGGCAGTGCCCAAATGCCTAAATGGTCAGTCCGCCCCTGCCTCTCAGCCTTTCTATTCCATCCAGGAAGTTAAAGCAGTCCTTGGGTGGACTTCACTGAGTTGGTAAGTGGGCGTGGTCAATGGGCTGACATTCCCTTCAGGGGGCGGGCCGAGCGGTGGTTACGGGCTCTGCAGCTGGCTCACCGCGCAGGCTCGGGTCTCGTGACATCATCATGAGGCTGCTGTACGGAAGTGTATCCGGGAAGTGGAGCCGGTAACGGGGCCGGTGACTCCACCCCTCGCTCCGTACGAGCATGAGGGCGGAGCCGGGGAAGCACGGTAATACGGGCGGGGCTTGGAGTGTAGTGTTGTGTAGGTGATGGGTGTTCGGTGTACGTTGGATGGAGGGGACTATAGAACCGAACCCGGGAGATGGGCCTTAGAGGCTGTGCAGGGAGAGACAGATGACAGGTACCGGGGTACTACACCGGGACACATCCCAGGTACAGGAGAACTAGAGGGGGGCATATGCCTGCTATGAACAGTACACGGTGACATTGGCCAGATACCGAGGTGACACATGGCGGACACCGGGGTGCCTCGGGCTGACACATGGCGGACACCGGGGTGCCTCGGGGTGACACATGGCGGACACCGGGGTGCCTCGGGGTGACACATGGCGGACACCGGGGTGCCTCGGGGTGACACATGGCGGACACCGGGGTGCCTCGGGCTGACACATGGCGGACACCGGGGTGCCTCGGGCTGACACATGGCGGACACCGGGGTGCCTCGGGGCGACACATGCCGGATACCAGAGCAGTACAGGACAACATGGGGTTTATTTACTAAAGCTGGAGAGTCCAAAATCAGACTCCCTTCTGCATAGAAACCAATCAGCTTCAGTTACAAGCTGATTGGTTTCTATGCAGAAGGGAGTCTGATTTTGGACTCTCCAGCTTTAGTAAATAAACCCCTATATGTCTGGTATTGGGGTTGACACGGGGTGACATATGTTGTATCGTTGGACACTACAGGGTGACGTGTACAGGGTTTCTACAGGTGAAATATGCCAGGTACCTGGGCAACACACAGTATGGCTGGTAGTGGGGTTCTGCAGGGTGACATATGTTGGGTGCCGGGACAATACAGGGTGACATATGTTGGGTGCCGGGACAATACAGGGTGACATATGTTGGGTGCCGGGACAATACAGGGTGACATATGTTGGGTGCCGGGACAATACAGGGTGACATATGTTGGGTGCCGGGACAATACAGGGTGACTTATGCCGGGTATCGGGACAATACAGGGTGACGTATGCTGGGACAATACAGGGTGAAGTGTTGGGTGCCGGGACAATACAGGGTGACTTATGCCGGGTATCGGGACAGTACAGGGTGACGTATGCTGGGACAATACAGGGTGACGTGTTGGGTGCCGGGACAATACAGGGTGACCTATGCCGGGTATCGGGACAATACAGGGTGACCTATGCCGGGTATCGGGACAATACAGGGTGACGTATGCTGGGACAATTCAGGGTGACGTATGGCGGGGATCGGGACAATACAGGGTGACGTATGCTGGGACAAAACTGTGAAGGAGAACAACAAAAGAGAAGCGCACCAACCTTGCGCATTACCTCAGTAACCAAAAATTTATTGAATAAAAGAATGGTACTCACAAACAGCGAATAAAAACAAGCATGTAAGTCCTCAAAGGGACTTTAGAGGCAAGATGCCAATGCGAATCCCATCATGGAGGAAGCCACTCAGTACAGCTGACGCGTTTCGAAGGACATGCCTTCTTCCTCAGAGCTGAGCTGAGCTCTGAGGAAGAAGGCATGTCCTTCGAAACGCGTCAGCTGTACTGAGTGGCTTCCTCCATGATGGGATTCGCATTGGCATCTTGCCTCTAAAGTCCCTTTGAGGACTTACATGCTTGTTTTTATTCGCTGTTTGTGAGTACCATTCTTTTATTCAATAAATTTTTGGTTACTGAGGTAATGCGCAAGGTTGGTGCGCTTCTCTTTTGTTGTTCTCCTTCACAGTTTTGTTTGGGCTTCCCCAGCCTTGATGTGGAGCTGCACGACCTTGTTTATTCCGGTGGTTCTTTTCTCTTTGGAGTTTGATTCCATCTACTCACCACCGGCCTGGGTCCCGGAGCGCAGGAGATATTACATTTGGTATGCTGGGACAATACAGGGTGACGTATGCTGGGGATCGGGACAATACAGGGTGACGTATGCTGGGGATCGGGACAATACAGGGTGACGTATGCTGGGACAATACAGGGTGACGTATGCTGGGACAATACAGGGTGACGTATGCTGGGGATCGGGACAATACAGGGTGACGTATGCTGGGGATCGGGACAATACAGGGTGACGTATGCTGGGGATCGGGACAATACAGGGTGACGTATGCCGGGGATCGGGACAATACAGGGTGACGCATGTTTGGTGCCGGGACAATACAGGGTGACGTATGCTGGGACAATACAGGGTGACGTATGCTGGGACAATACAGGGTGACGTATGCTGGGACAATACAGGGTGACGTATGCTGGGACAATACAGGGTGACGTATGCTGGGACAATACAGGGTGACGTATGCCGGGGATCGGGACAATACAGGGTGACGTATGCCGGGGATCGGGACAATACAGGGTGACGTATGCCGGGGATCGGGACAATACAGGGTGACGTATGCCGGGGATCGGGACAATACAGGGTGACATATGCCGGGGATCGGGACAATACAGGGTGAGGTATGCCGGGGATCGGGACAATACAGGGTGACGTATGCCGGGGACCGGGACAATACAGGGTGACATATGTTGGGTGCCAGGACACTACAGGGTGACGTATGCCGGGTGCCGGGACACTACAGGGTTACGTATGCTGGGACAATACAGGGTGACTTATGCTGGGGACAATACAGGGTGACGTATGCTGGGGACAATACAGGGTGACGTATGCTGGGGACAATACAGGGTGACGTATGCTGGGACAATACAGGGTGACGTGTGCTGTGGACCGGGACTATACAGGGTGACGTGTGCTGGGGACCAGGACAATGCAGGGTGATGTGTGCCGGGACAATGCAGGGTGACATGTGCCGGGGACCAGGACAATGCAGGGTGACGTGTGCCGGATACTGGGCGACGTGTGCTGGGTACTGGGGTTCTGCTGGGCGACCTGTGCCGGGTACTGGGCTTCTGCAGGGTAACGTATGCTGGGCATTAGAGTTCTGCTGGGCGACGTATGCCGGGCATTGGGGTTCTGCAGGGCAACGTGTGCCGGGTACTGGGGTTCTGCTGGGCGACGTATGCTGGGCACTGGGGTTCTGCAGGGCAACGTGTGCCGGGTACTGGGGTTCTGCTGGGCGGCGTATGCTGGGCACTGGGGTACTGCTGGGCGACGTGTGCCGGGCACTGGGGTACTGCTGGGCGACATGTGCCGGGCACTGGGGTACTGCTGGGCAACATGTGCCGGGCACTGGGGTACTGCTGGGCGACATGTGCCGGGCACTGGGGTTCTGCAGGGCGACGTGTGCCGGGCACTGGGGTTCTGCAGGGCGACGTGTTCCGGGCCCTGGGGTTCTGCAGGGTGATGTATGCTGGGCACTGGGGTTCTGCAGGGTGATGTATATTGGGAATCGGGATGCTACAGGATGACATGGCAGGAGTCGCTGAACTATATGTTTTTTTCTTGGGGGGGTTGGTGATTTCTATCCCATTGAGGCGATTTTCTATCACTTACTGTCTCCATACACAGCAGAAAGTGAGAGGAGATCTCTGTGAAGTAAGGAGATGATGTTTTTTGGACAGTCATCCCGGGGATAACCCTTCCCTAACGTACCAATAACTGAATAAGAAAAGCGTTTGGTTTTTGGTAGTTTTATAGCTCAGAAGTGCCTGTTGCTCATGTTGTTTTCTGTGTTATCAGGCAGTGATTTCCGCCGGCGCCGTAAGCTCACCGACATCCAGAAAGCACTGAGCAAGGACCCTCCCGATGTCTCCACCCTGCGGAGGATGGCAATCAGCGAAGGAGGGCTGCTATCTGACGAAATCCGTTGTCAAGTCTGGCCCAGACTCCTCAACGTCAATACCGACGAGCTGCCCCCTCCCCCAGGTACCCCGGCGTAGATTCGCCCAGGTTTTCTTTTTTAGGTGTATGTCGTACATTGCTGATTCACATATAACGTGGTCTGTGCAGGGCCTGAGCTGCGGGTCAACAATAAAGATTACGAACAAGTCTTGCTGGATGTTAGGCGCTCACTGCGAAGATTCCCTCCAGGTAAAGTGTGCGGGTGAATGATGGGGTCTTGGGGAGTGAATGTGTACAACAGGGATGGGGCAGCCTCAGTTCTCCTGACGACTGCCATCCAAATGGCTTTATAATGGAGGGTCAGGGGACCAGAGAGACCTGTACATTGGCAGGTTGGAGAAGAGTACAAAAGAGAATAAAAACAATTATAATATCAGTTTAGCTGATCTCCACTGTTTAAAAAAACAAAAACAACTTTTTTTTTACCTTGTTCACCCCCCACTTCTATGCTGTCCTAGACAAGAATGACGTGATCCTCCAAGACGGTGTCAGGTCCATGTGCTCGTCCTGGAAAAGAACAATAACTCGTGTTTTCCTCCAGGACGTTGATATGGACCTGATGGTCCTGGAGGATTTCTGGATCAGGTAATCACTTGTGTTCTCAATCTCCTGGTGCCTCCTGGGATGCCAATGTCACAGATCCCGGGAGTCATTACTTCCCCCATCTTGAGAACAATATGTAAACAGAGGAGGCGGCAGATCTTGCGCATGCACAGACAGAGCTCTGGTTCTACCTCCCTTTATATACTTTCCTTCATTCATTTAAAAAAAAAAAATAATGCCTTTTGTGATATGTGATGGTATCCCAGGGGACATTACTTTCCTCCATTTCTAGACTAATATGTAAGCAGAGGTAGTGCCAGATCCCTGTCTGTGCATGCGCAGGATCTGGCGCTTCATTATTAGCTCACTGGACGCAAGAACCAGGGAGAGACAGCTGGCTCCTGATGATGTAACAAAAAAAAAAAGTGGTTTAAGAAAAAAAAAAAAAAGATAGTGGCGTGACACAGGACCTGTAAAGGAGAGAGTGGTGCAAGAGGAGGACAAGGCTGGACCTGCTGGGCTTGTAATTATGATGTTTCAGCATACCAAAGCACCAGAGATAGGTGGGAAAACACTCCATTGGGAGGGTGAAGTTCCTCTTTAAAATATCAGTTCTATAATCTAGGATTAGAAATATTTAATACTTGTTACAACGAAATGTAATCCTTTCCATTGACAGAACCAAATGGCTAATCCACAGTACTATTACTATGAGGCTAGAAGGGAAGAATAGCAATAAATGATCAACTCCAGGTCAGGGGCAGACTGACAACTCATGGGGCCTCCGGGCAATAGGGGATCATGGGGCCCCTGTGTCCTTGCGCAAACTCAAAAAAGCCTATGAAATGGGTACCGGGGCATCTCATGGGGCCCCCTACTGACCCCGGGACCTCGGGCAGTGCCCGAGTTTCCAAATGGTCAGTCCGCCTCTGCTCTAGGTAATCTGTAGGGCCCTAGAATATCCCCATCTTCAAGGCTTGTTCACATCAAATGCATTGGGGCTACACTGAAAGCTATTTGCATCTCAGCCCCTGCACCTAGACAAGGCAAAATGTCTTGTTTATTATACTGTCCAATCACACCACAGCTTTGCTCTGGTGTGCGCTGAGAAAAATGCTGCATGCAGCTTGCGTCACAAAGCACCGCAACGCTTTTGGGGTGAAAAGAACGAGTGACGGTTTAATAAAACTGTGAAAATTGCTGGAATCGGTGCATCCGCACTGTCTCCTGGTGCATCCGCACTGTGTCTCCTGGGGCCCATATGTTGAACATGACTCACTGGTTTGAACGAGCCCTAAGGCTTGGTTCACATCTGTGCGGGTGGTGCTGCTGCAGATCCACATGAAAATCCGTGCAGCCGCACCACCCGCACAGAGGTATGCGGACCCGCAGGCGGGTGCCATTAATTCTAATGGTACGCCGCCCGCACTGGAAATCAAAACCGCACTGAGATCCAAGGTTCCCGTGCGGACTGCGGTTTCCAAAGAAGTGCAGGGACTTCTTCCCTGCGAGGCACAGGAGTCCATTCAAATGAATGGGCTCTCGTGCCCGTGCAAAACGCGGCCCGCACGGCCGCATATATGTGAACCAGGTCTAACATAGTTAACTCCCAGCAGGAGGGCAGCTTGGCATGTACATACCTTTTTGATTCAAAACTTAGCAGTCTTTCAATCCAGGCACATGTGCCAGCAAGTGCAAACAGGTCCATGACCCCCAAAGAAGGTAAGCAGTACAGCTTTTTCAATGAACACACCCCCCCATTGCTGCTGATTGGACAGTAAAGGATAAGTATCACATTGATAAGGTCATCTTTCTGCTTCTGTAAACAGGGCAGTGCTGCAAAGCAAGGGGCCCTGAGTGGCTTGGAGTCCTGACCTGCCATGAATCCCATTTCTACTCCAAATTACCTGGCTATTCCTGCTGTCCAGGAAACATTTCGGCTATGTTGAAACTAAAAAGGCCACTTAGGGCTCATTCACATTTGCTTTTGGGGAGGGGGGTCAGTAAAATTTCAGGGTTGAGCAACACTTTTACTGCCCCCAGTAGCTGCACCGGCAGCGGCTGGAGGTGTACACATAATGGAATTTTACCCCCTGTCGCTTTTGTGGAGATCAAAGGGTTAAAGCAGGCTGTTGAGTTGATGATACAACGCCTCCTCACCGCCTGTAATATGCTCTCTTCAGAGACCAAAGCTGTTGTGAACAAGCCCTTAATTTACTTTAATTTCAGGTAAACAGTGGCAGTTACATTTCAGAACCAGTCAGGTGACTCAGTGGTCCTGCTACCGGGATTTCTGCTCTGGTCTCTTTCTTCCTCTGTAAGGAGATTCTTCAGAGTGGTCCTGAAATCCTGCTGTTCCTCTTGTGTTTGCAATTGCGATTTGGCTGGTGCACTGCAACTGCAGGAAAATCAGAAGATAAACCACTCATGTCAGGGCTTTTCAGTTTTAACTGGAGCCTGCCTTTTCAAAATGACTGAAGCTGCCTCATCCTTGCTGTATGTCTTGGTGCTGGGGGGGGGGGGGGTGTGACTGTTGGGGGTTCTTTGCTTTCAATTATGGGGTACTCTGGTTTTGCCTCTCAGGAATGCCTTTAAAGGAACGGGAAGATTTGCAGGAGCAACTGATTGACATCATCCTACAGGTTTTGGCTCGAAATTCCCAGCTGCACTATTACCAGGGATATCACGACATTGTCGTCACTTTCCTGCTGGTGGTGGGTGGGCCGCTGGCCACTCTGCTGGTGGATAAACTGTCCACACATCACCTAAGGTGGGTTCAGGTGCGCCCTGCTGTATTGCTGAGTGACCCCGCACCCCATCGGCCTGCGTAATATCCACATCCTACTCTGTAGTCACTCACCAAACACACAGATGAGATTGACAACTTGTGGAGCTGCAAATTTCCAGCTTGCTAGGGTGGTTGGGACTTGTAGTTCCACAAAGGATGTCAGCTGTGTAAATGTGTTCTATATTAAACAACAACAATGCAGCATCTTGCAAAACTCCCTGCCTTCTGTATCTTTTGATACCTCGGTGATGGAATTGGGTGAAAGGTAAACATGGCATACAGGGGTTGGACAAACCAATGGAAACACTCCATGTTTTGAGGTGACGACATGTTTCGCGTTGAAAGCGGAAAAGATGTAACAGGTGGGAAGCCTCACTTTCCTCATTCACTGCGTATGTTGCTAGTAATACGGAGTCATGTCAGAGCTTACTGAGCTTCAAAGAGGGCAAATTGTTGGTGCCGCTTAGCTGGTGCCCCTGTGACTGAAGTTGCCATTTTTGTTGCCGTGTCGCGAAGTACGGTACCAAAAGGTTATGACGGCGCATACAGTTTCTGGGATGATGAGCATAAAAGTGATCGACATGGTCAACTGACCGAAAGAAACAGGCCATTGCTCATGATTGTGAGCCGGAATCAGAAAACAACTGCTGCAAAAGTAACTGCAGAGCTCAATCCCAGTGTTTCAAAGCCAGTGTCCACAAAAACTGCGGAGGGAACTCCATAAGCAGAACATTCAAGGGTGAGGTGCAACTACCCAATCAGCAGAACATTCAAGGGTGAGGTGCAACTACCCAACTGCTAGTGACCGATATTAATGCTCAGAGGAGGAGAGAGTGTTGCAACACCCATGAATCATGGATTGTCGATCAATGGAAGACTGTAATATGGTCTGATGAATCGAGCGTCACACTGTTCCCAACCACTGGATGTGTTTACGTGTGGCGAACACCGTCCCGAGCTTACGACCAGGACTGTCTTGTGCCAATGGTAAAGCATGGTGGCGGTGCAATCATGGTTTGGGCAGTGATATCTTGGTATTCTGCAGTCCCTTGAAATGTTGAGTCACTGCCAGCGACTATGTACACATTTTGGTCAACCAAGTGTACCCCATGGTGCAGACATTGTTTGCCGAAGACAGCGCCATTTACCAAGACGATGTTGTTCAATCGTGGCTTGATGAGCATGAAGACGAAGTCTCGCACCTTCTTTGGTGTTGTAGTTGCCAGACCTCAATATCATAGAGCCACTGATTCCAACAGCTGGTGTTGTCCAATCGTGATTTGATGAGCATGCAGAGGAAATCTCGCACCTTCCTTGGGCGCTGTAGTCGCCTTAATATCATAGAGCAACTGATTCACACAGCTGGTGTTGTCCAATCGTGGTTTGATGAGCATGCAGACGAAGTCTCGGACCTTCCTTGGGTGCTGTAGGCACCGGACCTCAATATCATAGAGCCACTGATTCACACAGCTGGTGTTGTCCAGTCATGGTTTGATGAGCATGCAGACGAAGTCTCGCACCTTCCTTGGGTGCTGTAGTTGCCAGACCTCAATATCATAGAGCCACTATGGTCAGTTTTGGAGAACAAGGTTCGGGCTTGTTTTCCCCCACCTCTGCGAGCACTGGAATGATTTTTGCATTAAGAGTGGAATCAGATTCCATTATCCACCATTGGAAACTTTTATTCCCAGAAGAATTCAGGTCGTCTTGGATGCCAAAGGCAGTCCAACGCCATATTTGGTAACGATTTAGTTTTTTTACCTGCTGTTTCCATATTTTTGTCCAACCCCTGTTTTTTAAAGATTCTTTACTAATTTGGTGTAAAAAGCATAAAGCTTCTTATTGGTCCTCCTAACCCCTTCTCTGACAAAGGCCAGTCATTAACACCTTTCTCAACAAAAAAAAAAAAAGCTCCTCTAGTCTGTGTAAAGAATTTTATATAGTTTTTTTTATATTTCTATGCCTCTTGTGATGTATTAAACAGCCATCTCCCACCCACTCAGTAGTGGCTGATAGTATTCATCATTGACTCTAAGCATACTTGGCAGACTAACGTGTGTCTTCCAATAGGGACTTCATGGATCCCAGTATGGATAACACCAAACACATTCTCAATTACCTGATGCCTATTATAGAACTGGTGAACCCAGTGCTGCACGACTTCATGCAAAGGTGAGTGTGGCCAGAGTGCCATCCCTCTTAATCATCTGCCATCTTTGTACGTTGGTGTGGCTTACCGTGTCTTCCATTCTTGGCAGGGCGGAGGTGGGCACCATATTTGCCTTGAGCTGGCTCATCACCTGGTTTGGGCACGTCCTATCAGATTTCAGGCATGTGGTGAGGTTGTATGACTTCTTCCTGGCCTGTCACCCGCTCATGCCCATCTACTTTGCTGCTGTGGTAAGGGTCTACTGTGATCTTGGGAAGACCTCGGTGCTACTGCTGTCTAGCCCAGGCACCATTCAAGATTGGGTTGATTACTGATGGCAACTGCCTAACATTCATCATTCCTCAAAAAATCTTGAATTTTGGTTAGATTGTGGTGGGCAGACTCATCCACTGGTCTATAAAGGTTTACTGTAGTTAGGTCTCCCATGTCTACTCATCTGCAGCATTGGGGCTCGACTCTTCCTGTTGAAGAATAAAGGGTTCCACTGTGTAAGAGGTAAACCCAGAAACACCACTATGGCATATTTTGCCAGTGGATTCCCTTTTGATTCTTTGCACTTGCATCCACCTTTAGCTGAAATACCTTTTGGGAGAACTGACCATTTAAAGTAGACCTGAAGTGTAGAAAAAATAGCAGCTCCTGGTCCCTTTATGTTGGGTGCCATGAAACTGGGTAGTCATCTGGTATACAAATTAAGACCAACTGCTTAGGTGAAGACCGTGGCCCCGCTTCCACCCATATCAGAACCTAAAGGATGCCTTTACTTTTATACATTGACACTTTATAAGCACACTCCCTCCAATCCTTTCCCTCTTAGACTGGCCTCTCCAAACTTTCTAAACAAAGGGCCAGTTTACTGTATATTGTACTTGAGAAGAGCTGGACTGTGGCCAGTGGGAGTAACAATGCATCAGGCCTGGTATCCAGGGACAGTGAAAAAATGCCTGTGGATAGTTAGTAGTAGTAGGAGGAATAGTGCCCCATCATTGGTGTCAGTGGGAGGAATAGTGCCCCATCATTGGTGTCAGTGGGAGGAATAGTGCCTCATCATTGGTATCAGTGGGAGGAACAGTCCCCCATCATTGGTATCAGTGGGAGGAATAGTCCCCCATCATTGGTGTCAGTGGGAGGAATAGTCCCCCATCATTGGTGTCAGTGGTATGAATAGTGCCCCATCATTGGTGTCAGTGGAAGGAATAGTCCCCCATCATTGGTGTCAGTGGGAGGAATAGTGTCCCATCATTGGTATCAGTGGGAGGAATAGTGTCCCATCATTGGTATCAGTGGGGGGAATAGTGCCCCATCATTGGTGTCAGTGGGAGGAATAGTCCCCCATCATTGGTGTCAGTGGGAGGAATAGTCCCCCATCATTGGTGTCAGTGGGAGGAATAGTCCCCCATCATTGGTGTCAGTGGGAGGAATAGTCCCCCATCATTGGTGTCAGTGGGAGGAATAGTCCCCCCATCATTGGTGTCAGTGAGAGGAATAGTCCCCCATCATTGGTGTCAGTGGGAGGAATAGTCCCCCATCATTGGTGTCAGTGGGAGGAATAGTCCCCCATCATTGGTGTCAGTGGGAGGAATAGTCCCCCATCATTGGTGTCAGTGGGAGGAATAGTCCCCCATCATTGGTGTCAGTGGGAGGAATAGTCCCCCATCATTGGTGTCAGTGGGAGGAATAGTCCCCCATCATTGTTGTCAGTGGGAGGAATAGTCCCCCATCATTGGTGTCAGTGGGAGGAATAGTCCCCCATCATTGTTGTCAGTGGGAGGAATAGTCCCCCATCATTGTTGTCAGTGGGAGGAATAGTCCCCCATCATTGTTGTCAGTGGGAGGAATAGTCCCCCATCATTGTTGTCAGTGGGAGGAATAGTCCCCCATCATTGGTGTCAGTGGGAGGAATAGTCCCCCATCATTGGTGTCAGTGGGAGGAATAGTCCCCCATCATTGGTGTCAGTGGGAGGAATAGTCCCCCATCATTGGTGTCAGTGGGAGGAATAGTCCCCCATCATTGGTGTCAGTGAGAGGAATAGTCCCCCATCATTGGTGTCAGTGAGAGGAATAGTCCCCCATCATTGGTGTCAGTGGGAGGAATAGTCCCCCATCATTGGTGTCAGTGGGAGGAATAGTGCCCCATCATTGGTGTCAGTGGGAGGAATAGTGCCCCATCATTGGTGTCAGTGGGAGGAATAGTGCCCCATCATTGGTGTCAGTGGGAGGAATAGTGCCCCATCATTGGTGTCAGTGGGAGGAATAGTGCCCCATCATTGGTGTCAGTGGGAGGAATAGTGCCCCATCATTGGTGTCAGTGGGAGGAATAGTGCCCCATCATTGGTGTCAGTGGGAGGAATAGTGCCCCATCATTGGTGTCAGTGAGAGGAATAGTGCCCCATCATTGGTGTCAGTGGGAGGAATAGTGCCCCATCATTGGTGTCAGTGGGAGGAATAGTGCCCCATCATCGGTGTCACTGAGAGATATAGTGCCCCATCATCGGTGTCAATGGGAGGAATAGACCGCATTTTGAAAACCACTGCTCTAAGATATTGGTATAGCAGGGCTTCCACACATTGAGGCAGACATTTGGATGTTCTGGGTGACAATATGATTGACCAACACAAGAAGTTATTTGTGGCTTGTTGACTAAAGAGGTGCCCCGTGTCATTTTCTGCAGATTGTGCTGCACAGAGAGGAAGAGGTACTAGAGTGTGACTGTGACATGGCCTCCGTACACCATCTGTTGTCACAAATCCCACAAGATCTGCCCTATGAGACTCTCATCAGCAGAGCGGGCGACCTCTTTGTTCAGTTTCCACCTTCTGAGCTGTCTAGGGAAGCTGCCCAGCAGCACCAGGCTGAAAGGTAAGTGTGGGAACCATCTTGGTTCAATAATGTCACTTCCTGCTAATGGATGGTCAGTCCACCATATGGCAAAATTTCACATGTAGGCAGAGTCCTGTCATCTGAAGTGGGGAGGGAGGATTCACACATCAAGATCTCCTCACTGTAGAGCCCACCATGGTATCTCACCCCTATTACATCCAGGGTGTTCCCACATCTCTAGCTCTCTGGTTCTTGGCTATATGTATGGTATCTGAGCTACATGGAGCGCCTCTGCTAGTGAATTCATCATAGTCTAGAGATTTAGTAAATAACAACCCACATATGAAATGGGTATTGGATAATTTTGGTTTGAAATCCCCTGGTTTACCTTCAAAGTGAAAACACTAATTCTGCTGGGAACAATCTTAAAGAGTACCTGTCATTATGATTGGCGGGTCAACAGCTAGTTTTCTGTATCTGTAGCATTTTAAAGGGAACACAAAGGGAGCTGAGTGTGCGTATTGCAGAGATGTAGTATTTCGTTTTTTGGGGTAATTTTGCCGAGACATGCACTTCAAAGTACAGTTCTGTTGCAGTTGTCAGTGTTAAGTTAACAACACCCCAAAAATGGGCCACAAAATGCAGTGTGTTTGGCTGAATTGGATCGCCTGGATGTTCATATTCCAGTGAAGCAAAAATAAAAGGTGCGGGGGCGTGCGTTTTGAGGCCAGTCAAAATGAATGGGCGGAAATGGCACTGCAAAGAATCACATGTGATTTGTACTGGAATGCGGTGTGATTCCTCTCTGAATCACATGCGGTTCCCAGCACCGCATCAGTGCGAGGCAGGACATTCATTCCAGTGCATTTTTGATGTGTTCCAGTATAGTTCAGTGCAGAAAGAATGCAATATGTTCTACTTTTTTTTTTTCTGGAACTGACCTCACTGGTGTGAACTGTGCCATTGGAAAACATACAACCTATTATCCATGTGTTTTTGATGCAAAAAAAAATGCACTGGATTGTATGTGGTGTTAACGAGCCCTAAGGTCCCATGTACACAGGACACTTCTGAACGATGGAAACTGACTGCTGGAAAACTTGGTTAAAAAACATCTGTTTAGTCGTGTTGGCATACCGCGTTTAGAAGCGTTTTTTAACCTCTTCACGCCGGCCACTCACAAATGTGCGGCCTCCCGGCGTCGGGGCCTAGATGCAGAGCGGCTGCACATTTGCGTACAGGTAAGAAAAAACATATGTGCTGAGAGCACGCACATGTCCGGTACTCACGGAAAGGTCCCAGTCTCCTCTTTCGATCAGGACCTTTCCCAATCATGTGACATCACGGCGGTCACATGATCTATATACCCTGCTCCACCCGTCCCGCCTTCTGAAACTCTTAAAGGTCCGGGAGGCGCCGGTGTGAAGGGGTTAAAGATAACCTCAGGAGCGGACTAACCATTCGAGAACTCGGGCACTGCCCGAGGGCCCGGGGTCAGTAGGGGGCCCCATGAAATGCCCCTGGTACCTTTTTATAGGCTTTTTTGAGTGTGAGCGAGGAAACGGGCCCCATGAGTTGTCAGTCCACCCCTGCTCAGGAGACCTTCCAAAATGCCCAGAATGCACTTAAAAATAGTAAAACATTAACTATTTCAGACATTTTGAGAGCAATAGAGAGAGCAGAAGCAGAGAGAGCAGTATGTGTTGAGATTAGCTGTCTTTTTTTTTGTGGTGTTTGGATGTGTTCCGGCTCATTTCTGTGCAGAAATGATTGCAGCGGTGTCTAACATATTTTTTTTCATGCAAAACCTCAAAGTATGGTGTACCGGGTCCATTTGAGTACCTGGAAAACGCTTTGCATGCATTTTTCATGATGATAAAAAAAGGCTCTGGACAGCATCTGGAAATGGAAGAGTAAAAAATAAAATTTCAAACGCAATCGCCTATAAACGCTGATAAAATCTACTGCTGAACGCAAGTTTTCTGCGTTCAAAAAAAACGACTGTAAACTCAACTGCCTGTAAATGACGATGTGTACATGGACACATAGGAAAACATTAGGGAGAGTTCAGGGGCTGCTGAACAAAACGCTGAACAGCTCCTGAACAGGGGCGGACTGACCATTTGGAAACTCGGGCACTGCCCGAGGGCCTGGGGTCAGAAGGGGGTGCCATGAGATGCCCCTGGTACCTTTTTTTCATAGGTTTTTTTGAGTTTGGGCAAGGACACAGGGGCCCCATGATCCCCGATTGCCCGGGGGCCCAATGAGTTGTCAGTCCGCCCCTGCTCCTGAACGTCAGTTTATCAGCTGCAGCGTACATGAGCCCTAAGACTCTGGATCTGCCTGGAATGTATTTGGTGAATGTACACCAAAGATCAGTTGGGATGTAATATGTTGTGTAGATTGGCCTCTAACCTGCATCTCTTTCTTCCTCCAGGACGGCAGTCTCCACCTTTAAAGACTTTGAGCTGGCATCCACACAACAGCGGCCAGATATGGTCCTTCGGCGCCGTTTTAGAGACTCTGTCCGTCCAGAGCACGCAGCCAAGTCCATCCTAACCAAACCCCGCACTAACAGACTGGTGAAGCTGGCGGTCATGGGACTGACGGTGGCTCTGGGGGCCGCTGCTTTAGCAGTAGTGAAGAGCGCGTTGGAGTGGGCACCCAAATTTGAACTGCAGATTTTCCCATGACAGAATGGATCATCGCACAGAGGGGTGGATGAAAGTGCCTTTGTCCCCTCCTAGTTCCTCATTTTAATGTGGTCTTCTACCCAACACATGTCACTATCTGCCACTATGAACTCTTGATGCGGACATCCGAGTGCTTGTATTACCGAAGCTGCTACAAGGCGCAACACAGGCACGGTTCTACGCTTCCAGTGACGGGCAGAGGAGGTCGTCACGATATTAACCTGTGTATATCTGTACAGAATTCTGATTCACTTTATGATAAATATTTAACACCACCTCCAGGTGTCCTTTTTGTGCCTCCCCATTCCATTTACTTACCTCTTCCTCTATTACTTTGTATGCCAAGTCTAAAAAATCTCATATATATCCTGATATCAGAGTAGCTGTCCCCCCCCCCTGATCATACGTCAGGTTATGGTGGTTGCTGGAGAGTTAAACCAACGCTTTGCTCTGTCTCTTGGGGACTATCAGTGAGATCTCTCCCCTGCGTCCCCAGGTCTGTACACTCGCTGTGCCCATTATGAGGGGTTCCCTCCATCCTTGTGCTGAGTTCCCAGATCTGTACACCTGCTGTGCCCTAGAGGAACTTGAGTAGATTGCAGAGTCCTGACCTCCACCCGATAGAACACCTTTGGGATGAATTAGAGCGGAGACTGTGAGCCAGGCCTCCTCCCCCGACATCAGTGCCTGACCTGACAAATGTGCTTCTGGAAGAATGGTCCAACCTTCCCATAGACACCCTCCTAAACCTTGTGGACGGCCTTCCCAGAAGAGTTTAAGCTGTTATAGCTGCAAAGAACGGGGCCAACTCAATATTGAACCCTATGGACTGGGAGGCCATTAAAGGTCATGTGTGTAAAGGCAGGCAGTCCAATATATTTGGCAATATAATATATATTTTTTGTGTTCTAAACAAAAGAGCAAAAAATTTGAAGAAAGAAAGGTTTTCTTTGTTTCAAACGGGTAATTTTTCTCCTTCGGTGATGTGCATTGATGAGGCTGCACTGATAGGTGGCACTAATGGACAGCACTGATGGGTGGCACTGACTGATGGCACTGCTGGACACTGATGGGTGGCACTGACCGATGGCACTGCTGGACACTGATGGGTGGCACTGACTGATGGCACTGATGGGCAGCACTAATGGGTGGCACTGACAGCACTGCTGGACACTGGATGGCACAGGTGCGCTAGGGTGACAGTATGTAAAAAAAAAAAAATCCCTGGGAGCACGCAGCACCGCGATCCTGTGCCCGCTGTGTCCTCCGGACACAGTGGAACACCAATCGTCGGACGGGACCTCTGTGCGAGGTCCCGATCATGTGATCACAGATTGGCCAATCAGTGATCACATGCAGAGTAGTAAGCAAGATGTCACTTGTGACATCATTGCTTACTACGTGTGAAATCTGAATGACCACAGAGATCACATGGTACAGGGCTATTCACAACAGCCTTGTACCATGTGACAAGCTGTGACCAATCACAGCTCACACAGTAGTTCTCAATGGCTGCAAGAATGCAGCTAGAGAGAAGGAGAAATGATTACTTTTACATCCTATATGGGTGTAAAAGCAATCGGTGTAAAAAAAAAAAAAAAAAAAAAAATCTTCATCACCCCCCATAAGTAGTGCAGTGTTACCATGGTGACACTGTACTGCTAGGGTGACAGTATGTAAAAAAAAATAATATAAAAAAAAGTTTAAAAATTATAATTTTTGGTTATAAACTAATTTGGGTTATTATTTTTTTTTTACTAAAAATATAACGGAAGAAATTTTGGCCAAGATTTATGATGAAATACTATTTATTTGCAAAATTTTATAAGAAAAACTTTTTTTCCCAAACTTTTTAATTTACATAGCAAAAAAAATAAAAATCCCCGTGGTGAATAAATACCACCAAAATTAAGCTTTATCTGTCTCAAAAAAATGCTAAAAATTCATATGGGTACAGTGTTGCATGACCGCGCAATTGTCATTCAAAGTGTGATAGCGCTGAAAGCTGAAAATTGGCCTGGACAGGAAGGGGGTAAAAGTGTCCGGACTGGAGGGGGGGGGGGAAAGTGTCCGGACTGGAAGTGGTTAAATCTGCCTAGCATCAAAAAAGCAAAACGCACCAAAAAACACACTGTAGAAGTGGATCAAAAGCAAACTGCATAGGTTTGATCCTAGCCTTAAAGGGATGAGGTGGCAACCCTAGATCTACATCTGCAAGCGCAGTCCAGCGAATACCTGCATGCAGCCTTATCGTTGCTACGGACGGTTGCATGCTGCAGCTTTGTCTTCTGGGCGTGGAAATACGCCTGCGATGTACATTGTCTGTCCTCATGCACCCATGTGCTCTGACAAACCTCTCTGCACTATTATAATGGTGCAGAAAACTGGAGCGAGTGGCGTGCCCCATGCCTACAAGGCCTGTTTCAGGTCTGTCTGCAGCACCTGCACTACTTTCTATTTTGTTCTGAATTCCGCACCTAATTAAAGGACGCCTATAGGCCCAGCATACACTTTCATTTTATACCATCAGCATTGTGATAGTCATACAAATGATAAATATTTTGATAATCCAATGCCAGGTCCCATCCAGTGATGGCTTATTACGAGTTATGGAAGTGTATGAAGCTCTCTGCCATGACCACAATGGCTGCATGAGCTGTGTAGAGGGAAGTGGTCATTTGCGCACCTTTTTGTTTTGTGTTCTTTTGTTTCCTCAGAGTCTCAGATGTTATCTAATCTGAAGACATAGCAGCAGGGTGGCCTTGTACCAGACATATGCAGCTCAAATGTCAGCCGATTCCTGCTGAATCTGCCAAATTCTTACCTTGCATGGCCCTGTCAATGCCATCCAGCTGGGCAAGCTTCCATCTGAAAATGAGGAACTGTCTGGAAGTTCTCAGTCGGACAGTGTCTGCAGCCACGCAGATGCAGCCAGTGTCCTCCATCTCAAAAGACTGGGGCTTCAGCATGGGCACCCTGCAGTTACACAACAAACTGATGCTGTGTTCTGACACCTTTATTTATTTCAGGTACTTATATAGCGTCGTCATTGTACGCAGCACTTTACATATATATTGTACATTCACATCAGTCCCTAACCCTCAAGGGGCGTACAATCTAAGGTCCCTAACCCTCAAGGGGCGTACAATCTAAGGTCCCTAACCCTCAAGGGGCGTACAATCTAAGGTCCCTAACCCTCAAGGGGCGTACAATCTAAGGTCCCTAACTCTCAAGGGGCGTACAATCTAAGGTCCCTAACCCTCAAGGGGTGTACAATCTAAGGTCCCTAACCCTCAAGGGGGGTACAGTCTAAGGTCCATAACCCTCAAGGGGCGTACAATCTAAGGTCCATAACCCTCAAGGGGCGTACAATCTAAGGTCCCTAACCCTCAAGGGGCGTACAATCTAAGGTCCCTAACCCTCAAGGGGTGTACAATCTAAGGTCCCTAACCCTCAAGGGGGGTACAGTCTAAGGTCCATAACCCTCAAGGGGCGTACAATCTAAGGTCCCTAACCCTCAAGGGGCGTACAATCTAAGGTCCCTAACCCTCAAGGGGCGTACAATCTAAGGTCCCTAACCCTCAAGGGGCGTACAATCTAAGGTCCCTAACTCTCAAGGGGCGTACAATCTAAGGTCCCTAACCCTCAAGGGGTGTACAATCTAAGGTCCCTAACCCTCAAGGGGGGTACAGTCTAAGGTCCATAACCCTCAAGGGGCGTACAATCTAAGGTCCATAACCCTCAAGGGTCGTACAATCTAAGGTCCTTAACCCTCAAGGGGCGTACAATCTAAGGTCCCTATTCCTCAAGGGGCATACAATCTAAGGTCCTTAACCTTCAAGGGGTGTACAATCTAAGGTCCTTAACCCTCAAGGGGCGTACAATCTAAGGTCCCTAACTCTCAAGGGGCGTACAATCTAAGGTCCCTAACCCTCAAGGGGCGTACAATCTAAGGTCCCTAACCCTCAAGGGTCGTACAATCTAAGGTCCCTAACCCTCAAGGGGGGTACAGTCTAAGGTCCATAACCCTCAAGGGGCGTACAATCTAAGGTCCATAACCCTCAAGGGTCGTACAATCTAAGGTCCTTAACCCTCAAGGGGCGTACAATCTAAGGTCCCTATTCCTCAAGGGGCATACAATCTAAGGTCCTTAACCTTCAAGGGGTGTACAATCTAAGGTCCTTAACCCTCAAGGGGCGTACAATCTAAGGTTCCTAACCCTCAAGAGGCGTACAATCTAAGGTCCCTAACCCTCAAGGGGCGTACAATCTAAGGTCCCTAACCCTCAAGGGGCGTACAATCTAAGGGCCGTAACCCTCAAGGGGCGTACAATCTAAGGTCCCTAACCCTCAAGGGGCGTACAATCTAAGGTCCCTAACCCTCAAGGAGCGTACAATCTAAGGTCCCTAACTCACATTCATACATACACATACTAGGGCCAATTTACACAGGAGCCAATTCACCCACCAGCATGTCTTTGGAGTGTGGGAGGAAACCCACGCAGGCACAGGGAGAACATGCAAACTCCAGTCAGGTGGTGCCGTGGCTGTAATTCAAATCGGCAACCCGAGTACTGCTAAGTGGAAGTGATAACCATTAAGCCACTGTGCTGCCCATAGCACCTCAATCTTTCTGAGATCCTCCTGTGAGCTGCTGGACATCTCCCCTTTCTATCAGAACCAGCAGCAACTTGAACTCCAGTAGCTCTTCTGTTGGGTTGGACTACTCAGGCCCGCCTTCCTTCCCCATGTCCAGTAATGAGCCTGGGCTTGTCTCTGGTTCTCCCTTTTTCCCTCCTTGGACCACCTTTGGCACTGCAGACCGGGAACATCCCACAAGAGCTGCAGTTTTGGAGGTTCTCTGACCCACTCTGGTAGCCATTACAAGTTGCTCAAATTCTTACGCTTGCCCTTTTGTCCTGCTTTCAACACCTCAACTTCAGGGACCACATGTTCACTCACTGCCTAATACACTCACTGGTTGCTTTATTAGGTACACCTTTCTAGTACCGGGTTGGACCCCCTTTTGCCTTCAGAACTGCCTTCATTCTTCATGGCATAGATTCAACAAGGTGTTGGAAACATTCCACTGAGATTGTGGTCCATATTGACATGAGTTACTGTTGCCTTTCTATCATCTTGAAGCAGTCTGCCCATTCTCCGACACCAACAAGGTTTTCTCGTCCACATAACTGCCACTCACTGGATATTTTCTCTTTTTCTGACCATTCTCTGTAAACTCTAGAGATGGTTGTGCGTGAAAATCCCAGAAGATCAGCAGTTTTTGAAATACTCAGACCAGCCCGTCTGCCACCAACAATCATGCCACGTTCCAAGTCACTTAAATCCCCTTTCTTCCCCATTTTGACGCTTGGTTTGATCTTCACCATGTCTAGATGCCTAAATGCATTGAGTTGCTGCCATGTGATTGGCTGATTAGCAATTTGTGCTACCAAGCGATTAACCCCTTTGCGCTGGCACCTCCAGGCCCTTTAAGAGCTTCAGAATTCGGGAGGTGGGGTGGGGTTTTAGGGTCATGTGACCACCGTGATTTGCTGTCACATGATCGGAAAAGGTCCTGCTCGCAAGGGGAGATCAGGACCTTTCCGTGAGTCATGGACATATGTTCCTTATTACGTCTGGACTACTGCAACTCCCTTCTCACCTCATCGCAGACTATCCCCGCTTCAGTCTATCCTGAACTCAGCGGCCAGACTCATCCACCTTACCAACCGCTCCGCTTCTGCCACCCCCCTCTGTCATTCCCTCCACTGGCTCCCGATTGCCCAACGTATTCAATTCAAACTACTAACACAGACATACAAAGCCATTCATAATGCTGCCCCGAACTACCTCACCGACCAGATACCCAAATACCACCCAACCCGTAATCATCGCTCCTCACAAGACCTCATACTTTCTAGCTCCCTGGTCTCCACCTCCCACGCCCGACTACAGGACTTCTCCAGGACTTGCCCCATCCTCTGGAACTCACTACCCCAATCCATCAGACTGTCACCTACCCTCCTCACCTTTAGGCGCACCCTGAAAACCCATCTCTTCAGGGAAGCCTACCCCGCCCTCACCTAACAGCCAATCTCCTCCACTCCTCCTACCACTCCATCCCCCACAGCCACTTCCTCCTGTACCTCTATCCCCTCCCTCCTAGATTGTAAGCTCGAAAGAGCAGGGCCCTCGAACCCCTCGTGTATTGTCTCATGTTCTGCCCCCACTATAATGTACAGCGCTGAGCAAACCTTTTAGCGATATATAAATACTGTATAATAATAATAATATGTGCTGGGAGCGCGCAGGGCACATATGTATTTTCAAACGGTTTGCAAATATGAGGCCCCTTGGTGTCAAGGCCCAGATGCTGAGAGGCCGCATATTTGCGTGCGCTCGGTGTCTAGGGGACCTAATAAAGAGGCCGGTGGGTGTATATCCCACCCACTATCAGATGTCATTGTCATGAGATAATAGGTGTTATTCACTTGTCAGTGGTCGTAAAGTTATGGCTGATCCGTACAGCGACAAAAATCTATCTTCACATTTTCTTTCAACCTTTTGGAGGTTCTACGCTCAGGGCGAATTCACACCATAATGCAGAGGTGCCAGAGCGATTCACGGCTCCCACAGCTCTGCCTTCCGGCAGTAGGGGGCAGTGTGGTGTGCGATTCAGTGCATCACAGATCAAATGTACATATTTGCCAGCACACCAGATTGTGAAAAACGTCCAAATATTTATTGAAGAATGATCACTTCACAGAAGACAACGTTTTGAGGCCCCGCAGGACCCCTTCATCGGTCACGTGATCACATGCCTGACGAAGGGGTTCTGCGCAACTGTGATCGTTCTTCAATAAATATTTGGACGTTTTTCACAATCTGTGGAGATAAAAGCTGAGATAAAATGCAGCATGTCTGTGAAGTGATTGGGACACGTAGACAATTATTTCCTTCATGTCCCTGCAGTGAAGGAGGTTTAATGCTGCATTAAAACATTTGTCACCGCAGATGGTGTGAATTAGCCATTAGAGGCTTCATTTTGTGCTGCCAGCCTAACATATTGCAGACTTTGGGAGATGTCCAGCAGCTCACAGGAGGATCTCAGCAATGTGATGATGATATGGGCAGCACAGTGGCTCAATGGTTAGCACTTCCGCCTGGCAGTACTAGGGACGCTGGTTTGAATTACAGCCACGGCACCACCTGCCTGGAGTTTACATGTTCTCCCTGTGCCTGTGTGGGTTTCCTCCCACACCCCAAAGTCATGCTAGTAGGTTAATTGTCTCCTGTCTAAATTGTCCCATGTATGTATGAATGTGTTATGGACCTTAGATTGTACGCCCCTTGAGGGTTATTAGATTGTACCCCCCTTGAGGGTTAGGGACCTTAGATTGTACGCCCCTTGAGGGTTAGGGACCTTAGATTGTACGCCCCTTGAGGGTTAGGGACCTTAGATTGTACGCCCCTTGAGGATTAGGGACCTTAGATTGTACGCCCCTTGAGGGTTAGGGACCTTAGATTGTGTGCCCCTTGAGGGTTAGGGACCTTAGATTGTACGCCCCTTGAGGGTTAGGGACCTTAGATTGTACACCCCTTGAGGGTTAGGGACCTTAGATTGTACATCCCTTGAGGGTTAGAGACCTTAGATTGTACGCCCCTTGAGGGTTAGGGACCTTAGATTGTACGCTCCTTGAGGGTTAGGGACCTTGGATTGTACACCCCTTGAGGGTCAGGGACTGATGTGAATGTACAATATATATGTAAAGCGCTGTGGAAATTGACGGCGCTATAGAAGTACCTGAAATAAATAATGATGATTCATAGTCCAAAGAGCAGGCAGTTGATACAGGAGGCAATTTGCTTTTGCTCCTTAACTGTCCTGTCACTGACTGGGAGCAGGTCGATGATAGTTCAGGCCAGGGGTGGACTGACCATTCGGGCACTGCCTGAGGGCCCGGGGTCAGTAGGGGGCCCCATGAGATGCCCCTGGTACCTTTCATAGGCTTTTTTGGGTGTGGTTTGAGGGTGGGTGAGGATACAGGGGCCCCATGGTCCCCTATTGCCCGGGGGCCCCATGAGTTGTCAGTCCACCCCTGGTCCGGGTTCAGAGAAATAGGGTTGAATGATGCTGGCCCTCATTCCACTCAGAAGACCGAGGACATCTAGTGACAGAAAAGAAGTACAGCAGGGGGGCAGTTCCACATTACCAGTGAGTATTTCAGCAAAGGCTTTTTTTTTTTTACACTTTTGTTTTGCGTTTAGAGCCACATGGATCCTGCAAGACGGATACACCTCCAGAGTGTTGTATACTGACTTCCAGGCTGAGAAGATGCTCAGGACTTCTATGTGAGGATTCCAGAAAGCTGAGACTTTCCCGTACAGCAGCGGATTACCCTCGAGGCACCCGGTGTGAACCTGGCTTCCTTACATTAGCTCGTTTTTAACAACTAACACTTTTCATCGTCAGTGATGAATCGAAGAAAATCTGCAATGGATGTGAGGACAATGGTGTCTGCCATCTGCTCGCCCACGGCCTGCACTGCATTCAGCACTTCGCACAATGCAGACAGATCATCAGAAATGATGCAAAGTGTGTAAATACTGAATGTGCTACATCTGGTAAAGGACGATTACGAAGCAATTCCAGGCAGCAAGTGAAAGTGATCTGTGAACCTGAGCTGAGATCACAGTCGCCTCACTTCACCTTCTTCAGTAGTGTATTTAGATTTTGTGCTGCCCTAGGCAACACAAAAAGTTTGCGCCCCCCCCCATGAGAGAGTTCATAAAGTGTGTGTATGTATATATGATTCTCACTCCCTTTCTTTCTGTCCTCTCTCTCTCTCCCCCCCCCCCCCCCTCTTCCCTTTCTCCCTCTCTCTATCTCTCCCTTTTTCTCCCCCACTCCCTCTTCCCCCCCCTTCCCTTTCTCCCTCTCTCCCCTCCCCCCTTCTCTCTCTCCCTCTTTTTCTTTCTCTCTCTCTTCCTCCCTCTCTCTCTCTTCCTCCCACCTTCTCTCTCTCTTCCTCCCTCCCTCTATTTCTCCCTTTCCCCCCTCCCTCTCTTCCTCCACCCCCCCCTCTTTCCTCCCTCTCTCTCCCCCCCTTTCCTCCCTCTCTCCCCCCCCCCCTTTCCTCCCTCTCTCTCTCTTCCCTCCCTCTCCCCCCCCCCCAGATCGTATGGGACCACACACACACACAACCACCCTCCCCCCCCTCTCCAAGGGCTGCTGATCTCCGTGCAGCAGGAAGGGGGGGGGGAGGTGTGTGCAGTCCCATACGATCTGTCAGTGATCAGTGTCAGTGTAATCTGCTGGATGGATGACAGAAGGGAGAGCTCACAGAAGAGAGCACAGCTCACCTCTTCCGGGCTCTTTCATCACTTCTCTCCCTGCTCCAGGCATTCCCCTGGTCCTGGCTTGTCAGCTGCTGGAGGGAGAGGTGCACGATCGTCGCTCTGCAACTGCCCTCCCCCACATCGATCTTCCTGCTCAAATGGTCCCTTCTTCGAGGGGAGGGGGGGGGCGGTGCCGCCCCACTAAAAATTGCCTCCCTTGGCAAACGCCTTGTGTGCCTGGCGGTGGATACGCCCCTGACCTTCGTGGAACAGCAGCCAAAACGTGTGACATTCTTAATAGGGTGGGGAAGAGTTAGACCCCTTGCCTGGTTCAAATTGCTTTCGAAAAGCAGATAGGAGGCACTGGATCTAGAGTTGGTTTCCTGTCCTAGTATGAAGGTCAGTGCTCTGGTGCTTTGACCATTACCACAGGTTTCCTGTTTCAGGGTGGCTCCTTACTCTTGCAGCATCCCAGGGAGACACCTCTGCATGGAAGGACTAGAGTTGTGTCTCCCTACACAGTGTGTTCATCAATAGAAACACCTAGCCCTGTAGCCTAGGATGGCAAGGCACTCCCCTGTTCTTCCCCCTCCCTTCTCCAAGCTAACAGACTGGTTTGAAACTGCACTGTCCACTGTTAACTCTTTTCTGTGAATACCGGAAGTTCAGGGAAGCAGCACTGAGACAACAGGAGACAGCAGCATTGGCAAGTGCTGGGGTAAGAATGTTAACAGTTTACAGGGGAATGTCTATTTTATTGTGATCACTGTTACCTACTTGCCTACTGGACACTTTCACCCCATTCCTGCCCACGATTTTCAGCTTTCAGCGCTGTCGCACTTTGAATGACAATTGTGCGGTCACGCAACACTGTACCCATATGGAATTTTTATCATTTTTTTAGACATATAGAGCTTTTGTTGGTGGTATTTAATCACTGATGGTTTTTTTTATTTTTCTCTAAACTAACAAAAAAGACCAAATATTTTGAAAAAAAAAGTTTTTCTTAGTTTCTGTTAGAGAATTTTGTTAATAAGTAATTTTCCTTCACTGATATGTGCTGATGAGAATGCACTGATGAGGTGGCACTCATGGGGAATTGATGAGAGGACGCTAATGAGGAGGCCCTGATAGACAGCACTGATGAGGTGGCACTCATGGAGAATTGATGAGAGGACACTAATGAGGAGGCCATGATAGACAGCACTGATGGGCACTGATGAGGTGGCACTCATGGGGAATTGGTGAGAGGACACTAATGAGGAGGCACTGATAGACAGCACTGATGAGGTGGCACTCATGGGGAATTGATGAGAGGACACTAATGAGGAGGCCATGATAGACAGCACTGATGGGCACTGATGAGGTGGCACTCATGGGGAATAAATGAGAGGACGCTAATGAGGAGGCCCTGACAGACAGCACTGATGGGCACTGATGAGGTGGCACTCATGGGGAATTGGTGAGAGGACACTAATGAGGAGGCACTGATAGACAGCACTGATGGGCACTGATGAGGTGGCACTCATGGGGAATCAATGAGAGGACACTAATGAGGAGGCACTGATAGACAGCACTGATGAGGTGGCACTCATGGGGAATCGATGAGAGGACACTAATGAGGAGGCCCTGATAGACAGCACTGATGGGCACTGATAAGGTGGCACTCATGGGGAATTGCTGAGAGGACACTAATGAGGAAGCACTGATAGACAGCACTAATGGGCACTGATGAGGTGGTACTCATGGGGAATCGAAGAGAGGACACTAATGAGGAGGCACTGATAGATTGCACTGATGAGGTGGCACTCATGGGGAACCATTGAGAGGACACTACTGAGGAGGCCCTGATAGACAGCACTGATGGGCGCTGATGAGAAGGCACTGATAGGTGACACTGATGGGCACTGATGGGGCTGCACAGATAATCAGGGCACTGATTATCAGTGAAAACAATGTCCTTTCCACAGCATGGCAGTAAAGGAATGCCAATAACTGCCAATCTGTTTACATGGGATCAGCTGTGACCAGCTGATGGTGCTCTTAACTGCCAGTAGAGGGCATTCTTGGGAAACTGGCTCTGCTTTGGGCAGAAGGAGCAGATCCCAATCAGAAAAACATTGTAGATCCTGAACCATAGGAAGGATCCAAAAGGATCCAAATGATAAATGCTCAGCATATTTTTAAAATAAAAGATAACGTTACAAAAATCTATGCGCATAGGAAGGACATTTTTATTCTGGGGTAAAAATTGTGGAGCTTTACTTCTCACCTCCCTCCGCGGGTGCCAATCGTCATGTATCAGAAGTATATGTTTTAAAGAGAACCTGTTACCTCCTGATAACCGATTTCACAGTCCTGTCACGCTCCTTCATGAGATGAGTAGATGCAGAAAGGATAATGCATGAATGGTGAGCTCTGGGTAAGCACTTACATACGCAGATGGAAGCGGGAGATCTTATAGACGCCAAGGGTTCATATTCCTGCCTACCCAGTCCTGAGATTTACACAGCTCTGTCACATACCACAGCCCTGCCTGGCAGGGCAGGAGACCTGATTTTTTTTTTTCTCTGCTGCAGTTCATTAACACTTAGGGCTCATTCACACCATAGTGCAGAGATGTCGGTTGTTCTGTATGCGTTCTGCGAGGGCAAAACAAAGTCAATGGTTCTCTATGTGTCCTGTTCACACAACACTGGTATCACGTGCAGTTTTTTTTCTGCGCAGGAATCTGCAGTGTATAAAACTCATTGCAGCGTGCAGCAAAACTGATGTCTCTGCCAATGAAATCTGAAGCTTCAGTTTCCATCGGATTTCATGCACATATGGTGTGAACGAGCCTTAAAAGTAGTTGTGAACCTCAGACATGAAACATGAACAAAGCATATCCCTTTATAGTGTGCACTTGTCTCAATCCCAAGCACTAAGTGTCATTTCTGTCTCCTGCCTTGGTCTTCTGCTATCAGCCTGAGTCACTTCTGACACATTTTACTGATAACAAGAGATAAAAAGGTGACGGGGAGAGAGCTCCAACACACAGTCTGTGATTGACAGCTTCAGCTCTGTTCCTGTGTTGGGAGGGTGTGTCCCTGCCCTCCAATCAGATCTCCTTTCTGAACTCTCGGACAAGATTTATAAATTCAGCACTTTGAACGGATGTAGAGAAGAGACAGGTACAACTAATGTAGGAGGATTGGTTTAATCTCTGTGTATCACCTGAGGCCAGTCACTTCACTTGGTATATGTTGGGCTGCTTTCACACTGCAGCGCATGTATTTTTACATTGCAGCACCTATAAAATGCTCTGTACATTTAAAAAAAAAAGCGCTCTCTCCCTCTCCCAGTTTGAGCTCTGCTGTACAGGCACTGTAAAAAGCTGATACCAAGTCCAATTCACTGCTGTATTAATGATTAGAGAGCAGCCTTCATCTGTGTTTTCTATATCTAGATGGATTGATGGATTTCCATTTTCTTTTTTTTTTTTTCACCACAAAATTCTATATCATTTGCATAAATCCTTGATTAAAAAAATCGTATATACTTTTTTTTTTTTTTTAATTAAGAAACTAATTTCGCTAAACGAACAGTTTGATCAATGAAGGTTCGCTTTCATCAAAAAATGGAACGATCATCTTGGCAGAGAGTCCGGTTTATTTGAACAAACCAATTTTTTTGCCTTGTGCTGGACCATTGGTTCTGATTGAAAGACCTGATCCATGCTGGATTATCATTAGGCGTGGGGCCGGCGCTACAGTTTGTAAAAACACAAACAAGGTGACTGATTTCTCCCTAGCATACGTTCAGATGGGTGAACACGCTAGACAGCCAGTTATGTAAGCCACAGCCGAGCACACAGTATATGTTCCATAGCAGTCCAATCTATAGATGCTGTAGCGCCACCTAATGGGAGACTGAGATCACTGCAGCCCTATGTAGGTCACTGTTCCAATGCAAGCAGGTGACGTCAACAGCAAGGAGCTATATATATATATATATATATATATATATATATAAAATAAATAGATATTCATGATAATGGGTTTAGCCTCTTAAGTGTGTGCAGAATGAATAGTTCTTGGCAGCTACGTCTGTTCATTCTTCAACGGTATGACGTCTGCAGTAACCCTAGAACAAAGCTTTGCATTTGAGGTCTGCAGATGTCAAGGGAGATGGACAGAAAAATTCTACTTTGCTAGATGAGCGCCTAAAATTGGTTATGGCTGCCCACCGCTCATCGGAAGGTTCCGGATCCAAGGTTGTCAGACCCCTTGCATAGTGTCTTGGTGATTTGCTGGCCAGCAATGTTAGGTGTGCTGACACGGCTCTGGCTCCATGCTTGTTCTGGGTCAGCGAAGTAAAAGGCTCCATGCTTGTTCTGGGTCAGTGAAGTAAAAGGCTAAATGCTTGTTCTGGGTCAGCGAAGTAAAAGGCTCTATGCTTGTTCTGGGTCAGTGAAGTAAAAGGCTAAATGCTTGTTCTGGGTCAGCGAAGTAAAAGGCTCTATGCTTGTTCTGGGTCAGTGAAGTAAAAGGCTCTATGCTTGTTCTGGGTCAGCGAAGTAAAAGGCTAAATGCTTGTTCTGGGTCAGCGAAGTAAAAGGCTCTATGCTTGTTCTGGGTCAGTGAAGTAAAAGGCTCTATGCTTGTTCTGGGTCAGCGAAGTAAAAGGCTCTATGCTTGTTCTGGGTCAGTGAAGTAAAAGGCTCTATGCTTGTTCTGGGTCAGCGAAGTAAAAGGCTAAATGCTTGTTCTGGGTCAGCGAAGTAAAAGGCTCTATGCTTGTTCTGGGTCAGTGAAGTAAAAGGCTCTATGCTTGTTCTGGGTCAGCGAAGTAAAAGGCTCTATGCTTGTTCTGGGTCAGTGAAGTAAAAGGCTCTATGCTTGTTCTGGGTCAGCGAAGTAAAAGGCTCTATGCTTGTTCTGGGTCAGTGAAGTAAAAGGCTCCATGCTTGTTCTGGGTCAGTGAAGTAAAAGGCTAAATGCTTGTTCTGGGTCAGCGAAGTAAAAGGCTCCATGCTTGTTCTGGGTCAGTGAAGTAAAAGGCTAAATGCTTGTTCTGGGTCAGTGAAGTAAAAGGCTCTATGCTTGTTCTGGGTCAGCGAAGTAAAAGGCTCTAAGCTTGTTCTGGGTCAGCGAAGTAAAAGGCTCCATGCTTGTTCTGGGTCAGCAAAGTAAAAGGCTCCATGCTTGTTCTGGGTCAGCGAAGTAAAAGGCTCCATGCTCGTTCTGGGTCAGCGAAGTAAAAGGCTCCATGCTCGTTCTGGGTCAGCGAAGTAAAAGGTTCCATGCTCGTTCTGGGTCAGCGAAGTAAAAGGCTCCATGCTCGTTCTGGGTCAGCGAAGTAAAAGGCTCCATGCTCGTTCTGGGTCAGCGAAGTAAAAGGCTCCATGCTCGTTCTGGGTCAGCGAAGTAAAAGGCTCCATGCTCGTTCTGGGTCAGCGAAGTAAAAGGCTCCATGCTCGTTCTGGGTCAGCGAAGTAAAAGGCTCCATGCTCGTTCTGGGTCAGCGAAGTAAAAGGCTCCATGCTTGTTCTGGGTCAGCAAAGTAAATGGCTCCATGCTTGTTCTGGGTCAGCGAAGTAAAAGGCTCTAAGCTTGTTCTGGGTCAGCGAAGTAAAAGGCTCTAAGCTTGTTCTGGGTCAGCGAAGTAAAAGGCTCCATGCTTGTTCTGGGTCAGCAAAGTAAAAGGCTCCATGCTTGTTCTGGGTCAGCGAAGTAAAAGGCTCCATGCTCGTTCTGGGTCAGCGAAGTAAAAGGCTCCATGCTTGTTCTGGGTCAGCGAAGTAAAAGGTTCCATGCTCGTTCTGGGTCAGCGAAGTAAAAGGCTCCATGCTTGTTCTGGGTCAGCGAAGTAAAAGGCTCTATGCTTGTTCTGGGTCAGCGAAGTAAAAGGCTCTATGCTTGTTCTGGGTCAGCGAAGTAAAAGGCTCTAAGCTTGTTCTGGGTCAGCAAAGTAAAAGGCTCCATGCTTGTTCTGGGTCAGCGAAGTAAAAGGCTCCATGCTTGTTCTGGGTCAGCGAAGTAAAAGGTTCCATGCTCGCTCTGGGTCAGCGAAGTAAAAGGCTCCATGCTCGTTCTGGGTCAGCGAAGTAAAAGGCTCCATGCTCGTTCTGGGTCAGCGAAGTAAAAGGTTCCATGCTCGTTCTGGGTCAGCGAAGTAAAAGGCTCCATGCTCGTTCTGGGTCAGCGAAGTAAAAGGCTCCATGCTCGTTCTGGGTCAGCGAAGTAAAAGGCTCCATGCTTGTTCTGGGTCAGCGAAGTAAAAGGCTCCATGCTTGTTCTGGGTCAGCGAAGTAAAAGGCTCCATGCTTGTTCTGGGTCAGCGAAGTAAAAGGCTCCATGCTTGTTCTGGGTCAGCAAAGTAAATGGCTCCATGCTTGTTCTGGGTCAGCGAAGTAAAAGGCTCTATGCTTGTTCTGGGTCAGCGAAGTAAAAGGCTCTATGCTTGTTCCGGGTCAGCAAAGTAAAAGGCTAAATGCTTGTTCTGGGTCAGCGAAGTAAAAGGCTCCATGCTTGTTCTGGGTCAGCGAAGTAAAAGGCTCCATGCTTGTTCTGGGTCAGCGAAGTAAAAGGCTCCATGCTTGTTCTGGGTCAGCGAAGTAAAAGGCTCCATGCTTGTTCTGGGTCAGCGAAGTAAAAGGCTCCATGCTTGTTCTGGGTCAGCGAAGTAAAAGGCTCCATGCTTGTTCTAGGTCAGCGAAGTAAAAGGCTCCATGCTTGTTCTGGGTCAGCGGGTCAGCGAAATAAAAGGCTCCATGCACACTGGGGGGGGGGCGTTTTCGTAACGCTGGTAATGTTAGCGGTGTAAACTCAGTTTAAAAACCGCAAGGTTTTTAGCGTTTTTGCATTAGTATTTAGCGGCTTCTTGCTGCGTTTTTCCGCATTTGCGTTTAACGTTTTTTTTTAACTAAAAAATATTTTTTTTAAAGTCCAAAAACGCTGGTTTGTGGCGTTTTACTACGCTTTTCAGCTTAAGAGTGTTTTCACAGCTAAAGAACTCTTCTAGAATCCCACAAGTCCTGGGTATTTTTTCCAGCCAAAAAAACACCCCTGCCAAAAACGCTGATTACAGTCTGTGTGTGTATGGACACATAGGATAACATGCTGGGGGGGGGTTTACTGGCTGTAGAAAAAACGTCAAAAGCCAAATACAGCCACTGTAAAAACGTCCCGTGTGCAGGAGGACAAAAAGGAAGCCAGGATGAGCAGGCCCTTGCACCTTCAAAAGTAAGTAGGCAGTGGCAGCTTTAGCCCGGGTTCACACTGATGCGGTGCTGCACATCGCATGTGATCCGCACAGGAACCGCACGGCATTCCTGTGCAAATCACATGCCTTTTCTGTGCGGTGCAATCTGAGCCATGTATTTTGTACGCCTCAATCTGCACCAAAATAGCGCAGGACCCTTTTTTTGGTCCGCACTAGAATCGGATCGCAAGGGTATGCACACCCATGCGATCTGACTCTGCACATCGTTTTGAGAACCGATTTCGGGGCATTGTTAACATACACACCCGCAGAGGTTCGCATAAATGGGGTGTGATGGTGATGCGGTGCGGAATTCGCACAGAAACCGGTATGAATTCCACACCGCATCAGTGTGAACCCGGGCTGAGACTGGAAAGTGGTGAAGCCATGTGCGCAATAATTTATCATGTGAAAGGAGAAGTACAGCCAAAGCTCTTTTTGCTGTGCTTCTTCTGTGGATCACAGGAGTGCAGTTAGTTCTGCACTGCTGTGACCCGTTTTCAGGCGACAGTCAGCTGATGTCATTCAGCCGGTCCAGGCTGGGGAAAGATCCTGACTTTAAAGTCGAGATCCACCCCAGAGTCTGGAGCGGCACCTGGCTCAGCCTCTCAGCGATCCACCAGAGCCACCCACTCCCTCCCACTTCACAGCCCAGTCACCGCTCTCTGCTCAGAGCAGCTGTGAGAACTCAGGGATCAGTGGTCATGTGATTGCTGAGTTCTCACACTTAGAGCTGGTGGGGGACTGATGCTGCATCCACCTAGGTAAGTATAATTTACTACAAAACGCTTCGTTGGTACTGGGTTCCGGCTTGTTTGGCCCAGGCTAACCCTGTGATCGATGTTTTTGGGGTTGTGGCCATCGTGGTGATGTATTGCATATCTGGTGGTCATGCCTGAAACTGTTTCGTTTTTGGTCTCGTGAGTTTGGCCTCCTTTTCACCTTTTTTCATCTCGCCATACGCCGAGATGCTCGGTATGCTTTGCTTCTTTGTCCCATTCCGGGCCTCTTGGCTCACCATCATAAGTTGTTAAAGAATAAAAGTGCAGCGCTGCACTTTTATTCTTTATCATTTACTGTGGAGGTTCCCGAGGTGCCTTTTTTGTTGCCAGCGGCTACCATATTTTATACACTGTGCTTGATTTTTTATATATGTTTTACACCATCATAAGTTGGCTTCTTGTTTTTGTCGGCTACTAGAACAATTGTTCAGGTCTGGAAGAGCCTGTTTGTCCCTCTTCAGGGGGTGCGGGACCGTATGACCACTAGGATGCTCAATGAACAGATGTCGAGTATCTGTAACGACTCCCAATGGAAATTCTTGAAAATATAGGAGACGTGGTTGCAATATGCCTTTCCCTCGCTCCCCCCCAGGCTAGTCTGGGGTTGTGATGTTGTTCGGTATTGGTGTTCTTGGACCCCTGCTCTTGGTCTTGTTATCTTTTTCCTTTTGTACTTTTTCCTTTTCTTTTTGGTGTGGTGGTGGATAGCTGCCTTTAGTTTGAGTTACTGTCGGTGTTATATTAATATTTTTGTCATTTATGTGCCATTGATAGCCCCCTGCGTGGGCGCACCTTTTGCTCTGTTGGTGTTAGAGCACTGTTTTTTTCTCATTTTTTATGTGCAATTGATAATAATAATAGCTAATAATGGAATCTTCTACTCTTTCTACCAGTCCATCCCCCACAGTTACTACCTTTTGTACCACTAGCCTCTCCCTCCTAGATTGTAAGCTCCCAGGATCAGGCCCTCCTATCCCTCTTGTATTGAACTGTATTGTAGCTGTATTGTATCCTGTTATATTGTAAAGCGCTGAGCAAACTGTTTGCGCCAGGGGCGGACTGACCATTTAGAAACTCGGGCACTGCCCGAGGGCCCGGGGTCAGTAGGGGGCCCCATGAGATGCCCCTGGTACCTTTTTCATAGGTTTTTTTGAGTTTGGGCAAGGACACAGGGGCCCCATGATTCCTTATTGCCCGAGGGCCCCATGAGTTGTCAGTCCACCCCTGGTTGGCGCTATATAAATCCTGTATAATAATAATAGCCCCTGCGTTGGTGTGTTTTGTTGCTCCTGTCTTAAACTGTTTATAAATTAATAAAAGTATTGAAATACAAAAAAAACAACAATCCCACACTTCTCTGAAGTGCACCCTGAACCCATTTCTTGACTTCTTCGTAGCGAAATGTAGATTTCCAAGCGTTCATGATCGTTTGGTCGCCATAAAGATGCGAGTGATGAGTGTGCGCTCACGTCAGGACATATTTTCTATTGGTTTGTGCAGGAATGAGAGTTCTTTTGTAAACAGTAAAGGAGAGTTCTTCTTTAAGCTGGTGATATCCACATGTACAGTATATAAACAAAGCAAGAAAATAAAAAAAACAATTATAGATACAAAATTGTGTTTAAGGGGAACCTGTCAGCTGCTATTGTCTCAGTCCGACACGCAGTTCTGATACACAGGCAGGCAAACGACACAGACTGATGCACTCTGCCCCGGAATCAGCACTGTTTCCAGGAATCGGGCTGCGTCACACTCCCGCAATGGATTGGAGCCTTGGCTCAGTTGTCCTGACAAGTTCCCTTTAAGGACCTAGATTCACCCTTCTCCCTTCCTTCCCCCTCCACCTTCAGCACTGCTCCTTCTCAGCTAATGCAGCAATGACAGTGCAGACATTAATGCCTTTGTGCTCAGGTCTCTGAAAAGAGACTGCGGAATAAAACGGCATGATCTTGACATAAGGACGTCGCGCTTTGATCACAGCAAGGCAGAGAGGAGACGGGAGCTGATTCATTACGTACACATAATTCTCCCCTGGAAGGCCTGCAAACTGACTGCAGAAACATTTCAGCTCCAGATGTTCTATCTATAGAATTTTACGAAATCTTTCAAAGATCTCGTGCTTATTTTTTGTTGTATTTTATGAACACAGGAAAACAAAAACAAATATGAGAAACAAAAGAGGATTGGTGGCAAAGGGTCACTGCACTCTGCAACTTGTTTTAAAAGTGATTCTCGGGGTTGTGGCCATCGTGGTGATGTGTTGCACATCTGGTGGTCATGCCCGAGACTGTTTCGTTTTTGGTCTCGTTTGTTTTTGCCTCCTTTTCACCTTGTTCCATCTCTCCATACGCCGGGATGCTCGGTACGCTTTGCTTCATTGTCCCATACCGGGCCTCTTGGCTCATCGGCATACAGTTGCAAGAAAAAGTATGTGAACCCCTTGGGATTACATGGAGTTTTGCATGAATTGGGCATAAAATGTGCTCTGAACGTCCTCTAAGTCACAAAAATAGAAGAACACAGTCTGCTGAACATAATACTACACAAACATTAGATGTTGCCATGGTTTAATTGCACATAACATGTAAACATTCACAGTGCAGGGAGGAAAAAGTATGTGAGGCCCTAGCTTAATGACTTCTCCCAGAGCTAATTGGAGCCAGGAGTGAGCCAACCTTGACTCCAATCAGTGTGATGATATTGGATGTGTTGCTGCCAGCTGTCCTGCCCTTAAAAAACACACACCTGTTTTGGGTTTACTGGTTTCAAGAAGCACTGTCTGATGTGAACCATGCCTCGCAGAAAAGAGCTCTCAGAAGACCTACGATCAAGAATTGTTGACTTGCATGAAGCTGGAAAGGGTTACAAAAGTATCTCCAAAAGCGATGATGTTCATGTGTCCATGGTAAGACAGACTGTCTACAAATGGAGAAAGTTTAGCACTGTTGCTACTCTCCCTAGGCGTTGTCGTCCTGTAAAAATGACTGCAAGAGCACAGCGCAGAATGCTGCATGAGGTAAAGAAGAATCCCAGAGTGTCAGCTAAAGACCTACAGAAATCTCTGGCACATGCTAACATTTTTGTTGACACATCTACAATAAGGAAAACATTAAACAAGAATGGAGTACATGGGAGGACACCACGGAGGAAGCCATTGCTGTCCAAAAAGAATATTGCAGCACGTTTGAAGTTTGCAAAAGAGCACCTGGATGTTCCACAGCACTACTGGCAAAATATACTGTGGACAGATGAAACCAAGATTGAGTTGTTTGGGAAGAACACACAACACTATGTGTGGAGAAAAAAAGGCACAGCACACCAACATCAAAACCTCATCCCCACTGTGAAACATGGCGGAGGGGGCATCATGGTTTGGGGCTGCTTTGCTGCCTTAGGGCCTGGACGGATTGTTGTCATTGATGGGAAAATGAATTCCAGAGTTTATCAAGACATTTTGCAGGAAAACGTACGACCATCTGTCCGCCAACTGAAGCTCCGCAGAGGATGGGTGATGCAACAGGACAATGACCCAAAGCATACAAGTAATTCAACAAAACAATGGCTGCAACAGCACAGAATACGCCTTCTGGAGTGGCCCAGTCAGAGTCCTGACCTCAACCCAATTGAAATGCTGTGGCATGACCTTAAGAGAGCGATTCACACCAGGCATTCCAAGAATATTGCTACACTGAAACAGTTTTGTGAAGAGGAGTGGTCCAAAATGACTCCAGATCATTGTGCAGGTCTGATCTGCAACTACAGGAAACGTTTGGTTCAGGTTATTGCTGCCAAAGGAGGGTCAACCAGTTATTAAGTCCAAAGGTTCACATACTTTTTCCTCCCTGCACTGTGAATGTTTACATGTTATGTGCAATTAAATCATGGCAACATCTAATGTTTGTGTAGTATTATGTTCAGCAGACTGTGTTCTTCTATTGTTGTGACTTAGATGACGTTCAGAGCACATTTTATGCCCAATTCATGCAAAACTCCACGTAATCCCAAGGGGTTCACATACTTTTTCTTGCAACTGTAAGTTGGCTTCCTATTTGTTTTTATCGGCCACTAGAACAATTGCTCAGGCCTGGAAGAGCCCGATTGCCCCTCTTCAGGGGGTGCGGGATCGTATGACCACTATGATGCTCAATGAGCAGATGTCGAGTATCTGCAACCACTCCCAATGTAAATTTTTGAAAATATGGGAGCCGTGGTTGCAATATCCCTTTCCCACGCTCCAGCCGGCTAGTCTGGGGATGTGATGGTGTTCGGTATTGGCGTTCTTGGACCCCTGCTCTTTGGTTTTGTTATATATATATATTTTTTTTTTTTTTCTCTTTGTACTCCTCCTTCTTTTCTTTTTCTGTTTTTGGTGTGGCTTTTAGTTTGAGTTACAGTCAGAGTTATATTAATGTTCTTGTAATTTATGTGCCATTGATAGCCCCTGCGTGGGTGCACCTTTTGCTCAGTTGGCGTTGGAGCACTATTTATTATATGTGCGATTGATAGCCCCTGCGTGGGCGAGTTTTGTTGCCTCTGTTTTATACTGTTTAAAATTAATAAAAAACATTGAAATATAAAAGTGAATCTCCTACACACTGGGAAAGGTGACACTGCTGCAAACGTCTACAATACAAAAGGAAGTGTTACATTGTTACAGGTACTGCATAACCGAAGGCACTACACACACACTGGGTGATTAGCCTGGTTTAGGTGTGGGTAGAGGTACACAGTCCAGCCCCTCCGCCTGCGGCCGGGCACACTCCATATGGGGCTGCAAGCTGTTGGTGCTGGACAGTGCATCTAGTGGTGCTTACTTTTGGGGCAGTATGTGCCCAGGGATGAATGCAAGGAACACAAGGCATGAAACATACGCCAACAATGATCTTCTCTAATTTGCTCCCTTTTGTTTTGTTGAATGTGTGCTCTCAAGGAGCCTATATTGCCTTCCCTGCTCACTTAAAGTGGAGCTCCACCCAAAAGGGGAAGTTCCGCTTTAATGCATTGCCCCCAGCTCCCCGTTAAGGATTGGCATGTTTGGGGAGCGGGTTCCTGAATTTGTCATCCACTTCGGCTGCGATAGCCTTACTCCAGGGTGTCAAACTGTGGCCCTCCAGCTGTCAACAAACTACAAGCTCCATCATGCCTCTGCCTTTGGGAGTCATGCTTGTAATTGTTAGCCTTGCAATGCCTCATGGGATTTGTAGTTCCGCAACAGCTAGAGGACCGCAGTTTGACACCCCTGGACTAAGGTGATCGGAACTTGTGCCCCCCCCCCTCCCTCACCGTAGTCTTCTGGGACACGTGACAGGTCCCAGAAGACTAGGGGACCATTTGCAAAGCACAGCACTACTTTCGCGTGTGCAGTCTGCCCCCGGCTGTGAAGCCGCAAGATGTCACAGCCGGGTGCAAACACTGAAAATGCCGGTGCCAGGGAGAGAAGATGGCAGGTGAAACCAGCCGTGGTGAGAACAACGCTGGATTGTGGGACAGGTAAGTGTCTATATTTTAAAAGTCAGCAGCTAGTTTTTGTAGCTGCTATTTTTTTTTTTAAATCAACTGGAACTCCGCTTTAAAGTGATACTAAACCCTGGACCCCGCATTCACTATATCCACTCTCCCCGGACCCCGCATTCACTATATCCGCTCTCCTCGGACCCCGCATTCACTATATCCGCTCTCCCTGGACGCTGCATTCACTATATCCGCTCTCCCAGGACGCCGCATTCACTATATCTGGTCTCCCTGGACCCTGCATTCACTCTATCTGGTCTCCCTGGATTCTCTATATCCGCTCTCTCCCAGACCCCACATTCGCTATATCCGGTCTCCCCGGACCCCGCATTCACTATATCCACTCACCCCAGACCCTGCATTCTCTATATCCGCTCACCCCGGACCCTGCATTCACTATATCCGCTCTCCCCCTGGGAGGAAGAGGAGAAGATCACATGCCCCATACGCAAACGTAGTGGCATTTCTAAGGGCTCCGAAAGACAAATGGAGCATCAGGGCAAAAGGTGGGTAGCAGTATGTGTGAGGGAGTGACCCGTCAATAGAATCTATCACTATGTGCAATAGGGACCCATTCCATTTAAATTTTACCTTTAAAGCAAAACCTTGGTTTCGTAGAAGGTGGGGAAGGGTTATGACCTCTGTCACTTTGACCATTTGGGGCAAAGCGACAGAATCCCTTATCAGGCCACCCCCCCTCACTAATACTGACCTTCACTGCGCTCCCGTATTCACCTGTTGGAGCCCTCAGTTAAATCCCTGTGTAAGCTCCAACACTTTTTCCTAGAGACCTCCCCCCTGCCATGTGACAGTGTTCTGGCCCAGCTTTTGGCTTCTCAAGGCAGAGCAGTGCATCTTGGGAGGAAGTGGAGAAGGTCACATGCTACCCCATACCCAGAAAGGCCCCAATAGAGCAGCGGGGAGTGTGACAAAGGTGGGTATTAGTTTGACCCGTGAATAGGATCCGTGAATGACCCGTGAATAGGATCCGTGAATGACCCGTGAATAGGATCCGTGAATGACCCGTGAATAGGATCCGTGAATGACCCGTGAATAGGATCCATCACTGTGGGAAAAGAAGCAGATTCTATTCAAAATGTCAACATTAAAGCAAAACACCAGCCGAATGTCTTCTTACCATTTTGTATAGGGTGAGTACGGTTTATAACCTGTCAACTGTTCATTGTTGTTTGTGTCCCCATTGGTGGAGATTTACCCCTATTTCCTGCCCCAGCCAGACACAGGAATTGATGGGATCTATCGGTTGTCCCCAATTCCTGACTGTAAGAACGACACAAAACACATGTTGATGTTTGCATTTTATTTTCCACATATTGTTCATCCAACGTGAGATCAAACCCATATACCCCCTCCCACCCAATCCCAACCTTCCCTTACCCCCCCCCCCTCTTCCCATACCCTTTACTGCTTGGCCGGCATACAAGGTCAAGGGCTCAGGGAAGTTTGCCCGTAAAAAGTCACCACTTGGCTCCATTCCAAGTAAACCCCAAAAAATGTGCAAATAGCGTGATCCCAGGGGGGACATGATAACACTGTTCGCTGGTAACCCGAACCCCCGAAAAAGCCCCAGCCCTGATGGAAGTCCAACTGCTCAGTGTCTCCGCCCTGCTGGCATCATTGGAACACAAGCCTTCGTTTTGTCAGTTTTGGTCAATGCCACCCGACGCCCATGGTCCTTACAATCAAATAGGAATTCCCTGCACTAAAATCTTCAGTTCCTGAGCAAGTCTGAGAGTTTCCCCAAGAGGGAGGGGTCAAAAAAGAGTGAAAAATACCCTACCCCCAAGAGACATACCCCAGCGTCAAAGAGAGAACCCCAACTTGGATTCCCACCCCCACCCCCCTCCACCCTACCCCCAAAAAATACATTATCCCCCCCGCCACTAAAAGGAGAGCTCCAGGCAATAAAAAAAAAATACTCCATTCAATCCATATTAGTAGTCACTGAAAACTACAAAACTGTTTAAACTGTTTGCTGGGTGTCATGACATCCATCCCAACATCCATCTTTTACTCGCAGCGCCTGCCCTGGCCGCGGAAAAGGCAAAGAGCAGGAGTGACTGAGACACGTCATACCGTCAGTCGCTGAACCAGCATCTGGTCTTGATTTACTTTGTGCATTGGCATTGGGTGAAGCAGGTTTATAGACAGCCCAGAAGAGGTAAGACTTCCAACAGAGAAAACAGTAGCTTTGTCTGCTGCACACTGGTTGAAACTTCAAATCAGGCAGACAGTGGGAGTGGCCACACTGGCTGCTCATATAAGAGAGGAGGAAGAGAGCGGTAGTGATTGAAGATGTTCTCCAGACAGTCAAAACGGATCTAAACTCTCTCAGGTAACCATTTGTAATCCCTGTGCTGCTAACATTAGTATATAGGAAGGTATATTATATATTGTTTTAACCTTCCTTTTTTTTTTTTACATTTCTTCAGTTGTTTCCTAGTTTCTGGCCTAGGCCAAAATGATGTCATACATCCCACCAGAAGTCCTCCTACCTGCACGCCTGAGCTAAAGGTAAACATATTCCAGGAAGTAAATGCTACATGAATTATTTGCCCTTACTTAAGATGGCCGCAACTAGATATGCTAGTGGGGTGTTTTTCAAAGTAATTTCTCAACAAAATAATGCAAGACATGGATGGATGAGGGAGTTTGCTTTGCTTATCAAAAAATTATTTACATTCTGTATTCAGTTTGTGTTGCTCAGATGCAGATAAAGTGGTTCTAAAGGCTTAAAGTTTTTTTTTTAACTTAATTCATTCTTTATTTTAAGGCAAAAATCAACAAATTACCCATTTACCCCCCATGTTCTTCATATTCTTACCTGAGCCCTATCCAGCAGGAAGGGGGTGAAGGTATTAAAATGGTTAAATACAACCAAAAGAAAGCTCTATTTATGTGAAAAATAGATAAAAATGTCATTGTTGCATGACCGTACAAATGCCAGTTAAAGTAGCACCGTACTGAATAGCAAAAAACCGGCTAGCACTGTGCATAAGAGCCATTGGCTCCTGCTGCTGTCAATCATATCCTATGACAAGGGTGCAGGGAGCGGGCTGAGTCCATTGACACAGACAGCGTGGCTCAGGATTGAGCCTGCGCCAGTGCCCCCATAGGAAGCGACTTCCTATGGGGGCACTCACTGCAGATGAGGAGTTGGGAGCGCCAGCAGGGTACCCCAGAAGAAGAGGCTCAGAGCCTCACTTCTGAGCCCTGCTGTCTGTGTCAATGGACTCAGCCCCACTCCCTGCACCCTTGTCATAGGATATGATTGACAGCAGCAGCAGCCAATGGCTCTTATGCACAGTGCTAGCCATTGTTTGCTATTCAGCACTGTGCTACTTTAACTGGCGGTCATGCAACATTGTAAAGGGTGCAGGGAGCGGGGCTGAGTCCATTGACACAGACAGCGTGGCTCAGGAGTGAGCCCGCACCAGTGCCCCCACAGGAAGCGACTTCCTATGGGGGCACTCACTGCAGATGAGGAGTCGGGAGCGCCAGCGGGGGACCCCAGAAGAAGAGGCTCAGAGTCTCACTTCTGAGCCCCTCTGTCTGTGTCAATGGACTCAGCCCCGTTCCCTGCACCCTTGTCATAGGATATGATTAACAGCAGCAGCAGCCAATGGCTCTTATGCACAGTGCTAGCCATTTTTTGCTATTCAGCACTGTGCTACTTTAACTGGCGGTCATGCAGTATTGTACGCAAATGAAATTTATATAAATTTTTCACATAAATAGAGCTTTCTTTTGGTTGTATTTAAACATTTCAATTTTTTTTTAAGGTTTACAACCGCTTTAACTCCAGAACCCCAGGCAGGCGGCTAAACACACATTTGAAGTACATGCCAAAATATTATGCAATTCAGCCTATTTATAATGAAAGGGCTGCCAACACACCACGATAGGTAAATGACGCAAAGTGCGGCACACCACAACGCATGGTGTGTGTGGGTTGTGGTACACTGCTGTGTGTTCTGCATTACACTCTATAGTGAATTTGGGTGCCATTCCCCATGAATGGTACTGAAAGGTGTGATGTCATGTGCTGTGGTGATGCATGTTATCCATGTGTCTAAACGCACAACCCCACAACACATAATTGTGAATGGGCCCAAGTTACTAATATGATGTGTGTTTAGCAGTTTGCGGGGAGTTCAACTTCAAGGCCTTGTTTACACGGACTGTACTAAAGTGTATGCGTGTGGAGGGCCATGTTTACCCGCACACAGATGCGCAGGTGCTCTGTGCAGGTAGTCCCATTGATATCATTTTGGGACGCAACAGCTGCACAGACACATCCGCTGCTCACAATTTGACATCTATGTGAGTGTAGGTGCGTGTCTCCGATATCACACAGTGTGCAGGTAAACAAGGCCCTCAACGGGTGCACGCTTAATGCAGGCCATACATGGTTCGAACTCCGAACAATTTTTTTGTCCTAAAATCGAAAACGTCATTCGCTCGGTAATCCAATGGCGCTATCAATGATTTAGAAGATCGGCCGACCCAGTCATAAAGTTCACCCCATATAACAGGCAAAACTTCTGTTCCTTCCAGGGCATATTCTTTTCGGAAAAACGATTGTACGATTTGACCATCATTGAGTTGAAAATCGGTAGTTTTTCATATATTTTCCAACATGCCCGATCACCAAAAAGGGGAGGAACCACGAACATTGGCCGGTGTCATTGACCCACTAACAGCCGATTATTCTTAGGTCCGATTTTTGGACGAAAAATCGGTCGAATTTCGACCTATGTATGGCCGGCCTTAGTAAGCCCCAAGTTAATGAGAACTATCATGAGCACCTGTCATATGTATCCTTCTACTCTTCACAAAGTCAGTTCCAGGAGCCATTAAGGCCCTTTATTCACAAGCAATCCGCTTGCTTAGTAGAGGATCTGTCTGATTCCCCACTGAGCAGAGTGGAGCAGGCGGCTGACAGGTCTGTGTCCTCTCCACTTATGCAGAGCAGACACAGACCCAGCCTGCTCTGCTCTATGGGCGGTCGGATGTAAACAGACCACCCGGCTGCCCTCCAACCCACCCAGACAGTCAGATCCCCTTCTTTTTTTTTTTTTTCCTCGGCCTGGACTGAATTGGAGGTAGACGGGTGTAAACGAACACATGTCCGTTTGCATCTGCTGGTTCATAGAGGAGATTTGTCCCTCGCTCCCCCTGGCTAGTCTGGGGATGTGATGTTGTTCGGTATTGGCGTTCTCGGACCCCTGCTCTTGGTTTTGTTATCTTTTTTCTTTTGTACTCCTCCTTCCTTTTCTTTTTTTGTTTGTTTTTGGTGTGGCAGTGGATAGCTGCCTTTAGTTTGAGTTAGGCAGGCCATAGAATAGAAATGTCGGCCGATAAACGAAAAATCGGTCGGCCCCGTTGTCGATGCTGCCACCAATGTCCATGAAAAACAGCCATTTTTCATAGATTTTCCAGCATGACTGATAAAAATAAATGAGCAGATCCGCGAAAAACGGCCGATGGGCTGGCCCCACTAATGGTGTGATTATTATCGGCCGATTTTTCGTGCGGACGAACATTTGGCCGATAAACAGCCCGTCTATGGCCTGCCTTACTGTCGGTGTTATACTAATGTTTTTGTCATTTATGTGCCATCGATAGCCCCTGCGTGGGCGCACCTTTTGCTCTGTTGGTGTTAGAGCACTGTTTTTTCAAATTTTTTATGTGAAATTGATAGCCCCTGCGTGGGCGTGTTTTGTTGCTCCTGTCTTAAATTGTTTAAAAATTAATAACAACCATTGTATACATAGAGGAGAATGGAGGGTCCGATCAGGTCTGCCTCAAAAACAGAAAGGCAGACATGATCGGACTGATCATGTGAAAGGGGCCTAAATGTTTTCATGTAGTGCATGCCATCAATAGGTAACAAAAAGCAGAAAAGCATGAAAGAAAATGTCCCCCAAACCTTACAAAAAAAACAAAACACTTCCAGCCAGGGGCGGACTGACAACTCATGGGGCCCCTGGGCAATAGGAAATTATGGGGCCTCTGTGTCCTCGCCAATGCTCAAACTACACCCAAAAAAGCCTGTGAAAGGTATCAAGGGCATCTCATGGGGCCCCCTGCTGACCCTGGACCATTGGGCAGTGCCAGAGTGCTCGAATGGTCAGTCCGCCCCTGCTTCCAGCAGCAATGTGACTTTCCTATCAGCAAATCCTCACCAGTCACTTCTGAACTATCTTCACAAGTTGGTGTTTCGAAAATGCCTTCAACCCTACCTCAAGTATGTCCGAAGACTAACAAGAAAATCTGAACTGGGTCTTTGAAGACCATGAAAGGAAGAATAAAAGGTCACGTTTACCAACGTGCTTTCTTTTACCTGGATATATTATATATATTTTTTTTATCAAAGGTTGTCTATCTTTTAAACTCTCCCGAGCGTGAGGGCTGGTTATTGATCTATGGCAGCACCTCTAGACACACTTTGATTTCAGATATGTCCAGGTTTTTCGCAGCCCCCAGCTTTCACAGTACAGCCAAGTAGTGTGAAAGAACAAACTGAAGGATGTGAATCCCTTTGTGAATAAGTGGAAGGAGTTTCTTTTTTTTTTTTCTGGAGAACCTCTTCAAAACAGAAACCTCTTGGTAGCCTTTTCTTTCTTCGGTATGCATTGCTGACAAACGAGTGGGATCGGAAAGTGGAAATATACAGAATGGAGGCAGAATCAACGTTTGACTGCTCAACCAAAAATAAAATGGTACAGGCAGATAGCGGATATTTTTATGGCTTAAGAATGGGTTTTATCTTTTTTTTTTTTTTGTCTTTGACTGGAGCTCTCCTTTAAGGAAAACATCTCCCAATACCCCAACCCAACGGAATGCATCGATGCCCTTCAGTAGCACTCTCTGCTGAGCTGACCTTCCAGTCCACTGTGTAAATATACAGAATGTGTAGGCGAGGCCTGGAGAAAGGATGCAAGTGTGCTGTGTGGGTGAAGTGCAGCTCAGACGTATGCTGAGAGCCATACATTCAATGATTCAGACACAGAAAGAGGCAAGCGCTCATCTGCGCAGACACGTCAGAGAAGGCAGACACACACATTCAGACATTGCTGAGGCTGTGGGGAGGTGGAGAGTGGCTGGTAGCCCCCCTTCTAGAGGAGGGAATCTGAGGTCATTTGGTTCCTGAGAGCTTCTGAGGATAAACTGAGACGTAAGGGGAGGGGTCTCTGTGCACAGGGGGGTCCTGAGGCTCTTTATTGAAGGTGTCTGAGACCCTGAAATACAGGGCAGGTGTCCTGAGATATGTCCTGAGGTTTATCGCTGTATAGAGGAGGGAGTGGCAACTGTCCTGAGGATAGATAGATAGATAGATAGATATGGGGGGGGAGATATAGATATGGGATGATAGATAGATAGATAGATAGATATGGGGGGGGGAGATAGATATGGGGGGGGGATATAGATATGGGATGATAGATAGATAGATAGATAGATAGATAGATAGATAGATAGATAGATAGATAGATAGATAGATAGATAGATATGGGGGGAGAGATAGCTAGATAGATAGATAGATATGGGAATATAGATAGAGATGGGGGGGAGAGATATGGGATGATAGAAAGATAGATAGATAGATAGATAGATAGATAGATATGGGAGGGATGATAGATAGATAGATAGATAGATAGATAGATAGATAGATAGATAGATAGATAGATAGATAGATAGATAGATAGATAGATAGATAGATATGGGAGGGATGATAGATAGATAGATAGATAGATAGATAGATAGATATGGGAGGGATAGATAGATAGATAGATAGATAGACCCATTACAGTAATATAGAGGTATTGATAGATAAATAGTTAGATAGACAGACAAACGTACACATAGACAGATATCGGTCCAATAATGGCCCACATACACACATACATACACAGAGGTATGCATGTCCTTACCTGGCTGGGGTGACCCCGGCTCGGATGGAGGGGTCTGCACCGGGCTGGACTCCCAGAATCAGAGACAGGAGAGAGCGAGATGGACAGACAGACACTGATGCATGCATAGTGCTGACAGAAGTGTGCACAGTATGTCTGTCTGTCTGTATTAGTAATAGGCGGAGAGGAGGTCAGCACAACAGAGAGAGCTCCCACCATAGTGACAGCTCGTTCTGAGGGGCAGCTAGAGAGTTGCACTGAGAGACAGCATGAGAGTGCTTGAAAAGAGACAGCCAGGAATTCAGATGGCAACGTCAGAGATATAGCTTGGAGAGTCAGAAGCGTAGGCAGACAGCAGAGAGCACCCTGAGAAACTGAAGTATGAGTGTTCGGAGAGAGACGGTTAAGACGGAGAGTGCTGAGAGACTGCGGAGAGAACGTTCCATGCGAATCACCTTTTTCTCGTTGCTCGGAAAAAGTCTGTATACAGTTCAACAAGGTGTTGCCTGCTGCCGGGTCCTCTCGAAACGCTCTAGAAGGAGAACACCAAGTCAGAGACACTTCCAAGAAGACCGCTATCGGAGATCATCTCCACCACCTCCGGAGTGCAGTGATCAGGAAACTCAAAGTGAGACCCGCTGCTGGGTAGGAGGTCCCTGTCCGATGGGACGTAGAGCGACCCAGCGCAAAGCCCGGGCAGACTTTCCTCCAGTCCCTCATCTTCCTCCACTGGTTCTGGTGAAGATGGCAATGAGCGGGCATGGGGGGGCTGGGCAGGAGAGTAGGGGGGCACCTCTGGGCTGCGTTCTGACGACTCCTGATTCGGCGTATCTTCTGATTGGCCGACTTTTTGCCCCCCCCATCCGGAGCTTTCCTCCCCCCAGTGCATTCTGGATCCCAGATTCACTTCCGACTGGCACGGAGATGAAGCAGGTTGGCACCTCGACGTTGTACGGGACAGCCTGGCACGTGTCCTGCTCGCTGGATCCCGTGTGCGCCGGCGTGGCCTGTATTTGTAGTTGGGGTAGTCGGCCATGTGCTTGAGCCGTAAGCGCTCGGCTTCCCGGACGTAAGGGATCTTATCTGTGTCCTCCAGTAACTTCCATCGTTGGCCGAGGCTGCGAGAAATGTCAGCGTTGTGCATGTTGGGGCACAGAGACATCAGCTTCCTCCTCTCGATCTGAGACCACACCATGAAGGCATTCATCGGACGCTTGATATGCCCGCTGGGGGTCGTGCACCAGCTAGGGCCCCCGGGGACTGCATCTTGGCTCTTTGGGTTGCCCCCAACAGATTTATGTTGAACCATGCTGAGTTTTCCTATGGGAAGTTGCTGCACAGTGGCATCACTAGACTGTCGGGAAGGCAGGATGGGCACGTGGGTGGTGAGGAGGGCACAGAGGTGGAAGGATGCTGCAGAGGGCAATACAGAAGGTGCAGAGCAGAGTCAAGAGGCTAGGAAAGGGTTAGCTGAGAAATACCTGCAGACAGGAAGCAGGGCAGCAGAATTCTGGCGCTGGAAGGCAGGACGTTGGCACAGCAGGAGAAGGTCAGAAGTCCCAATCAGTGCCCAGGAGTTTTCAGTGTTTCTTCTCCTCTTCTCTCCTTCCCTTCCTTTGTCTATAGCTCTGCTCTCTCTCTCTCTCTCTCTTCCTTTGCTGTGTCCCAGACGCTGCCTCACTGCCTGTCTCCCCACTTCAGTCTGGGGGGGTCGGTGTAAACACAAGTCTGCATCTCCCCCCCTTCCATAACCATATTCTTTTCCTGAGCAGCTATTGGTTGCTGGGCGGTTCTAAGTCTGCACCAGCTCGTTAATGAGCCAAGAGAGGAGAGCAGCTCAGACAGCTACAGCCCAGAGACCGTATGTGGCGGAGGTGACTGCCAGCACGTGTCATGTCGCGGGTGGGAGGGACGGTCACCTGCGGTGTTGTCACTCCTGTATGATGGCATGCACAATGCCTGCTACAAGGACCAGTAGGCTGATTAAGCTGGGCAGCTATAAAGGCACTAAAGGACCCGGCAGGGTCCTGCTTATATCTGCCTGATGCCTTTATGCTGGCTGCACATTCATCAATTCCACAATATTATTGTTTTGTTTCAGTGTGTGTGTATGGGGGGGGGGGGGGGGGTATTCAATGCAATCAAAGAAAATCAAGATAAAAAAAAAAAAAAAAATCAATGCTGTCGAAAATCAAAGAAAATCAGGATGAAAAAAAATAATAATAATCAATTCTGTCGAAAATCAGGATGAAAAAAAATAATAATCAATTCTGTCAAAAATCAAAGAAGATCAGGATGGAAAAAAAAATTAGAAACAATGTTGTCGAAAATCAAAGAAAATCAGGATGAAAAAAAAAATAATAATCAATGCTTTCGAAAATCACAGAAAATCAGGATGAAAAAAAAAAAAAAAAAAAAGCAATGCTGTTGAAAATTAAAGAAAATCAGGATGAAAAAAAAAAAAAAAAAAAAGCAATGCTGTTGAAAATTAAAGAAAATCAGGATGAAAAAAAAAATAATAATAAATGCTGTTGAAAATCCTAAGTACAATTTTATCGGCTTTGGTTGGAAATTAATGCAAAATATATTAAAAAAAAAAGCTACAGTCTAAAATCACATGCAAAACAAATTGGTATTTTCCAGTGATTTGTTTTTGGTTTGAATGGACCAATCAAAAATGACTTAACTGATCTGGCTACAGAAATGTGAACAATGATTGGCTGCTACTGCACATCACCCACTGCTGTACCAAGCAAAGAAGGATGTGTAAAGATAGTGAGATGCAAACTGCACTGCAATATAACAAATTCACGATTCATTGGTGTGGCTTTCCCACAAAGTTCCCTTACTCTTTTGCCCCAACCCCCCTGTGAGGGACTTGCCCTCCCAATATACATACCCAGATCCTGCTTTTAGGCCGATCCTACCGTCGGCTTTTTGATCCGAAGTCAGCAGCCGGAGACAGATAACAGCGAATCCATCTTCCAGCTCCATAGAGCTGCGCAGGCGTAGATGTCAGGTCAAGAAGCCGCGGGAGCGATTCAACCAATCTCATAGGCCTCACAGCAAAATCTAGGTAAGTATAGCAATCTTGAAGGGCGAGAGGGCTGGTTAGACCTACTTGGGAAGGAAAGGAAGCAAAAAGTTAAGGAAATTTTATAAGAAATTGACATTACCCTTTAAATAAAAAAATCCGGGCAAAAATTTTATTTTCCCATGCAGTGGTGCTGTGCCCACACTGCATGGGTTAACTGCTCATTTTTGTCTATGTGTTCAAAAAGCTGAGATACACTTACCTAATCCGCTGGTCCTCCGAGCAAAAGACCGATCCCCACAGCTCCTGCCCCCCCATCTTGTGAATGGGCTGTTCCTGACGTCATCACACCCATAGACTGGCTCTGGATGTGAGGACAGCAGGAACAGTCCACCGCTGGACATGGGGGAGCTTTCCGGAGGATCAGAGGATGGGGTAAGTATAGATTTTTTCCTGAACCCTTGCAAAAAACGAGCAGTTATCCCATGTAGTGCTGGCACAGCCCCACTGCATGGGAAAATAAACAATTTGACTGGAGTCCAGAGGATTTACCCCCCTTCCTGACCAGATCATTTTTTGCACTACGGCGCTGCATTATTTTAACTGACAATTGCGCGGTCATGCAATGCTGCACACAAATGAAATTTACGTCCTTTGTTTCCCCACGAATTGAGCTTTCTTTCAGTGGCATTTGATTTCCTGTGCGGTTTTTATTTTTTGCGCCATAAAAAAAAAAAAAAGACCAACAATTTTGAGAAAAAAAAACAATATTTATGACTTTTTCCTATTAAACATGTCCAGTAAAAAAAATGTAAAAAATTAAATTTCCTCATAAATGTAGGTCAAAATGTATTCTGCTCCATGTCTTTGCTAAAAAAAATTCCAATACGTGTAAATTAATTGGTTTACATGAAAGTTATAGCGTCTACAAATGGTGATATATATACTGGGATTTTTTTGTATTTTTACAAGTAATAGCGGCAATCAGCGACTTATAGAGGGACTGTGGCGGGCATTCTGACACTGGGGGGACCTGGCTTGGTGTCACTGACATCCCAAGTGACACCAATACATTGATCAGTACTAAAAAAAAAGCACTGACACTGTACTAATGGCACTGGGCAGGAAGGGGTTAACATGCGGGGCAATCAAAGGGTTAACTGTGTACAGTTTTACTAGGTGGTGTGTGTTAGTGCTTCACTGTAAGCATACTACTGTAAATATATATGTGATTTTGCGCACCTGTGAACGCCCTGTGGCAGTATTTCTGCTATAGGGCGGACGGGAAGTGGTTGAAGCAAACCTGTCAGCAGAGCAAGAATAATGTGTGGTTTAGAGGCACTGTCTATCCCATGAAAATAAGGGCTGCTGATGTCCAAACTGCAGCCTGGGAGCCACATGTGGCTCTCTGGGCACCTGTAGGCAGTAGTCTGTGTTCTCCTTACCTAGGTGCTTACTCAGGACAGTGAAGGGAAAATATTGTAATAGTAAAAATATAACAATAGTTAAAGTGGTTCTAAAGGCTATATACTTATCTGAGCCTGATCCAGAGATGCGCATGAAAGCAGCAGCTCTCTCCCTTCCTCATAGGCACAGAGACATTGGCTCCTGCTGCTGTCAATCACAGCCAGTGAGGAGGGAGTGGAGGCAGGGCCAAGCCAGACTCTGTGGGGTTTATTTACTAAAGCTGGAGAGTCCAAAATCAGACTCCCTTCTGCATAGAAACCAATCAGCTTCCAGGTTTCATTGCCAAAGCTTCATTGAACAAGCTGAGGTTAGAAGCTGATTGGTTTCTATGCAGAAGGGAGTCTGATTTTGGACTCTCCAGCTTTAGTAAATAAACCCGTGTGTCTATGGACATACAGAGCCAGCTCAGGAGCAATCCCGCATGAGTGCCCCTATAGCATGCGGCTTGCAGGGGGGAGGAGCCAGGGGCACTGGCGAGGGATCCGAGATAAGGAGGCTCAGGGCTGCTGTGTGCATGGCCATTGCACAGAGCAGGTAAGCATAACAATGGGTTTACAATCACTTCAAATGGGTTTCTTTTTTTTTCTTTCACACAATCTTACTTTTTTCTCTCCCTTTTCTCTTTTTATAATTTTTCTGATCTTGCTGAGAGGATGAGGCACAGTAATGTGGAAGTAATGATTTGTAAAGGGTTGTAACATCAGTGATCTCTGGCATTCTATGTAATGTATCCCTAGCCTATGTCTCCCACAACTCCTAGCACATGTTCACAGTCCCGTACCATCTCTTGTAGCGTGGCCAGTCTGTACCATCTCCTGTTGTACGCTGGCAGGTACAAAATTACATTAGTCGCTTATAACTTGGAACCGGATATTTAATGGAGAATGGCTTTAATAGAAGTGCATACACAACAATCCAGACAGTGTTTTATAATTGGAGGCACAAGCTCCTTCTCCTTCCTGATGAGAACGCAGTGGGAGCTGAAGTTTAATAAATAAATTAAATCAGAGCACAGGATCATTTCGGGGGAGAGCAGGAGCAGTCACAAGCTGGATTGTAGATCCAGAATAGGTTTTACACTCCCGTTTATCCATGCTTCTTATTCACCATTCTAACCCCCGGTTCACACCTATGCGGCCATGCTCTTCCACACCGCCATTTTTACCACTTCCTGTCTGGCCCATGTATATAAATGGCCGGACGGGAGCAGTACAGAAGAGGGGTGTTGTTTATAAATGGCGCCCGCCTTTTTAGCCTGTGCTTGCTTTCCTTGGAGCGTGCAGCACCGTGATCCGGGAACACCGATCGCTGTATGGGACCTCTGTGTGAGGTCCCGATCATGTGATCACTGATTGGCCAATCAGTGATCAAATGAATAGTAGTATGCAGGATGTCACTTCTGACATCGTTTACTACGTGTGAAATCTGTGAATAATCACAGAGGTCACATGGTACAGGGCTATTCACAACAGCCTTGTACCATGTGGCAAGCTGTGACCAATCACAGCTCTCTCAGTATTTCTCAATGGCTGCAAGAATGCAGCCAGAGAGAAGGAGAAATGATTTCTTTTACAGCCTTTATGGGTGTAAAAGCAATCAGTGTAAAAAAAAAAAAAAAACTTCATCACCCCCCACAAGTAGTACAGTGTCACCATGGTGACACTGTATTGCTAGGGTGACAGTATGTTGAAACAAAAAACATAAATAATACACCATTCAGATGTCTTACTGCGGCTGAGAGTCTCATCACCGTACTGCGCCTGAAGTCTTCTGTAGATCTCCGCAGGTTTTACGCCTTCGTTCACAAGAAACATCATCACCACACGCTGTTCCATGTACGCACTAACACTGCTATCTGCCATCTTGATTAACGGTCTCTGGACTGGCCCGTGACATGAGTGCCACCTATCAGTAATAGGACTCATTTGGCACTTACTACTGCGTGTAGTACCGCCATGCTAGCGTCCCTTTTATTCCTGGTTTGGTTTGAGCGCCCCGCATACAATTAAATTGTTTTGTGTATTGTAAGCCTAAAGGTGGCCATAGACAGATCAATATTCAGCCGGTTCAGCAGGAGCCAGACGAATTTCGATCCATGTACAGGCAGATTGGTTGTACTAAAGTTGATCGATCCACTTCAGTACAACCAGCCTGTCGTGTTTTTTTGGGGGGTTTTTTGCTCGATTACTGCTGGTGGCTATAGCAGTTGGCAGTAATCATTGTATTCTGATGGCTGGGAAACCTCCCACTGTCAGAATACAAAAGCTCCGTGGGAGGAATTCCCCCATCAACACATTTCAACCCATGGTTACAGGAAAGAAAATAGTTTGATGTACAGCCTGCTTTAGATTTGTTAATACAATATAATATCAGGATCTAGACAAACTATTCATTCAAACTGTACCCAATCAGGCAGGTCCTTGTATTACAATGGTCAATGAAAGGACTACTCCTACATTACCTGAAATGGGAGCCATGGGTCCATTGGCACAGTCACGTAAATACAGGCCAGCTTGCTCCCACACTCTGAGGGCACAGATGGACTTAGGACAATGACACACAACGGACCCCCTCGCTGGGGACAATCCACCAATGTTAGGATAGCTCAGGGATGTCAAACTGGTGGCCCTCCAGCTGTTGGGAAACTACAAGTCCCATCATGCCTTTGGGAGTCATGCTTGTAACTGGCAATCTTGCAAAGCCTCATGGGAATTGTAGTTTGGCAACAGCTGGAAGGCCGCCAGTTTGACACCCGTGGCCTAGCTATACAGAGCAGAGAATTATTCACTGGTTTCCATGAATCGCAGCCTCATTGGTGAGCGATATTTTGCTTCCATTAGAGAGAAGTTTTGCTCATCCCGCCAGCAAGGAAGCTGTGCATGAGAACAGGGGATTTCCGCACTTCTTAGCAATCCTGCTACAGCCAAAGGATCACAAGTGTGCCACGCGCTATAGAGCCACTTTGTACAAGCTTCTATATGTGCAAAAAAACAGGACAGCAAGGCCCCTTATATACACTGCGATGTAACATGACCATAGGTGTACCGTACACCTCACTTCACTAATGAGATATGCAGCTATTTTATTATTAGTATGGGGGGGGGGGGTGTCCATAAAAAAGGTATTTTATTGTTTAAAAAGCAAGTGTATAATCCAAACACACACGTTCCTGCGTTAAAAAAAGCTGTGTGTATAAGTGGGTGCAGCAGAGACCGATCAGAATCAGCAAGGGAGAATGTCACCGGCACACCGAGGATCACCAATATGGGTCCAAAGGTTTTAATGAATGATCACATAGTTACAGCAAGACAACATTTCGGAGTCTCGCAGGACCCCTTCATCAGGCATGTGACCATAGGCAACGTTTCGGTCCCGCAGGACCCCTTCATCAGGCATGTGACCATAGGCAACGTTTCAGTCTCGCAGGACCCCTTCATCAGGCATGTGACCATAGGCACCGTTTCAGTCTCGCAGGACCCCTTTATCAGGCATATGACCATAGGCAACGTTTCGGTCCCGCAGGACCCCTTCATCAGGCATGTGACCATAGGCAACTTTTCGGTCTCGCAGGACCCCTTTATCAGGCATATGACCATAGGCAACGTTTCAGTCTCGCAGGACCCATTCATCAGGCATGTGACCATAGGCAATGTTTCGCTCTCGCAGGACCCCTTCATCAGGCATGTGACCATAGGCAACGTTCGCTCTCGCAGGACCCCTTCATCAGGCATGTGACGATGAAGGGGTCCTGCGAGACTCCGAAACGTTGCCTTGCTGTAACTATGTAATCGTTCATTAAAACTTTTGGACCCATACTGGTGATCTTCTGTGTGCTGGTGACATTCTCCTTTATTGTTTAAAAAGGTGCATATGTTTATGATACACAGTGCTTGAGCAAACTAAATGTCGTCCAGTTAGCGTGCATTGACACAGGCGATTAGCACACACTGAGAATTTGAGCTGCGAGAATTTGCAAATTACTGCAGTTGAAATGACAGCTGTGTGTGGAGAGCTGCAGCCGCTCAGTAATGACAGGCTGACAATGACTGTTCGCCCCGTGATCGGCACAGCCAGCTTCACAGGAGCCAGTCTTTTGCTGAGCTTCCAATCACCGGAACTGCCATCTTGGATGTGGGGGCAAGGCTGTGACTTGCTGATGGATCACTGCTAGCCCCGGACTGCACATATGCAAGATCACGCAGTGACTGGTACCGCAGCCTTCTGGGACATGGGACGTGTGAGGTGTCCCGGGGGTTGGAGGCAGATGGGGGTGTAATTCTCGCGTAGGCCAGAATTGCGGAAGTTGGAGAAGGTAACTTTTAGAAAAAGGTAACTGGTTCTAGAAAAAAAAAAAAACCACCAAATTTGATACAGAAAGCAGGGATGCGGAGGAGCAGCGAAACTGTCTCTTTTAAGGGAAGGTTTATTCTTACTTTAATAACTTGGGTATTATACTCCATGTACACTGCAGCTGATAAACTCACGTTTAGCAGCTTTTCTACGTTTTTTTCAGCAGCCCCTGAACTCTCCCTAATGTTTTCCTATATGTCCATGTACACATCGTAGTTTACGGGCCGTTGTGTTTAGTCGATTTTTAGAACAAACCAAACTTGCATTCAGGAGTAGATTTTATCAGCGTTTTAAACGCCAAATGCTTGTAAACGCAACTAAACGCATTTATAAGCGTTTGCGTTTAGAAACGTTTTTTAACGGTTCCATATCCAGATGCTGTCCGGAGCCTTTTGTCATCATCAGAAATGCATGCAAAGCATTTTCCATGTATTTAAATGGACCCGGTACACCAGCGCAGTCAGTTGCAGGTTTTGTGTGAAGGAAAAAAAAAATGGTAGAATGCGCCGCATTATGCTCATGATGGGATCCATAGTGACTACAACCAGAAAAGACAGGTCATCTCAACACATACTGCTCTCTCTAGATCTCTCAAAATGTCTGAAATAGTTAATTTTTAACTCTTCCATTTCCAGATGCTATCCAGAGCCTTTTTTCATCATATAAAATGCATGCAAAGTGTTTTCCTGGTACTCAAATGGACCCGTTACACCGTACTTTGAGGTTTCGCGTGAAAAAATATGTTAGACACCGCTGCAATAATTTCTGCACAGAAATGAGCCGGAAAACATCCAAACACCACAAAAAAAGAAAAGACAGCTAATCTCAATACATACTGCTCTCTGCTTCTGCTCTCTCTATTTCTCTCAAAATGTCAGAAATAGTTATTTTTTTACTGTTTTTCAGTGCATTTTGGAAGGTCTCCTGCGGTTATCTTTAAAAAATGCTTCTAAACGCAAACGCGGTATGTAAACGTGGCTAAACAGATGTTTTTTAACCTACGTTTCCAGCAGTCAGTCTCCGTCGTTCAGAAGTGTCCCGTGTACATGCAGCCTTAGGATACAAGGCAACAAATCCTCACTGCAAGGCCATCAGACAGGGCCGGGCGGAGGGGTAGAAAGAAGAGAAGCCTGCTTTGGGTGCTTCAAAAAAAAAAGGAAGGGGGGTACAAAAATAGGCATGACCTACAACCTATGCTGCTAAGATAGTTCAGAGATCATGGGGGGAATGGGACGCAATTCGACTTTTTTTTGCCTCTGGTGCTAAAGGATCTTCTCTCAGCACTGCTATCACATGCCGGTCATCAGCTTGGTTTGGAGCCTGTAACAGGCAACAGGTACAGTATGTAGTATAGGGAACAGTTACTGCAAGTCTAGGAAGTAATCCCAGCCTCATCCTTTGGGACTGATGGGAGAAGACACCACAATGCCCACTCCCCCCCCCCCCCCTCCAACCACTGACTGTCCCGTGCAAATCATTAACTGCAGCCTCAGGCAATACCAGGCATCCTTATATATCTGGTCCACAGTCACACTCCAAGAGCAGTTGACAGACGGGAGACAGGAAGACCATGCAGAACAATGAAGATCTCAGGTGAGTGAATGCTACTTACTAGCAGGGGAAGCAAGAATGTTACAGTCCTTGGACAGTCCTAATATTTCAGTTTTGGCTGAATGAAGGATAGATGAATCGCTCGCTGTTCTTAGATCTCTCAGGAAAACCTGCACTGAAGTCTTCGCACCAAAGGTCCCTAGGGGTTCCTCTTTTCTGTTGGAAGTTTGATGTATCTTACATTGTGAAGATTGCAACAGGGGGGTGTGAGACTCCTTTGTAAAAGATGATGGGGGTAGCTATTACAGGGTTACAACTGCAATCTCTTGGGCCAATTCATTAATACCAGGGAAAATTTAAAAAACAAAAAGTGGAGTCGTTGCCAACAGCAATCGATGATAATTCTTCCTTTTATTTTTCCATAGAATGTTTCTTAATTCCAATGTTATTGAATTGGCTCCTTCGAGAGGTGTCAGCAGGCAGATCACATCCATTCAGAAATTCACTTAACTTCACCGGAGTTCCCCTTTTCTTAGGAACTCTAACATTTTCCATGTCTGCAGTTCCAAAATCAAAAGTAACCAACTTTTTTTTAAATTTTAATGAGCTGGCCCCCCGAGTGTTGTGAATGCAAGTCGGTGACATTGCCGGTGTTTTTGGACCTCTACTTGTGTGCTTGTCTGACACGCCTGAAAACTGTCATGTTTTTTCACCAGTAAAACAGAAAAAAGCACAATAAGTATGGCAACCCTTATTGGCCAATTATATGTCAATTTTTATCAGCTTTGAGGTCTCCATTGGTTACGGAGTTTGATTCACTATTTAAAGTCTATATTGGCCCTAGTATGTGTATGTATGAATGTGTGTTAGGGACCTTAGATTGTACGCCCCTTGAGGGTTAGGGACCTTAGATTGTACCCTCCTTGAGGGTTAGGGACCTTAGATTGTACCCTCCTTGAGGGTTAGGGACCTTAGATTGTACGCCCCTTGAGGGTTAGGGACCTTAGATTGTACCCTCCTTGAGGGTTAGGAACCTTAGATTGTACGCCCCTTAAGGGTTAGGGACCTTAGATTGTACGCCCGTCAAGGGTTAGGGACCTTAGATTGTACGCCCCTTGAGGGTTAGGGACCTTAGATTGTAAGCCTCTTGAGGATTATTAGATTGTATGTCCCTTGAGGATTAGGGACCTTAGATTGTACGCCCCTCAAGTGTTAGGGACCTTAGATTGTACGCCCCTCAAGGGTTAGGGACCTTAGATTGTACCCTCCTTGAGGGTTAGGGACCTTAGATTGTACTCCCCTCGAGGGTTAGGGACCTTAGATTGTACGCCCCTCAAGGGTTAGGGACCTTAGATTGTACCCTCCTTGAGGGTTAGGGACCTTAGATTGTACTCCCCTTGAGGGTTAGGGACCTTAGATTGTACGCCCCTCAAGGGTTAGGGACCTTAGATTGTACCCTCCTTGAGGGTTAGGGACCTTAGATTGTACTCCCCTTGAGGGTTAGGGACCTTAGATTGTAAGCCTCTTGAGGGTCAGGGACTGATGTGAATTTACAATACTTATGTAAAGCAGTGTGTGAATTGATGGCGCTATATAAGTACCTGTAATAAATAAATCAGAACACTTCTAAATATTATATGATTGAGCCACTAATCCCCAACATTCATTACTTTCAACCTGAATACTAGGTGACTCCCGAGTTCTCCCACCTACCCTTTTCATACTTGCATTCTCTGCTTTCCACCTCATTCCTAGGTGTCCTCTCTCCTTCCTCTGCTCTCCCGCTTTTACCCCAACTTTACTCCCAGGCACCAACCCCTCCACTTTCTCGCCCCTAATTCCTCCCCTTACTCAAATGGTTCCAGCGAGCCCCTGGGACCCTTCCTTTGGAAGCTCCCAATCCTCCTATATACGCCCACTTAACACCTTAGGTTTCATCTTGACCTTACTCCCCCCCCTGATACAAATCCCTTTGCCCACCCTCCCTAAACCTCTCCCTTTCACCCCAGAATCGACCACTTGCACTGCTACATCATAACCTGTTGTTGTTACAAAGCACTGGATTCCTTTGAACTGCTGGTTGAAAATATATGCATCTTAAAACCCCCAAAACCTGTGTGAAAAAACTCTTCCACTCACAGTCGATTCTATTAACAGGTACGAGGACTGTGAGGAGACAGCTCGTTGGCTCTTGGACCGTGTACAGTCCCCTCCCGTGATCGCCATCATCTGCGGCTCTGGTCTGGGGCTTCTTGCTGATACGCTGACTGATGTGAAGACCTTCGACTATGGCCAAATCCCACATTTCCCTACAAGCACAGGTACGTACCAGCTTCTAGAATACGGCCACTTTCTGAAACTCTCCACACAGAATAGCTCCTTGGCACAAATTCTCCACACAAATTGCTGTTTTTTAAAATATTCCATTAAAAAAAGTCAGCTTTCATTAATTTGCTACACACAATGGCTGCTTCCAAGGATTCACAAAAAAAATAGCCATTCTCTTCGTATTCCCCAAAAACAATGGCGGCTTCCTCCAATTCTTCAGCTGACATGTTCACTACCTCTCTTTTCCTAAGACCTCTCATTATTCTGTATTCTCTGTCTTTCCAGTGGTTGGGCACTCGGGGCAGCTGGTGTTTGGCATCCTTCAAGGCAAGTCATGCGTTGTTATGAAAGGCCGCTTCCACGTCTATGAAGGATATCCACTTTGGAAAGTAAGGCTTTGGGATGTACACATGTGACAGGGGGATGATCAACCCCCTAACTTCTATCTGAGAATTACATCCCTTGTGCTGTGCCATCTACAACGTGCTTCTGATTTCAGTACCACTACACTGCCAAAAAGGTCCAACGTCCTTCCTAATCGTCAGTGCCTAGAAAGCAGTGTACCATCATAGAGCCTCTGCCCCCGTGGATGTAATTCTCGGTATCTGTCCTTATTCTGTATGTATGGACTCTACACAGTCCCACTTCTCCTGTCCTGTATGCCGGGTGTCATTCTCGGTATCTCTTCTTATTCTGTATGTATGGACTCTGCACAGTCCCACTTCTCCTGTCCTGGATGCTGGGGTCATTCTCAGTATCTGTTTCTATTCTGTATTTATGGACTCTGCACAGTCCCACTTCTCCTGTCCTGGATGCTGGGTGTAATTTTTGGTATCTGTTCTTATTCTGTATGTATGGACTCTGCACAGTCCCACTTCTGTCCTGTATGCTGGGTGTCATTCTGGGTATCTGTCCTTATTCTGTATGTATGGACTCTGCACAGTCCCACTTCTCCTGTCCTGGATGCCGGGGTCATTCTCAGTATCTGTCCTTATTCTGTATGTATGGACTCTGCACAGTCCCACTTCTCCTGTCCTGGATGCTGGATATAATTTTTGGAATCTGTTCTTATTCTGTACTTTTGCTTGGTTTAACTCTCATGATTTCTTCTTGTTCTATATACATGAACATACAGTATAGTGGTGCACTGAAATGAAAATTCTGGACCAAAACCTAAAATTCAGGATGCACTTGGCTGAAACCAAAATGGAGTTTTTTTTAAAAAAATATTTTTTTGAATATAATTGTATTACACTCATCTTTTTAATAATCATGAATGAATATGAATTTAACAAATACAATCCAGGAACATAAAATAACGTTTATTGAAAGTAACACACAAAAATTGGGCAGAAAATAAAATGAACCATATATATAAAAAAAATGTAAAAACTTAAATAGAAGTGTTTTTGCATTGAAGTCAATGGGATGCGTTCTTGTATTAAAGACAATGGGACGCGATTATGCATTGAAGGCAACGGGATGCGATTTTGCATTGAATTCAATGGGTCGCGATTTTGCATTGAAGTCAATAGGGGTGTTTTTTTTTTGCACTCAAGTCAATGGGACGCAGTTTTGCATTAAAGGCAATATTTATTTCAGGTACTTATATAGCGCTGTCAATTTTACGCAGCGCTTCACATATATATTGTACATTCACATCAGTCCCTAACCCTCAAGGTGCGTACAATCTAAGGTCCCTAACTCACATTCATATACAAGGGCCAATTTAGACAGGATCCAATTAACCTACCAGCATGTCTTTGGAGTGTGGGAGGAAACCAGAGTACCCGGAGAAAACCCACGCAGGCACAGGGAGAACATGCAAACTCCAGGCAGGACGTGCCATGGCTGGGATTCGAACCAACGACACTAGTACTGCCAGGCGGAAGTGCTAACCATTTAGCCACTGTGCTGCCCATAGGGGGCACTTTGCATTGAAGTCAATGGGCTGCGATTTTGCGTTCAAGCTATTTATCATTATTGGCACCTTTGTTTTCTATCAGCAAAATGCCAACAACCCTATTTTCAGCCTATAATTTTTGGCAGACGATATATCGGTGCATCACTAATACAGTATGTTATTTTGCTTAGTATCAGATCTCGAATACCATATACTGAAACTCCATCTTTTATGAAGAAACAGTACTGGGCAGTGAGGCGTCTCTGGTCTTGCATAGTGTATGGGACTCTTGTATGGGATTCATGGCTCCCTCCAGTTCATGAACTCCAGGCTCACTCTTATCTGTGTTTTCTATAGAGCGCACTGCCTTGTACGGCACACCTTTACCCCATCGGTCGCTGTCATTCTGACATTGTCTTTCCAGGTCACTCTCCCTATCCGAGTGTTTAAGCTTCTGGGGGTCAAGGCCCTGCTGGTGACAAACGCTGCGGGGTCACTATGTGAGACGTACAGCCCAGGGGACCTCATGATCATCCGAGATCACATCAATATGCCGGGATTGGCTGCCTTAAACCCCCTGAGAGGGCCAAACGACGAGAGGTGAGAGGGGAGGAATACTCTGCAGAAAAGGGCTGTTAGAACTGTTTCCATTATAAATGCATTGGGCAGTGGTGATAATTTGCATGTGCTGTAGTCATTTATAAATGCTGTAACAAATTTAGAATGCTTTGTTGCTCTGCAGAACAATATTTGGAAATAGCTAACCATTTCCTCCACAGCCTGACTGGCCCTACCCTGCACCCCATTCACTGGATGCCAATTCTTTCAACCATGGATACTCAGCATCACGTGTGAGCGTTACCTAGGGTGGTCTGCATGCTTGCCTAGGAACAGTGGCGTCCCTAGGGTTGGTGTCACCCAGTGCGGTAACACTTGGTGACACCCCCTCCGACGATCCCCGCAGAATGGATCGGATCTGCTGATTGAGCATAATGGATCAGAGTCCGATCCATTATGCTCCCCAATCCACAGATCTGATCAATCCTGCGGGGATCATCGCCTTTCTTTACAACTTACCTTTTCGTGGAGCGGGTCCGATCTCACCCCGTGCGGTAGGTGTCACCCGGTGTGGTGCGCACCCCCCGCACCTGCCTCGGGACGCCACTGCCTAGGAATGATCACTGCTCCACACTGACATCCACCCATCAAGGCATTTGAAATTTGCATAACACCTCCCAAGAGAAAGCTCATTGGGGCTGAGGGTACTGAGGCAGGGTGCTGTGATGTTTTCAGGAAACTATGTACAGCACCCTGTCTGCCCCTCCCACCAGCCACGATCTTCCTGCATTGCATAGAGAAGATAGGTATGCAAGTCATTAGCATGTTGATAGGGGGGCAGAGAAGGCAAAAGCAACAGAATACATTTTAGCTTTAAAGTGATTGTAAAAGATTATATAAATATATAATTTTAAAGTGATTGTAAAAGATTATATAAATATATAATTTTTTTTTTAATTTAAAATAAAAAAAAATGCTATACTCACCTGCTCTGTGCAATGGCATTTCACAAAATGGTCCCTTACCTCCCCTTCTGGAGTCCCCCGCCAGTGCTGTCTACTCCTTCTTCCTCTTGGTGCCCCCTCAGCAAACTGTATGCTGAGGTGCACCGATGCCGGCACACTTCAGAGTCAGGCTGAGTGCATCCATAGATACACACAGAGCGGGTGGGTCACGCCCCCGCTCCAGCTCAAGTCAGCAGGAGCCTATGGCTCCCTCTGTTGCCTCTGTCCCTTGTGAAGCTAGGAAGAAAGAATGGAAAGTGTTTAGGGATGGAAGGGGGAAACATGTAGTGGGGCATTCTTTTAAAGTGGTTGTAAACCTCAGACATGAAATATGAACAAAGCATATCCCTCTATAGCGTGTTCTTGCCTCAGTCCAGAGCACTAAGTGTCATTTCTGTCTGCTGCCTCATTCCTCTGCTATCATCATGAATCAGTTCTGACAAGTTTTCCTGACACCAAGAGAAAAATGGTGACAAGGGAGGGACCTCCAGCAGTCTGACAGCCTCAGCTCTATTCCCTTGAGCTGTGTGTAAGCGGGTGTGTCTCTTCCGTCCAATCAGCTCTCAAAGCTCTCCTCACTGAGCTCTGCAGAGAGAAATTTCAGCTTTCCTCTCCCTTTTTTCTGAACTCACAAGTTTTATAAATTCAGAACTTTGAAAGGATGTAGAAAAGAGAAGACAAACAGGTACAACTTATGTAAGAGGATTTGTTTCATCTCTGTGTATCGCCTGAGGCCAGTCACTTCACTGGGTATATGTGTGGTTTTACAGCAACTTTAAGGCGAGTTTTTTGATATCAGCGTTCTTACTAAACATGCCTGTAGCCTGGATGTTCTGCAGCGTTCTTACCAAACATGCCTGTAGCTTGGATGTTCTGCAGCGTTCTTACCAAACATGCCTGTAGCCTGGATGTTCTGCAGCGTTCTTACCAAACACGCCTGTAGCCTGGATGTTCTGCAGCGTTCTTACCAAACACGCCTGTAGCCTGGATGTTCTGCAGCGTTCTTACCAAACACGCCTGTAGCCTGGATGTTCTGCAGCGTTCTTACCAAACACGCCTGTAGCCTGGATGTTCTGCAGCGTTCTTACCAAACACGCCTGTAGCCTGGATGTTCTGCAGCGTTCTTACCAAACACGCCTGTAGCCTGGATGTTCTGCAGCGTTCTTACCAAACATGCCTGTAGCCTGGATGTTCTGCAACGTTCTTACCAAACACGCCTGTAGCCTGGATGTTCTGCAGCGTTCTTACCAAACACGCCTGTAGCCTGGATGTTCTGCAGCGTTCTTACCAAACATGCCTGTAGCCTGGATGTTCTGCAGCGTTCTTACCAAACATGCCTGTAGCCTGGATGTTCTGCAGCGTTCTTACTAAACATGCCTGTAGCTTGGATGTTCTGCAGCGTTCTTACTAAACATGCCTGTAGCTTGGATGTTCTGCAGCGTTCTTACTAAACACGCCTGTAGCCTGGATGTTCTGCAGCGTTCTTACTAAACATGCCTGTAGCCTGGATGTTCTGCAGCGTTCTTACCAAACATGCCTGTAGCCTGGATGTTCTGCAGCGTTCTTACTAAACATGCCTGTAGCCTGGATGTTCTGCAGCGTTCTTACCAAACATGCCTGTAGCCTGGATGTTCTGCAGCGTTCTCACCAAACACGCCTGTAGCCTGGATGTTCTGCATTTAATAATATAAAGGAAATTTAGCTTTGAATGTTAGTAGTGCACAAATCTGCAACATGGCCACTCTAATATTCCTTTTCATGTTGCAGGTTCGGTCCTCGCTTTCCCTCCCTCTGGGACACGTACGATCAGGGCCTGCGCTCTACAGCTTTGGAAATTTCTCACCGGCTCGGCCATGCGGAGTTCACCCATGAAGGGGTGTATTGCATGGTAGGGGGACCAAACTTTGAGTCTGTCGCAGAAGCCAGGTTCTTGCAGCGGCTGGGTGCTGATGCTGTGGGTGAGTTTGAATTACAGCAGACATTGAGTGATTCTGTCCTGATAAACTTCTGTCTCACCTGCGGGTTTTCTCTGAATATTCCAGTTTCCTCCCACACTTCAAAACATGCCACTAGGTAAAATTGGCTCCTATCCAAAATGGGCCCTAGTATGATATTCTACTGACCGTGCCAAAGATGGCTGCCTCACCGTCTGCCCCTATAGCAAGAGCATGTCCCAGATGTCTTCAAACTGGAAGCAAATGTCATGTGGACTTCATGTTAGTCCTGATTAGACCTGCCTCCTTCTCTCTGTTCGCCCTGCAGTGACTTGCGACAAATAAAGTCGTTTGACGATTGAAAAACTTATTTCAATGGCGGAGGTTCTAATCAACGTGACTCAAGTCGCAGCAACTTTAACCACTTCCAGTCCGGACACTTTCACCCACTTCCAGTCCGGACACTTTCACCCACTTCCAGTCCGGACACTTTCACCCACTTCCAGTCCGGACACTTTCACCCACTTCCTGTCCAGGCCAATTTTCAGCTTTCAGCACTATCACACTTTGAATGACAATTGTGCGGTCATGCAACACTGTACCCATATTAATTTTTTAGCATTTTTTTGAGACAGATAGAGCTTTATTTTGGTGGTATTTATTCACCGCTGGGATTTTTTATTTTTTTTGCTATGTAAATGAAAATGTACAAAAATTTTGAAAAAAATTGTTTTTCTTATAACATTTTGCAAATAAATAATATTTCATCATAAATCTTGGACAAAATTTATTCTGTTATCTTTTTAGTAAAAAAAAAAAAAATAACCCAAATTCGTTTATAACCAAAAACAAACAAACAAACATTTTCTTACATTATTATTTTCATTTTTTATATTATTAGTTTTTTTTTTTCATACTGTCACCCTAGCAGTACAGTGTCACCATAGTGACTACTTGTGGGGGGTGATGAAGATTTTTTTTTTTTTTTTTTTTTACACTGATTGCTTTTACACCCATAAAGGATGTAAACGCAATAAGTTCTCCTTCTCTCTGGCTGCATTCTTGCAGCCATTGAGAAATACTGTGTGAGCCGTGATTGGTCACAGCTTGTCACATGGTTGTTGTGAATGGCCTTGTACCATGTGACCTCTGTGATCATTCACAGATTTCACACGTAGCAAGCAATGATGTCAGAAGTGACATCTTGCTTACTACTCTGCATGTGATCACTGATTGGCCAATCAGTGATCACACGATCGGGACCTCACACAGAGGTCCCGTATGATGATCGGTGAGTGCGCACAAGCAGGGGGTGGGGAGGCCGTTTATAAACGGCCATCCAACCCTGCACTGCCACCGTCCGGCCGTTTATATACAACGGCTGGAAGGGAGGTGGTTAAAAAGATTCCTGCACTACTTTGATGCGACTTTCATGCGGTTTGAGTCCCATAGACTCCTCAAGTCGCAGGAAAGTCGCACTGGAAATCGCACAACAAAGGGGCTGCAGTGTGAACCAAGCCTAACCGTGGATGTGTTAGCATCCTATGGAAATGCTACTGCATGGCGAGACGTGGGAAATTCCTGAGAGTCAACTTACAGCAAAGTACATATTTGCATGCTGGGGTTCAGGGACTTCCCGAGGTATTCTGAGATAAATTGTACAGTACCCTATTGCATTCACAATACTTACAGCTCGCCGACTGTACTGCGTGCTCAAGAAACGCACAAGGTGCAGCGATCTTCTATGCATCACATGTAGGCTCAGGAATGCTAGAAAAATCCAAACTATATATGAAAATCTACAGTGAAGGAAATGCATATTTGCTCCCCGGCTGATGTTGAATGTTTGCCCCTCACAAAGAAATGATCGGCCTAATAATCGAATGTTCGGTGTATTGTAACACAGAGACAGAATACAACAACAAATTCAGCAGAAATGCGTCTAACAAATGATGACTGATCTGCATGTTCATGAGGGAAATAAGGAGTTGATCCCCCATCATTCAGCAGGATTTCTGGCTCCCAGGTGTCTTTCATACAGGTAACAAGCTGAGATTAGAAGCAGTCTCTTAAAGGGAGAGCTGCTAATCTCATTGTGTTACCTGTATAAAAGACACCTGTCCACAGGAGCAATCAAACCATCAGATTCCAAACTCTCCACCATGGCAAATACCAAAGAGCTGTCCAAGGATGTCAGGGACAAGATTGTAGAGCTACACAAAGCTGGACTGGGCTACCAAACTATGGCCAAGCAGCTTGGTGAGAAGGTGACAACAGTTAGTGCAATCATTAACAAATGGAAGAAATACAAAACAAGTGTCAGTCTCCCTAGGTCTGGTGCACCATGCAAGATCTCACCTCGTGGAGTGTCAATGATCATGAGAACAGTGAGGAATCATCCCAGAACTACATGTTGAGGATCTCAATGATCTCCAGGCAGCTGGGACCACAGTCACCAAGAAAACAATTGGTAACACACTACGCCGACAAGGACTGAAATCCTGCAGTGCCCGCACGGTCCCTCTGCTCAAGAAAGCACATGTCCAGGCCCGTCTGAAGTTTGCCACTGAACATCTGAATGATGCAGAGGAGGACTGGTGGAAAGTGTTGTGGTCAGATGAGACCAAAATCGAGCTCTTTGGCATCAACTCAACTCACTGTGTTTGGAGGAGGAGGAATGCTGCCTATGACCTCAAGAACACCATCCCAACTGTGAAACATGGTGGTGGAAACATTCTGCTTTGGGGGTGTTTTTCTGCTAAGGGGACAGGACAACTGCACCACATCAAAGAGACGATGGATGGGGCAATGTACCATCAAATCTTGGGTGAGAACCTTCTTCCCTCAGCCAGGGAACTGAAAATGGGTTGTGGGTGTTCCAGCATGGCAATGACCCAAACTACACAGCCAAGGCAACAAAGGAGCGGCTCAAGAAGAAGCACATTAAGGTCCTGGTCTCCAGACCTTAATCTGATTGAAAATCTGTGGAGGGAGCTGAAAGTTCGAGTTGCCAAATGTCAGCCACCAAACCCTAATGACTTGGAGAGGATCTGCCAAGAGGAGTGGGCCAAAATCCCTCCTGAGATGTGTGCAAACCTGGGGGCCAACTCCAGGAAACATCTGACCTCTGTGACTGCCAACAAGAGATTTGCCACCAAGTACTAAGTCATGTTTTGTGAAGGGGATCAAATCCTTATTTCCCTCATGAACATGCAGATCAGTCATCATTTGTTAGACGCATTTCTGCTGAATTTGTTGTTGCTATTCGGTCTCTCAGTGTTACAATACACCGAACATTCGATTTGTAGACCAATCATTTCTTTGTGAGGGGCGAACATTCAACATCAGCCGGGGAGCAAATACTTATTTCCTTCACTGTATAAAGAGAACAGTCAGTATGTGTTAAACTGCCTTGAAAAAGTACCCATACACACAAGAGGGTGCTTGGACTGCAGGCATGGCCTATCCACCCCTCACGCACCCGTATTTTCTGGCCTACCTCCAAACACAAATGCTCAGCTCAGTCGATTGCTCCTGTTTAGTCTATGGAGCCAAACAAGAAAAACATAAGGCCGATGCTCCTGGCACGAACGTATTTCAGGAGAAACCATAATCGTGGGACAAGGAGTTCCAGGCTGTCCAATCACAGAATCCAAAGACGACGGTATCTGTGAGTTCGGTCTTCTGTCTATAGCAGCCTGTTTTGACACATCTATGTTAATTTTGCTCAGACTGATGCTTTTCAAGGCTGAACTTTTCAAACACTGTGTACTGTAATGGTCAATGACCCCTTTATATTTTGAAAGAGGAACATCCAGCATAGAAGGATCAAGGTTGCAACTTAAATAGACTGTATTCCAGGAAATGATAGGAGATTTTAAACATGTATGTCAGGGAGAAAAAAATAAATAAAAACATATACAGTATACTCTGCAATACACACACAAGATCCTGCAAGTACAGAGAAATAATTTTGATGTTCCAGAAATGAATTCAGCATATAATTTCCTGCTGAGGGCTGACAACACGCAGGTTTTGTGTGGACTGAGTGGTGTCAGTCCTGCCTTTTTCCTTTTTTTTTTTTTGCAAAACTACATCCAGTCTCAGATCCACACCTTAACAGCTAAACATTTTGTATGACAAGAAAGGAACCCCCACAAAGGTCTTCTTTAAGCAACAGACTTGCAATCATGAGCTTTTAGCTAAAATTACCTTTTGTTTGCAGGTATGAGCACAGCCCCCGAGGTGGTGGTTGCAAAGCATTGTGGGATGCGAGTGTTTGGCCTCTCTTTGATCACGAACCGCGTGGCCCAGGCCTATGAGATGGTGGAGTCGGTGGATCACACAAGCGTGCTGGAAGTGGGGAAGCAAAGATCAAAAGTCCTGCAAGAGCTAATTACTGAGCTGGTGAAAAGTATCAGCTTCAAAGGCGACGACAAACAGGAACCAGCATAAGACGCTGTGCTGGACGAGAGCCGGCTACTCTGCCAATCCAGTGCCGGCTAAACTATTCTCGGAAAATGATAGAGCTGTGTTTCCCAAACTCTAGGTGGTCCTATACTACCAACAAAACTTTCTGTGCTTAAAATGGAAAGATTAGAAGATCTACCGACTTCCTTTTTTGCCTGTGTCCCCATGAGAAGATTTCCCATCATTTCCTGTCCCAGAGACAGGTTTATGTTATGCCTAGGCTTCAGGCCTGCCTACATGACAGCAAGCATTTCTATGTACCACTTAGACCAGGGGGCCCCTGGGGACCGCAAACTGCCTTGCATTTGTCCAGCCTTTGGGCCACCAATTCTTCCACTGACACCAACAATGATGAACTATTCATCTCACTGACACCAATGATGGGGCACTATTCCTCCACTGATACCAATGATGGGGCACTATTCCTCCCACTGATACCAATGATGGGGCACTATTCCTCCCACTGACACCAATGATGGGACACTATTCCTCCCACTGACACCAATGATGGGACACTATTCCTCAAACTGACACCAATGATGGGACACTATTCCTCAAACTGACACCAATGATGGGACACTATTCCTCAAACTGACACCAATGATGGGACACTATTCCTCCCACTGATACCAATGATGGGGCACTATTCCTCCCACTGATACCAATGATCGGGCACTATTCCTCCCACTGATACCAATGATGGGGCACTATTCCTCCCACTGATACCAATGATGGGGCACTATTCCTCCCACTGATACCAATGATGGGGCACTATTCCTCCCACCGACAACAACAATGGGGCACTATTCCTTCCACTGATACCAATGATGGGGCACTATTCCTCCCACTGATACCAATGATGGGGCACTATTCCTCCCACTGACACCAATGATGGGGCACTATTCCCCCCACTGACACCAATGATGGGGCACTATTCCTCCCACTGATACCAATTATGGGGCACTATTCCTCCCACTGGCACCAATGATGGGGCACTATTCCTCCCACTGACACCAATGATGGGACACTATTCCTCCCACTGATACCAATGATGGGGCACTATTCCTCCTTCTGACACCAATGATGGGGCACTATTCCTCCCACTGACACCAACAATGAGACACTAATCCTTCCACTGATACCAATGATGGGGCACTAATCCTCCTCTCCCCACTGACCACAGGTGCTAGGTAATTTTTGTCTTATTTCCATTGCTTGGGTTATTTTTTATTCCCACTGGCCAATTTAAAAAATGTAAATAAAATCGGACTGGGAACTGGCCCTTCATTTAGAAAGTATGAGGACCCCTGACCTAGACACCTTTTGGTATGAGGACCCCTGACCTCGACACCCTTTGGTATGAGGACCCCTGACCTTGACACCCTTTGGTATGAGGACCCCTGACCTTGACACCCTTTGGTATGAGGACCCCTGACCTTGACACCCTTTGGTATGAGGACCCCTGACCTTGACACCCTTTGGTATGAGGACCCCTGACCTTGACACCCTTTGGTATGAGGTCCCCTGACCTTGACACTCTTTGGTATGATGACCCCTGACCTTGATACCCTTTGGTATGTGGACCCCTGACCTTGAAACCCTTTGGTATGAGGACCCCTGACCTTGACACGAGGACCACTGACCTTGACACCTTTTGGTACTTAGGAACCTGGGTCCAAAAACTGCCCCCTTGGGGTGTCAAGGGCCAAAAATGATGCTCCATACGTCTAGACTGTGCACAGACTCCTCTTGCAAGTAATTTTCTACTTTTTGGGAAACACTGCATCTGACCAAACTAGCCTATGGCCCCGCAGACCGGAACCTGCACTACTGAAGTAAACCCTATCTGAGAAACACAAAAAGCTGCCACCTCCGGCCTCCCTCTGGACTCGTAGAATTCCTGTTACATAGACCCTTCGCCTTCTTTCAAGAGCCAGGTAACTAGCGCTCACAGACTGCGGAGTCAGCAGTGGCAGCTTCCTTCTTCCTTTTACTGAACTGGTTCCCTTTACGGTACAAAAGGAAGCACCATGAGCACACAAATCATTATCCTGGTCCAGCATCTCTCTGCAGCACAGTCTGAGCACAGAAAACATTACATGTGGCATTTAGAATAAACAACATTATTAACTGTCTATTGCAGTGGTTGCTTTTCAATGTACAGTTGTTAAAAAAAACAAACAAACCCCAGAACAGATCTCTCAGTAATGGGTGGACCTGGCTTGCTGGATCACCCATTTGCTTCCTATTTCTCTTGGAGACTCTGGCAGCAACATATTCCCAGTTTCTTGCTTTCTCCTAAAATGGAATTTACTTCTCGACCATAAAATGCATAAAAATCCAAGCGAATGCAAGTAAGAACCTCAAATACGGATGTCTTAAAGCGGTATTAAACCCCCAAATAAAAAATTTAATTTATTGCATTGTATTTATCAATAGATTTGTTTATGTTTTTTTCCCCTTTGTTTTCACCTGGTGATTTGGCCACACCTCATGTATTAGAGCGCCCCCACTCTGGATGAAGACCCTTGCCTGGACCTGACTACTCTTTTGCCTGCCATGACCCCTGCCTAGACCTAGCTACTTACTTACCTGCCATGATTCCTACCTGGACCTGACTACTCTCTTGCCTGTCATGACCCCTGCCTGGACCTGACTACTCTCTTGCCTGCCGTGACCCATTCCTGACTAATCTCCTACCTGGCATGGCTACTCTCTTGCCTGCCATAACCCCTGCCTGAACCTGACTACTGTTTTGCCTACCATGACCCCTGCCTTGACCTGACTACTCTCTTACCTGCCATGTCTTAATTACTCCATTTCATGCTACAACCCCTACCTGGACCAGACTAATCTTACCTGCCATGACCCCTGCCTGGACCTGACTTCTTTCTTGCCTGCTGTGACCCATGCCTGACTAATCTCTTACCTGCCATGACCTGACTACTCTCTTGCCTGCCATAACCCCTGCCTGAACCTGACTACTCTTATCTGCCATGACCCCTGCCTGAACCTGACCAGTCTTGCCTACCATGATCCGTCTGGATTTGACTACTGTCTTGTCTGCCATGTCCTGATTACTCCCTCTCATACTACAACCCCTACCTGGACCAGACTACTCTCTTGAAAGCCATCACCCGTTCCTGTACCTCACTAATCTCCTGCATGCCACAACCCCTGCCTGGACCTGGCTACTCTTCTGTCTATAGTATTGTGAACAGTAGCCCTTCTGTCCTAGCAACCCCTTGGTGGGGCGATCCTAAGGGCTGCAACCCGATGCCATTCTGCTAAAACGAAAATGGGGGAATACTAGAGTTTCTGGCCCATGTTCCTCGTCAGGAGCTCTGGTGAAGACTACGTACCACACAGACCCGATGTATTGGACAAGCCTGTGTCACCTGCCAGGGGGCACCACAACAGCCGTCTACCCCTGGAATAAACTTGTATTTGGACTTGAATACTGCGGTGTGGAGCTCCAATTCTACATTCATTGTCACAGCCCAAGGAGATCCTGGAAGCCATTGTGTGTGCAGAAGGTACAGGCCCAATATTCGGATTAGTCACAGCTACACCACGGCTATACTACTCCATGACAACAATAACAAATCTATAAAGAAGGCAGAAGGTCTTAGCACCTCATATGCACTTTAATAATGGCTGCAGTGGGTGGGTGTGCGGCCAGGATCTCAGGTGTGGGGATCAGATGAAGGGTCAGCCGACAATTCCTGGGTCACTATACATTCATGACAGGCAGTGAGGGTGAACCTCCCCCGTCATGACAAGCTGTGAGGGTGAACCTCCCCCATCATGACAGGCAGTGAGGGTAAATCTCCCGTCATGACAGGCAGTGAGGGTGAATCTCCCTTCATGACAGGCAGTGAGGGTGAATCTCCCTTCATGACAGGCAGGGAGGGTGAATCTCCCGTCCTGACAGGCAGTGAGGGTGAACCTCCCGTCATGACAGGCAGTGAGGGTGAACCTCCCGTCATGACAGGCAGTGAGGGTGAATCGCCCGTCATGACAGGCAGTGAGGGTGAACCTCCCGTCATGACAGGCAGTGAGGGTGAACCTCCCGTCATGACAGGCAGTGAGGGTGAATCTTCCATGTCATGATAGGCAGTGAGGGTGAATCTCCCGTCATGACAGGAAGTGAGGGTGAACATTCCGTCAAGACAGGCAGTGAGGGTGAACCTCCCGTCATGACAGGCAGTGAGGGTGAACCTCCCGTCATGACAGGCAGTGAGGGTGAACCTCCCGTCATGACAGGCAGTGAGGGTGAACCTCCCGTCATGACAGGCAGTGAGGGTGAACCTCCCGTCATGACAGGCAGTGAGGGTGAATCTTCCCTGTCATGATAGGAAGTGAGGGTGAATCTCCCGTCCTGACAGGAAGTGAGGGTGAATCTCCCGTCATGACAGGCAGTGAGGGTGAATCTCCCGCCATGACAGGCAGTGAGGGTGAATCTCCCCTCATGACAGGCAGTGAGGGTGAATCTCCCCTCATGACAGGCAGTGAGGGTGAATCTCCCCTCATGACAGGCAGTGAGGGTGAATCTCCCCTCATGACAGGCAGTGAGGGTGAATCTCCCATCATGACAGGAAGTGAGGGTTAATCTCCCCTATCCTGACAGGAAGTGATGTCACTCTTCTCCATTATAGAACTAAAATGAATCCATTTGGGTGGAGTTGGTCTCCATCACTGGGTACATAGACTTCACCTCAGGTTCTCTCTGTGGGGTCTGACAGACAGCATGATGCAAATATCCCCTTTGTGGAAGTTTTGACCAGAACTTGGCGTGTTTCGCATCTTACATCGGATCATCACCTCAGAAAACGTTCCCTTTCCCTGCAATCAGCCATAATAGTTACCTTAAAGAGGTGTAATCACCACAAGGCACTTCAACACCAGCCCCTGCCTTCCCTCTCACACTCCTCTACATACACAGAGCTGCATTTGTTGGGATGAGTTTCCCGCTCTCGGGTCTCCTGTTGCCATGGAGATGTGCAGGCGGGACCCCCCTCGGCTTCCCAGACATCTCCGCCTGAACACACCCAGCCGCGCGCCTTCACGCCTCACCTCACACGAGCCCCGCGCTCAGCACCACGTGACCGCAACTCGGCGCTGCATGCGGGCTCCCCCTGCCGACCATGGGAAGGAACTCACCAATGTTAGGAGGCGCCGCCATATTGGCACGGCTGGGTGTGGTAAGATGGCGCCTGGAGGCGTCTTGTGACCTTGTTGCCAGGGGAACGGGATAACAACATGTGTGAGACAACTAATTGAGAGAGACCAGAGGAGAGGAGAGCAATGGATGAATGAGAGGTCACTATACACAGAGACTGAGAGAGAGATACTTCATAGAGAGGAGCTGGGGGGAGAGACAGACAGACAGCCTCCCAGAGACAGACAGACATACAGCCTCCCAGAGACAGACAGCCTCCCAGAGACAGACACACAGCCTCCCAGAGACAGACAGACACACAGCCTCCCAGAGACAGACACACAGCCTCCCAGAGACAGACACACAGCCTCCCAGAGACAGACACACAGCCTCCCAGAGACAGACACACAGCCTCCCAGAGACAGACACACAGCCTCCCAGAGACAGACATACAGCCTCCCAGAGACAGACAGACACACAGCCTCCCAGAGACAGACAGACATACAGCCTCCCAGAGACATACAGCCTCCCAGAGACAGACAGACAGACATACAGCCTCCCAGAGACAGACAGACGGACATACAGCCTCCCAGAGACAGACAGACGGACATACAGCCTCCCAGAGACAGACAGACATACAGCCTCCCAGAGACAGACATACAGCCTCCCAGAGACAGACAGACAGCCTCCCAGAGACAGACACACAGCCTCCCAGAGACAGACAGACATACAGCCTCCCAGAGACAGACAGACACACAGCCTCCCAGAGACAGACAGACACACAGCCTCCCAGAGACAGACAGACACACAGCCTCCCAGAGACAGACAGACACACAGCCTCCCAGAGACAGACAGACACACAGCCTCCCAGAGACAGACAGACACACAGCCTCCCAGAGACAGACAGACAGCCTCCCAGAGACAGACGGACACACAGCCTCCCAGAGACAGACAGACAGCATCCCAGAGACAGACAGACTTGAGGTGTAGAGGACTGTGACTCCGGGGACACACCGTCAGATCTGGAGGTGTAGAGGACTGTGACTCCGGGGACTCACCGTCAGATCTGAAGATGTAGAGGACTGTGACTCCGGGGACACACCGTCAGATCTGGAGGTGTAGAGGACTGTGACTCCGGGGACACACCGTCAGATCTGGAGGTGTAGAGGACTGTGACTCCGGGGACACACCGTCAGATCTGGAGGTGTAGAGGACTGTGACTCCGGGGACACACCGTCAGATCTGGAGGTGTAGAGGACTGTGACTCCAGGGACACACCGTCAGATCTGGAGGTGTAGAGGACTGTGACTCCGGGAACACACCATCAGATCTGGAGGTGTAGAGGACTGTGACTCCAGGGACACACCGTCAGATCTGGAGGTGTAGAGGACTGTGACACCGTCGGATCTGGAGGTGTAGAGGACTGTGACTCTGGGGACACACCGTCAGATCTTGAGGTGTAGAGACCTGTGACACCGTCGGATCTGGAGGTGTAGAGGACTGTGACTCCGGGGACACACCGTCAGATCTGGAGGTGTAGAGGACTGTGACTCCAGGGACACACTGTAAGATCTGGAGGTGTACAGGATTGTGACTCCGGGGAGACACCGTCAGATCTGGAGGTGTAGAGCACTGTGACTCCGGGGACACACTGTTGGATCTGGAGGTGTAGAGGACTGTGACGCCGGGGACACACCGTCAGATCTGGAGATGTAGAGGACTGTGACTCCGGGGACACACCATCAGATCTGGAGGTGTAGAGGACTGTGACTCCGGGAACACACCGTCAGATCTGGAGGTGTAGAGGACTGTGACTCCGGGAACACACCATCAGATCTGGAGGTGTAGAGGACTGTGACTCCGGGAACACACCATCAGATCTGGAGGTGTAGAGGACTGTGACACCGTCAGATCTGGAGGTGTAGAGGATTGTGACACCGTCGGATCTGGAGGTGTAAAGGACTGTGACTCCGGGGACACACTGTTGGATCTGGAGGTGTAGAGGACTGTGACTCTGGGGACACACCGTCGGATCTGGAGGTGTAGAGGACTGTGACTCCGGGGACACACCGTCAGATCTGGAGGTGTAGAGGACTGTGACTCCGGGGACACACCGTCGGATCTGGAGGTGTAGAGGACTGTGACACCATCAGATCTGGAGGTGTAGAGGACTGTGACTCCGGGGACACACTGTCAGATCTGGAGGTGTAGAGGACTGTGACTCCAGGGACACACCATCGGATCTGGAGGTGTAGAGGACTGTGACTCCGGGGACACACTGTTGGATCTATAGATATAACATTCTGTATCTCTATTGACAGGCGATCCCAGCGAGCGCTACCCTCCTGATTGTGTTCCGCAGTCTAAACGGTGTGCAAAGTCATCCCACAGACACAAAGAGCGGCTGCGAGGCTGTCAGCCTTGTTCATGGTAAGATACAAGGACGTCTCCTGTGATCTCATCCTTGTTGCAGAGTTCTCTCTTTATATCGCTTTTTATTTGATGATAAAGTCTCATCACATGGGAGCGGATCAGCTCTTCCCTCCAGCGATTTAGTGGAGGAGTCGGGAATTCTCAGTACCATCCGTCTCCACAAGATGGTGTTGGCGATTGGAGGAATACATTAGAACATTTTGTACAGACAGTCTGAAACATAACTAAATTATGTAACACTGCAGATCTGTAGATTGTGTTAGCTGCCAGCCATGCACATGTCAGCAGGGAAATAATTACCTCACCCGAAGATCTGCAGCCCTCCATCTATTATCCATTCACGTCTCTGTGCGCCTTCACTGCGCCCCGCACTTGGCGGGATCCTGGAATTATGTTATTTATGTATTCGGTTTCATAAATCTGCCGTTGCTCAGCACATTTGCAGGAAGCATACAGTTTTAATGGTCGTTGAAACTCAACCACTTCAAATGTTCAGTCTAGCTCAGTGGTTTCCAAACTGCAGCACGGGGGCCAGATGTGGCCCTTTGTTTGCCTGCATTGCCTGTATCCTCCCACTGATACAGGACACTACTCCTTTCCTCCCACCAACAATGGGGCATAATTATTACTACTGATGTCAACAATGAAGCCAGTATTCCTCCCACTGATACCAATGATGGGGCACTATTCCTCCCACTGACACCAATGATGGGGCACTATTCCTCCCACTGACACCAATGATGGGGCACTATTCCTCCCACTGATACCAATGATGGGGCACTATTCCTCCCACTGACACCAATGATGGGGCACTATTCCTCCCACTGACACCAATGATGGGGCACTATTCCTCCCACTGACACCAATGATGGGGCACTATTCCTCCCACTGACACCAATGATGGGGCACTATTCCTCCCACTGACACCAATGATGGGGCACTATTCCTCCCACTGACACCAATGATGGGGCACTATTCCTCCCACTGACACCAATGATGGGGCACTATTCCTCCCACTGACACCAATGATGGGGCACTATTCCTCCCACTGACACCAATGATGGGGCACTATTCCTCCCACTGACACCAATGATGGGGCACTATTCCTCCCACTGACACCAATGATGGGGCACTATTCCTCCCACTGATACCAATGATGGGGCACTATTCCTCCCACTGATACCAATGATGGGGCACTATTTCCCCCCCACTGACCCCAACAATGGGAAACTGTTCCTCAAACTGCCACCAATGATGGAGCACTATCCCCCCCCCACACACACACACACTGACACAAACAATAATCCTTCCCACTAACACCAATGATGGGGCACCATTCCTACCATTAGCACCAACGATGGGGCACTATTCCTCCCACTGACACCAATGACGGGACACCATTCCTACCACTAGCACCAACGATGGGGCACTATTTCCCCCTCACTGACACCAACAATAGGAAACTATTCCTCAAACTGCCACCAATGATGGGGCACTATTCCTCCAGCTGACACCAACCACTGGGCACTATTCCTCCCACTGACACCAATGATGGGGCACTATTCCTCCCACTGATACCAATGATGGAGCACTATTCCTCCCACTGATACCAATGATGGGGCACTATTCCTCCCACTGACACCAATGATGGGGCACTATTCCTCCCACTGACACCAATGATGGGGCACTATTCCTCCCACTGACACCAATGATGGGGCACTATTCCTCCCACTGACACCAATGATGGGGCACTATTCCTCCCACTGACACCAATGATGGGGCACTATTCCTCCCACTGACACCAATGATGGGACACTATTCCTCCCACTGATACCAATGATGGGGCACTATTCCTCCCACTGATACCAATGATGGGGCACTATTCCTCCCACTGATACCAATGATGGGGCACTATTCCTCCCACTGATACCAATGATGGGGCACTATTCCTCCCACTGATACCAATGATGGGGCACTATTCCTCCCACTGACACCAATGATGGGGCACTATTCCTCCCACTGACACCAATGATGGGGCACTATTCCTCCCCCTAATAGTAAAGATGTGTTGTTTACTCCCACTGATGCCGCAACAATTTCTACTCCCAGTGGCCGCAGTCCAGCCCCCTGAAAGTCTGATGGACAGTCAACTGGCTCTATGTTTAGAAAGTTTGGAGACCCCTGGTCTAGCTGATAGGTATATATACAGGGCAATCAAATGGTGGGAGTTTCTTCTTTTTCCTGGAGAAAGTGCTGCTTCAGACTCGCTTCAGTGCCAGTTGTGTGTCAGATAGCCTAGGCACATGACCCTCAGTAGACAGGGGGATTGGCTGAGCTTCCTCCTGCATAGATTACAGGACACATTCCTGCTCTCAGATGTTAGAGTAAGCCCTGGTTCACACTGAATGCTCATTCACTTGAAGTACCGCAATTTCAAACACAGGTCAGTGCGATTTCACGTGTGACTTGCCGGACATCTGTGCAACTTCATGCACAGATGTCTAAGTTGCACATGAAATCACAAAAAACAGTGCAGGAAACTTTTTTCTTTCCAAATCACTGCGGCACCGCAAAGTTGGATTTGCGCCGTTTTGAATGGTTCCGTAGGCATACATAGAGTGCGACTTGTCATGAGATTTGGAAATGTCAAACCAAGTGTGAACCAGGGCTACATTACATTATAGGGGGCACAGAATGAAAACTGCTAGTGACAACCTGCCTTACATGTGTCATTTTTTTGGGGGGGGAGGGGGGTTGCCTAGAGTTCCACTTTAATGGAAAGAGAAAATTTTTGGCACTTTGGGGAAAAAGGGTCATGAGTATAGATGAGCACCAGTTAAGGTGGGTATAAACCTCTGAAATGAAAAACTAACAAAGTATATCCTTCTATAGTGTCTGCAAGGTGGTATCAAAAAGATTTGAGACTAGTTTTGTAACACGCCGACAGAAGGCTGCACGCACAGTCACAGGGTGCACCGACATTCATAAGTCAGTGTGCCAAAAGACATCATCCTGTGTACCCGCTGCTATTCTGACCACATGCATTACCACGTCTGCTAGCAACAGCAAGTTAGAACAAAGAGCAAATGTAAAATTCTGAAATCAAGCAAATCGCTGGATCCCCAATGTTGTCAAAACGGCGACCTTTTGAGCTGGATCTTCATCTTTGGGAAGAGAGCATTTTCAGGGGTTGAGCTCATTGAAGGTCTTCTCGATCTGTCCTCATTCTTCCAGTGATGTTCTCGAAGCTCTTGAAGCATGCGTGCCATTCAAAACACCTCGAAAGACTCGTTGCAGCATCGCCGTAAACTTGCCAAAACGTCTCTGTGGCAGATTTGACCAGTTTGACTCAGAATTTCACATTTTGTTCTAACTTGCTTTCCTTGATGAAATAGCAAACGTGGTAACGCATGCGGTCATAATAGCACCAGTTGCACAGCCCCCGATGTACAGAGGTTGATGTCTTTTGGCACACTGACTTAGGAAGGTTGGTGCTCCCTGTGACTGTGTGTGCAGCCGTCAGCTGTTGGTGTGTTACAAAACTAGTCCCAAAACGTTTTGATACCGCCTCGTGCTTGCAAAGTGGGATTTATGGCTGCTGTCTGCATTCTCTGCTATCAGCATGAGTCACTTCTGACACCAGGGAATCCTGCAGACAGCACTTTCCTCCCCCCCTTCCTTCCATCACACAGCAGGTGATTGACAGTCTCAAATGTGCATGTATCTATATGAAACTATGTAGAGGGGGAGCATGCCCATTCCCTCCACTCAGGTCTCATATTACACTCACCTCTGTGTTGTGAAGTGTTTGATATCAGATCCTGCCTCTGGAACTCAGAAATGCTTTGTAAATGAATGGCTGTGGAGAAGAGAGGGCTGCGGGTATACAGGTTTGTAGGAGGATTTATTTCATCTCTGTGTCCCAGTCACTTCACTGGTATAGGTGAGGGTTCACAACCACTTTGGGAGATTCATAGTGTGGGTAATTGTTTTTTCATTCTATCTGTGTCCAGAGGCACTGGTCTTTTTTCTACTTTGCTTTAGAGAACCCTCAGCTAAATTGTGTGAGCAACTGGCCTCAGATAAAAAACGATAATGATAATATTGTTCACTTTTTACTGTCCTCCAGGATTACAGCAAGTGGCAGAGGATGACCGGACACAGCTGCACAGCCTACAAGACCTCAAAGGGCTCATGTGTCCAGCACCGCAGGGGTGTGATAGAGACCAATGCAAAGAGCCTGCCTCCTATAGGTAACCTATGGCAGAAAGTGAAACTGTATATGGTATATATGGCAACAAATCAGACTACAGCTGTCATTTTCTAAGCTAGAAAAGGATGAAGCATTTTCATTGGCTAATAGATGCATGCATTTTTTTTTCCCCACCCTTATGGTGTTAGGAGCTTCTGGTGGCACCGCTGCCATATCTCCTTCAAATTACCTTAACTGCCACTGCCACCGACCCGACCCAACCCAACCCCCAACGGGGAAGGTTTGGTAAGGCGATTGGGTCTCACGGCCTCAAGGAGCACCACCCCCGAAAGCAGCATTTTCTTGTTTTTTTTCCCCCATATGCTATACTCCTTTTGTTGTTGCACATTAGGGACAATATTCTGATGCAAAGGACCATGGTCACCCCAATTTGCATATTAAAACCCATATTGTTTTATGTCTTCTTTTTTTTTTTTCCCTCCCCCCCATACTCCTTTTGTTGTTGCTGCACATTAGGAAGTATGTTCTGATCAAATTGCAAAGGATCATGGTAAACCTAATTTGCATAATCCTTTCCTTGTTCATTTTAGGGAGAGTGTTCTAAACCAATTTCAAAGGATCATGGTAAACTGAATTTGCATAATTTTCCTTGGCTCAGCCCTCAAATTCAAAAATCTGCAAATTTGTATGCACATTTCCCACCCTGAAAATCAGGGTGGGAAATGTGCATATAAATTTGCATATTTTTGAATTTGCTCAGATGCCCGCTCGGTTTGCTGGATTGGACACGTACTGATCCAACGGATCACCCCTCCCACCATCTTCCGCTTCCACCAATAATGATGATTTTGGACCATGCTATTTTAACTTAGGGAGAGAATTGTATCTAATTAGCATATTTGATCTCTCCCTCTCCACTGATGGGGGGGGGGGGAGATCTGTGATGTAATTGTGATGTGATGAAAAATAAAAAGTGACACCTTAGGTACCTGGTAGGCTGGACTGGGCTACCAAACTATCGCCAAGCAGCTTGATGAGAAGGTGACAACAGTTGGTGCAATCATTCGCAGATGGAAAAAACACAAAACAACTGTCAGTCTCCCTAGATCCGGTGCACCATGCAAGATCTCACCTCGTGGCGTGGCAATGATCATGAGAACAGTGAGAAATCATCCCAGATCTACAGGTGAGCGGGCTTGACAATGATCTCCAGACAGCTGGGACCACAGTCACCAAGAAAACAATTGGTTATTCGCTGTGCTGGCAAGGATTGAAATCCTGCAGTGCTTGCAAGGTCCCTCTGCTCAAGAAAGTACATGTCCAGGCCCGTCAAGTTTGCCACTGAACATCTGAATGATGCAGAAGAGGACTGGTTGAAATTATTTTGTTCAGATGAATCAAGCTCTTTGGCATCAACTCAACTTGCCGTGTTTGGAGGAGGAGGAATGCTGCCTATGACCTCAAGAACACCATCCCAACTGTCAAACATGGTGGTGGAAACATTCTGCTTTGGGGGTGTTTTTCTGTTAAGGGGACAGGACAACTGCACTGCATCAAAGGGACGATGGACGAGGCAATGTGCCATCAAATCTTGGGTGAGAACCTTCTTCCCTCAGGGCATAGAAAATGGGTGGTGGATGGGTGTTCCAGCATGGCAATGACCCAAAACACACGGCCAAGGCAACAAAGGAGCTGCTCAAGAAGAAGCACATTAAGGTCCTGGAGTGGCCTAGCCAGTCTCCAGACCTTAATCTGATTGAAAATATGTGGAGGGAGCTGAAAGTTCGAGTTGCCAAACGTCAGCCACCAAACCTTAATGATTTGAAGAGGATCTGCCAAGAGTGGGCCAAAATCCCTCCTGAGATGTGTGCAAACCTGGTGGCCAACTCCAGGAAACGTCTGACCTCTGTGATTGACAACAAGGGATTTGCCACCAAGTACTAAGTCATGTTTTGTGAAGGGGATCAAATACTTATTTCCCTCATGAACATGCAAATCAGTGCATCATTTGTTAGACATTAATTGGCTTTTGAATTTTTAGTTGCTGTTCTGTCCCCCAGTGTTACAATACACCGAACATTCGATTTTTAGACCAATCATTTCTTTGTGAGGGGCAAACATTCAATATCAGCCGGGGAGCAAATACTTATTTCCTTCACTGTACATATTCCATACCTGTGGGAGTACCGATGTAACTATGCAATAAAATCCATACCTGGAGTTTAGCTCATGTAGCTATTGCTTTGTTTATTCACTTCTTTATGTATTTATTAGGTTTTCTACGTATCGGAAATGCCAGCCCAAAAGTGACAAGGGGCAAACCTCCAGGCTCAACAACAGACCGGCGATTAGACAAGAGACATCATAGGACAAGAGACACGTGTAGCAGTCACGTTCTGCTGGTATGTATTACTTGTATTCCTTTAAAGTTAACCTGTAATCTGATAAATAGTTGGACTGCCATTGCTGACTTCTGAAAAAGTTGCCCAACTTTCTTGCTGACCACTCAAACAGAACACCCATAAATGGGCAGGGCCCAAAAGAAAAATAGTCCAATAGAATTTAAAATAATGAAGCTAATTTGCTGCAATAGAAAGTTTTTGTCCAGAGCAGAAAATGTGCTGAGGACCCTCTTTGTGCTGTTAAGTCAAGAGCTGTCTCGTACATTACTTCCTTAGTCTTCCAGATTGAATGACAGCTAGCATTATTCAGCCCTCTTCCTCAGGCCATCATGGGTTCACCCCTCTTCCTTTGAGCTCAGGCTGGCATGGTCTCATCCCACTTCCTCTGAGCTCAGGCCCTCATGGGTTCACCCCTCTTCCTCTGAGCTCAGGCTGGCATGGGCTCACCCCACTTCCTTTGAGCTCAGGCTTTCTTGGTTTCACCCAACTTTCTCTGAGCTCAGGCCATCATGGGCTTACCCCACTTCCTCTGAGCCTCAGGCTACCCCACTTCCTCTGAGCCTCAGGCTGGCATGGTCTCACCCCACTTCCTCTGAGTTCAAGCCGTCATGGTCTTACCCCACTTCCTCTGAGCTCAGGCCATCATGGTCTCACCCCTCTTCCTCTGAGCGCAGGCCATCATGGGCTCACCCCACTTCCTCTGAGCTCAGGCTGTCTTGGGCTCACCCCACTTCCTCTAAGCCTAGGCCATGATGGTTTCACCCCACTTCCTCTGAGCTCAGGCCATCATGGGCTCAACCCACTTCCTCTGAGCTTAGGCTGTCATGGTTTCACCCCACTTCCTCTGAGCTCAGACTGTTATGGTCTCACCCCACTTCCTCTGAATTCAGGCCATCATGCGCTTACCCCACTTCCTCTGAGTTTAGGCCGTCATGTCCATCATGGGCTCACCCCACTTCCTCTAAGCGCAGGCTGTCATGTTCTCACCCCACTTCCTCTGAGCTCAAGCCGTCATGGGCTCACCCTACTTCTTTTGAGCTCAGGCTGTCTTTGTTTCACCCCACTTCCTCTGAGCTCAGGCCATCATGGGCTCACCCCACTTCCTCTGAGCTCAGGCCATCATGGGGTCACCCCACTTCCTCTGATCTTAGGCTGTCATGGTTTCACCCCACTTCCTCTAAGCTTAGGCTGTCATGGGTTCATCTTTTGGGGAAATGTCATCATACAGCTTGGGCTGTGCAGCTGTAAAGACCACCCCATGCCACTGCCAAACGAGCAGGGAAGTGAACCATGCCGGCACTGGACCAGCCAGAAGTCCCTTGGAAACAAAGGTAAGTAAAAGTTGAAGCAAAAGAATCTGCATGGCTACCTGAAACTAGCATTTTCAGAAGAATATTGGAAATGGCAACCTCGGGTTTATTTCTATGGCAGCTTTACTTTTAGTATAGTCTTTATTTCTTGTAAAATATCGTATTGTCTCGATATTTTATTAACTTGTATTGATGAGAAATGTTCAGATAGAAAGTCCTTCCACTTCTTGCATAAACTCAAAAAGATGATTTAATAATAATGTTGCATAAAATTAGAAATAAAATATTGGCATACAGAATGTTTAAATAATGTCCAAAAAATATAGTTATGTTCTTGATAATAAGATTGTATATATATATATATGTGTGTGTAGTGTGTAAGGCTTCTAGCAAAGTGTGTCCTTAAAAAGTCTTTGTTCTGCTCTTAAAAGAGCAATCCAGCCCCCACCATCTCCTAAAAGTGGGTTGGTATTCTCTTGTAGTCCCACTAAGATAATTGACACCAACAGGAGGTATTAAAACAAAACCTCCAATCTACTTCTCTCAAAGTCTGAGTGTAACTTTATCTCTTACATAGATGGGGGAGGATGGGGGAAGGTATAGCTAATTGCTCTCATATGTGGCTTGAATGTAAAGGAAAAACCCAAGATATATGTTCATATGTATATTCACAGACTCTGAAGTCTAATTACTCACTTTTCCCAATCTAGAACAAATATAAATATAATAACTCAATTATTCTATTAAGATCCAACTCATTCATACATGTTAGTACTGTTAATAAGAAGATATTAGATATTAGGTTATGGAAAGCTTCTAACATTTCTGTATGTATTATAGCGAGTGTCAAACTCAATTTCATTGCAGGCCACATCAGCATTATGGTTGCCCTCAAGGGGCCGGTTGTACCTGTAAGACTAGATGTCCAAAGCACCCCACTCCCCCTTACATCAGATGTCAAGAGACCCCCCCTTCACTTACATCACAGTGCACCCCCCTTTCCTTGTGCTGCCTCCGGAAAGAAGCTGGGGGTGCAACTGGGAAGCAGGGTCTGGTGGAGGGCTGGAGTCCACTGCCAGAATCTGCTCAATACTGAGACCAGGGGAGGTGCAAATGAGGGGGCGCTGTGGTTGCAAACAGACGCAGGATCTGTAGGCGGTGTTCAGAGATCAGCCTCTCCAGGGTCAGAGATGAGCCTCTCCACGGCTGCATGGAGAACTGCAGGAACTGGTGGAGGAGTTCTGTCTTCCTCTCAGCTGCTGACTGCTGAGACAAGGTGGGAGCGGAGACAAGGGGGGTGCCACAGCTGCAGGAGAGCAAGGGAGAATGTCACCAGCATACCGAGGATCACCAATATGGATCCAAAAGGTTTAATAAACGATCACATAGTTACAGCAAGGCAACGTTTCGGAGTCTCGCAGGACCCCTTCATCAGGCATTCGACCTGATGAAGGGGTCCTACAAGACTCCGAAACGTTGCCTTGCTGTAACTATGTGATCGTTTATTAAACCTTTTGGAGCCATATTGGTGATCCTCGGTGTGCTGGTGACAATCTCCCTCGCTGATTCTGTTCGGTTCCAGCCAACGGTCACTGCAGCGCCTACTTATACACTCAGCCATTTGTAATGAAGGAACATGTGCGTTTGGATTGTACACTTGCAGCTACAGGAGAGGTTTGAGGGCTACATAAAATGGCCTAGCTGGCCTTGTCACGTGTATTATACTATTATGATTCAAAACAGAGCCTACACAGAACAATGTTTTAGAAAGCTCCCTTTGCATCATATCAGCAGCAGAGTTCCTTTTTCCTGATTCAAACCTGCTTTGCTGTGAAAGGCGAAGGAGCTAACATTGGGCAAAATGTACAGGATATCACTGCAGGTATGTATTGCACTTAGAAGCATGGGGACATAGTACATGTACACTTGTTTTTTTAACCCCCCTGGCGGTATTCCCGAGTGTAGCTCGGGGTTGACTTTCAGTACCAAAAGCGGTAACCCCGAGCTACACTCGGAAATACCCTGCAGCGTTGCCAGGGATTCCCTCCAGTACTTACCTTGTCCTGCACTCCCGTGATGTCCCCCCTGCAGCGTCCCCAGCCATCTCTGGCCGATGCCGGCATCTGTCTTCCGGGTTCCATTCCCTGCGAGCATCAGGACGTACGGGGGACGGAACTGGCAGGAAATTCAAAAATTTTAAAAGTGACATTCACTCAATACACTAAATTCTCATAGTATAACATTCCTGTATCAAACCATTTCACATACATTTTGTCCCGAGTGCTTTGTCCGGCGCCCTGCCTGCATTTTTACTGTTCTTTCTGCCTGGAAACTGAGAAACGTCCATGGCGTCCAAAAAGCACCTCTTTAGGTCAAAAGCAGTTTTAGACCGGCTAGAGAACAGCGATAGTAAATCAGAACCACTTGCAGAATTGAGTGATAATGATTCGTGGGGGAAATTCCTCATCAGACACTGAAAATGATTTTCCTACTAAGCTCAGTGATGTGCGAACTTGGCGCTCTATTTCAAATTTCAGTGTTTTTGGTTTGATTATATTATTGAATTAAAATTATTATTATATTATAATTTTTTATGATTATTTTATTATAATTTATGATTTCGTGTTTCAAATTTTATCCTACCCAGGATGTTTACTAGACTCTTGTTCGGACAGATTCCAGTGAGTTATTCCTAATTACAGGCCTACAATAAAAAAACGACATATTTCCATGCAAAAAAATGTAACGCTTTGAGCACAGAAATATGGACATAATCAGACCGCTAGGGAGGTTAATAAACCTTGTGGTTTTTCTAAAATATCAAGAGAATATCAGAGAATTAGACCATATTTTACTCTGAATGGAGTTCTTGCAGCGAACGCTAGATGTCAGCAACATGCAAGAAACCTATTATCTATTATAACAATGACTTGTCTGCCATCCTTGCTACTTAGAAGCATTGCTATATAATGAGTGTAAATAGGGTACACGCATTATTAGCAGCGTTCAGGGGTGGACTGACCATTTGGAAACCCGGGGGCCCCATGAGATGCCCCTGGTACCTTTTTCATAGGCTTTTTTGAGTTTGGGCAAGGACACAGGGGCCCCATGATCCCCTATTGCCCGGGGGCCCCACGAGTTGTCAGTCCGCCCCTGGCAGCGTTGTAACATTTGGTACAAAATATAACTTGAAAAAGAGCAGACAGCTGGCGCACACACCTAGTGCATTATCCAAGATATATTCAAAGATATAAAAGACAAAAACATACTCACAGACGAAGCATGTATAAAAAGCTTTTGCATAATGGAGATGGCCACAACAGCGGGCAAGGGGTTCCAACTGTCAGTGCGGTCAGGAGGCTGACGCGTTTCGGGGACGAGTCCCTTTCCTCAGAGCTGCTCAAGTGAGTATGTTTTTGTCTTTTTTATCTTTGAATATATCTTGGATAATGCACTAGGTGTGTGCGCCACCTGTCTACTCTTTTTCTAGTGGTTGATTTCCCCGTCTGAGGAGGGCTTTACCCCTGAAGCATTGTCTTTAGGTCACCTCCGTCCTGGTCCTTTGTAAAGCGGAAGGGTTCCCTTCCGCTTTACAAAGGAGCGCGCTTCCACCCTTAGAGGTTAGCGCATGCTCTGAAACGCGTCGCTATGCATGCTGGTCCCTGACGTCATCACGTCAATGCCGACGTCGCGCCTCAATGTGCGTTCCAGACGCCATCTTCGTGAGGTTACTCTTGCCGGCCGGCTTCTCCCTTCTGGTACCACGTTATTCCAGGGCACAGCCATTCCTCAACTTCTTGGAAATTGTACTTAATACAAGCCTGTTTTACTACTATTAAACGTCAGTTCTCCTATGTTTGGTATTTATTAAAGTGGTTCTTCTGCACGTTGAGGCGGTACGTCGGCGCCAGCGTGATGACGTCAGGGACCAGCATGCATAGCGACGCGTTTCAGAGCACGCGCTAACCTCTAAGGGCGGAAGGGTTCCCTTCAGCTTTACAAAGGAGCACGCTTCCGCCCTTAGAGGTTAGCACATGCTCTAAAACACGTCGCTATGCATGCTGGTCCTTGACATCATCACACAGACGCCGTCGTTGCGCCTCAATGTGCGTTCCAGACGCCATCTTCGTGAGGTTACTCATGCTGTCCGGCTTCTCCCTTCTGGTACCACGTTATTCCTGGGCGCAGACGCGGCTGTCCAAAGCCGGGACACAGCCGTTCCTCAACTCCTTGGAAATCGTACTTAATACAAGCCTGTTTTACTATTACACGTGAGTTCTCCTATATTTGGTTTTTCTTATTCCTCTCTCCTTCATCTAGCCCTATAATGAAACACCAGTGTCCAAGCTGCATGCCCGCTGCCAGCGCCTATCGCAGGATAATGCCACGTTGCTGAAACTCATTACTGAAATGGAAGATGAGAGCATGACGAGCGCCACCCAGCACTTGCTGCAGTATGACAGAGCTGGGGTGAGTCCTGCCTATCTATAGCCTAGTCCTAGTGGCTTGATCTGTCTGCCGTTCCTCAGATGTCCTAGCAGTTTCTATCTGTCTCCCTTCCTTCAGAGCAATGTCCTAGCGGTTCAACTTTGGGCTGACCGTCAGATTCAGGATGCTCAACAAGATCTGGAGAAGACCAGAGCAGAAAGACAGGAACGTTTAACTGGTGAGAAGTTCTGGAGAAAAAGTGCTTGAGTGAGATATTATTATTATTGTACACATAACTATACCATTTATTAAGAAGATCTATGACTGCATAATGGTAATTCCCAGAGTTCCCCAGCAGTAGCAAGACTTCCAGTAAGGCTAGGTTGACATCTGTGCGGGTGGTGCCGCTGCGGATCTGCACGATAATCCGTGCAGCCGCACCACCCGCAAAGAGAAATGCAGACCTGCGGGCGAGTGCCATTAGTTCTAATGGCACGCCAACCGTACTGGGAACTAAGGTTCCCGTGTGGTCTGCGTTTTTAGAAGTGCAGGGACTTCTCTGCATGTCACGGGGCATGGGAGTCCATTCAAATGAAAAGGCTCTCGTGCTCTCGCAAAACACGGCCGCATATATGTGAGCCGGGGGTAACCATGTGCAGGAGACAGGCCAGGCAGTTCTGCTGCCTATCTTTTTCAGACGAGGTGGACATGCTTTCTTTGTCCAGATATCTATAGATATATGTCACACCCTAATTCATGAAGTTTCCCTGGAACTGGAAAGGAAATTCTTATGAGCATGATGATGTCAAAAACAGTCAACCACTAGACCTGGGGGGGGGGGGGGGTGTAGGAGCCACACCGTTCTTGCACCTGGAGGATCAGGTAAGTATAGCTCCACTCTCCAATCCCCTACAAGCAAGAAGTTAACCTATGCAGCGCATGCACAGCCCCGCTGTATGGAAAACACCAAAATTTAGTCGGAGGTCTGCTTTAACGGGGGGGGGGGGCATACAACAATAAACCCTTTCAGTCCTTTTTCTTTCCAAAATGAAAATGTCTTGGCCAGATGATGATGATAAGGGTTTCAAATTAGTTGTCCTTGAGGGACGCAAGCGCGTTCCTGTGCAATTTGAGTGCAGTGCATTTTCAGCCTATACATTTGAATAGGCTGAAATCGCACTGCAGTCACATCACATGGTACTACCAAGTGTATTGCAATTGCGACCTGCGTTTGGGATGTCGTTAGCATTGCACTGACACGCAGATCGCAAGGGCAGTGAATTTTGAACATGATGTGGGAAACTCGCACACAACGCAGGTATCCCACACTGTTGTAAATGGGCCCTTAAAATAAACATGCAAAGCAATGGGCAAAGCAACAGGTTTTATTTAGTGTTACTAAGCCCAGGACCCTGCATTCACCATATCTAGTTTCCCCGGACCCTGCAGTCACTATATCCGCTCTCCCCGGACCATACATTCACTATATCTGGTCTCCCCGGACCCTGTATTCACTATATCCGCTCTCCCCGGACCATACATTCACTATATCTGGTCTTCCCGGACCCTGCATTCACTATATCTGGTCTCCCTGGACCCTGCAGTCGCTATATCTGGTCTCCCCGGACCACACATTCCCTATATCCGCTTCCCCGGACCCTGCATTCACTATATCTGCTCTCCCCGGACCCTGCATTCACTATATCTGCTCTCCCCGGACCCTGCATTCACTATATCTGGTCTCCCGGGACCCTACAGTCACTATATCCGCTCTCCCCGGACCCTGCATTCACTATATCTGGTCTCCCCGGACCCTGCATTCACTATATCTGGTCTCCCCGGACCCTGCATTCACTATATCTGGTCTCCCCGGACCCTGCATTCACTATATCTGGTCTCCCCGGACTCTGCATTCACTATATCTGGTCTCCCCGAACCCTGCATTCACCATATATGGTCTCTCCGGACCCTGCATTCACTATATCCACTCTCCCCGAACCCTGCATTCACTATATCAGGTCTCCACGGACCCTGCATTCACTATATCTGGTCTCCCCGGACCCCGCATTCACTATATCTGGTCTCCCTGGACCCTGCATTCATTATATCTGGTCTCCCCGGACCCTGCATTCACTATATCTGGTCTCCCCGGACCCTGCATTCACTATATCTGGTCTCCCCGGACCCTGCATTCACCATATATAGTCTCCCCGGACCCTGCATTCACTATATCCGCTCTCCCCGGACCCTGCATTCATGATGTATAGTCTCCCTAGACCCTGCATTCACCATATCTTGTCTCCCACAGTACACAGAACATGAAAATGCAGTTATTTTAGTAAGTATAAACTGCTAAATACCTTTTCTCATCAGCAGTATATAGCAGCAGTCTTGTTACTTCTATCAGTGTGCAGCAGAGCACTGATTAAAGCTCACAGGAGAAGTTCTCATTTTGCTCTAAGAGGATGCAGAACCACTAACCTCTGTTTGGACAGTGCTGATTGGCCCTGCGTTGATCACATGCACTCTCCCAAAGAAAAATAAATACTCACTAGCAATACACACCATACTGAGCATGTGCAGAGTGACTCCACACGATATGTCTTATCAGGAGATAAGAGGGAGACACTGGAAGAAGGGGAGGATCAGAGAAGTCAGGATCAAACATCCTTTTTACACAAACCCCTTAGTTTGCACAGTGAGTATAACAAGCACGCTTTACTGCATCTACAGACTGATTGTTGTAGATTTAGTAATCCTTTAATGCCAACCCTCACAGCTGCTTATTCTCCTCTTCTGTTTGCCATCAGGAGATATGATCCTGGCCAGAGACTTGTGTTTTTTTCTTGTTCATATTCATCATATTTATTTCACTGAACTAGTTCTGCAGCTGTTAAGAGGAGACACAGTAGCTCAGACAAATACGGGTTTAAGAGGTCAGCAGACAGAATTATTACTTTTTAAATGAAAGGTTATTTGAGCTGCTTAATTCCTTATTGCTCCAATTTCTGGTTCCAGTGATGTGCTTTGATTATTTGCTTTCTGCTATTAATCCCTTCTGATTTTTTCCTAAAAAGTACCATATTTGCCGGCGTATAAGGCGACCAGGTGTATAAGACAATCCCCTAATTCTCCAGTTAAAACATAGGTTTTGGGCTATACTCGCCGTATATGACTACCCCCCTTCTGAGGCAACACCATTTAAAAACAGATTTGATTAAAAATACACTCAGTAACCTGTCAGCCCTCTGGATTTGCAGTAATACCGTATGTACCGTAGCTTCAGCTACATACAGTATATAGTACTCCAACATTGGCATCAATGGATGAAACAGTGCCGTATTGTTGGTGTCAGTGGGTGGAATAGTGCCCCATCATTGATATTAGTGGGAGGAATAGTGCCCCATCGTTGATATTAGTGGGTGGACTAGTGTCCCATCATTGGTATCAGTGGGTGGAATAGTGCCCCATCACTGATATTAGTGGGTAGAATAGTGCCCCATCGTTGATATTAGTGGGTGGAATAGTGCCCCATCGTTGATATTAGTGGGTGGAATAGTGCCCCATCGTTGATATTAGTGGGTGGACTAGTGTCCCATCATTGGTATCAGTGGGTGGAATAGTGCCCCATCACTGATATTAGTGGGTAGAATAGTGCCCCATCGTTGATATTAGTGGGTGGAATAGTGCCCCATCATTGATATTAGTGGGAGGAATAGTGCCCCATCGTTGATATTAGTGGGTGGACTAGTGTCCCATCATTGGTATCAGTGGGTGGAATAGTGCCCCATCACTGATATTAGTGGGTAGAATAGTGCCCCATCGTTGATATTAGTGGGTGGAATAGTGCCCCATCATTGATATTAGTGGGAGGAATAGTGCCCCATCGTTGATATTAGTGGGAGGAATAGTGCCCCATCGCTGATATTAGTGGGTTGAATAGTGCCCCATCACTGATATTAGTGGGAGGAATAGTGCCCCATCACTGATATTAGTGGGTGGAATAGTGTCCCATCATTGGTATCAGTGGAAGGAATAGTGCCCCATCATTGGTATCAGTGGAGGAATAGTGCCCCATCATTGGTGTCAGTGGGAGGAATAGTGCCCAATCATTGGTGTCAGTGGAGGAATAGTGCCCCATCATTGCTATCAGTGGGAGGAATAGTGCCCCATCATTGGTATCAGTGGAGGAATAGTGCCCCATCATTGGTATCAGTGGAGGAATAGTGCCCAATCATTGGTGTCAGTGGGAGGAATAGTGTCCCATCATTGATATTAGTGGGTGGAATAGTGCCCCATCATTGGTATCAGTTGGAGGAATAGTGTCCCATCATTGGTATCAGTTGGAGGAATAGTGCCCCATCGTTGATATTAGTGGGTGGAATAGTGCCCCATCGTTGATATTAGTGGGTGGAATAGTGCCCCATCACTGATATTAGTGAGTGGAATAGTGCCCCATCGTTGATATTAGTAGGTGGAATAGTGCCCACATCATTGATATTAATGGGAAGAATAGTGTCCCATTGTTGGTGTCAGTGGCAGGAATTATGCCCCACTGTTGAGTGGAAGGAATAGTGCCTCATATCAGTGAGAGGAATAGTGCCCCAAGGGCCGGATAAAGGCTAGCAAAGGGCCGCATCCAGCCCATGGGCCACAGTTTGGAGACCACTGTTTTAAGGGCATGTGTGGATGGAAGAATCGGGTCAGTTGTTTTTTGCTCAACCAGCTAGTTGAAGGAACGAAGCTGACTCATGTATGGCCTGCCTACCTGGTTCTCTTTATACTGGCTGTGTTTGACCCATACTGTCTGCCTCCCATTTACAGTTCTCAATGTGCAGCTACAGGCCTGTGAGGAGAAGGTACAAGAAGCCCAGAAGCACCTGCAGCAGCTGCGGGAGTATAAGGACCGCGGGCATTCTATGGCAGTCTTGCAGGCTGCAGATCTGGAGAGACAGCTGCGTATACTCAGCGAGACACATCAGGTGAGAGGAGGTGGGGATAGATATAGAAGGAATGAAAATAACCAGGCATGACCCCTGGGTTAGACAGTACAATAGAAAAAATATTCATCTGAGGATCTGAGCTGGTCTTTGCACACAGAATTGAAACTGTATTGATCAGCCATTGCACTGTGCATGAATAGATTGATAACTGTGTGTTTTGCCTTGACATAGGACCAGGCAGTTGATGTGGAAGCTTTAGCCCAAAAAGAACTTCAGAAATTGTTGGACAATCAACAAAAAGTGAAGGAGGCTGCTCTACAGGCTGTAGTTGAGGTGAGAGAAATGGGGTGTGAGCTTTTCTGATAATGATAGCATCTTGGCCTTCATGATTTTCCCATGACTTCGGGGCTGACCCAGAAGCAGTATACAGAACAGGAGTTCTGGTTCCAGGCTTGTTTCAGATCTTTTCATGAGAAATTCTTGAAGCCGCAGCATTTTCAGGTGATCAGCAGTGGAAGTCTTCATATTCCTCTCAGTACGGTTTCCTATTCAATGTTAGGAGAGGTAGACACTGTATTTTGGAAATTGTCACAGAACTTTTTTTGTTCCCTTTTGGGCTTTCATACTGTTCATATGATAGTGCAGTAAAGACTGGTTGTGGTAGCACTACCAGGCTCAACAGTACATGTTGACCAGCCTTTCTCAACCAGGGTTCGGTGGAGTCCTAGGGTTCTTCCAGACGTTTCTAGGAGCGTGGGCATTCGTAGATTAATCCTCTGCCTTTCAGTACACGTTGACCAGCCTTTCTCAACCAAGGTTCAGTGGAGTCCTAGGGTTCTTCCAGACGTTTCTAGGAGCTGTGGGCATTAGTGGATCAATCTTCTGCCTTTCAGTACACGTTGACCAGCCTTTCTCAACCAAGGTTCGGTGGAGTCCTAGGGTTCTTCCAGACGTTTCTAGGAGCTGTGGGCATTCGTGGATTAATCTTCTGCCTTTACAGTACATGTTGACCAGCCTTTCTCAACCAGGGTTCGGTGGAGTCCTAGGGTTCTTCCAGACGTTTCTAGGAGCTGTGTACATTAGTGGATCAATCTTCTGCCTTTCAGTACACGTTGACCAGCCTTTCTCAACCAAGGTTCGGTGGAGTCCTAGGGTTCTTCCAGACGTTTCTAGGAGCTATGGGCATTCGTGGAATAATCTTCTGCCTTTCAGTACACGTTGACCAGCCTTTCTCAACCAGGGTTCGGTGGAGTCCTAGGGTTCTTCCAGACGTTTCTAGGAGCTATGGGCATTCGTGGAATAATCTTCTGCCTTTCAGTACATGTGCAGTTCTGGAGCTAACATCAGACATAATCAGAAAGCTTCCATATCTATGCAGGCAAGCTCCATTGTCTCCCATATCTGTGCTGGGAAGGCTGTGTTATCAGGGGATCTCCTTTCTTCATGAAGTTATGTCTGGCATGTTCCATACAGCATCCTTGCTGAGCCTCTTCTATAAGCTGCATTCTTCCCTGCTGTAAATCTTCCAGCAGCACTCCAAAAAAGGACTCGAATCCACTGACCATTTTTTCGGAAGCGCCTATCCTAATTCCAAGTCACGTTTTTCAAGGTGTTTGACAGAAGATGACAATAGAACCGGCTCTGTCCAGCACTTGGTATTTAATCCGATCCGAAATCTGATTTGCTGTGAGAGCCAATACAAACAGTTCTTTGTAGACACAGTCAGGTGGATGGTTCCAGGTCACCTTCCCTGTTTAGGTTTACAGAGATCTTCATAGAAGAAAGTGCTAAATGATAGTGAGAAAAGGCCCATGGGTGATAGAGGAGGTGGTGCTGATGGCTGTAGGAGCCAGATAGGCTGCAATCTCTTACCTGCATTGAGAAAATGGGGCATAGGCTCTAGCTGCTGCAGGCCACAGCTCTGCTTTTGTTGCCGGTTAAAGAGACCCTGTCACCAGACCTTTAATTTCAAACCCAAATCGTCTTATTAAAAGGCGTCCCGAGGCATGTGCGGCCCGCATTGGCTGACACCAACTGCACGGGGTGACACCAGACCCGCACCCTGTATAGGTTGCATACCAACGATCCCCACAGGATGGATCAGATCTGCGGATTGGGGAGCATAATAGATCGGACTCCGATCCATTATGCTCAATCCGCAGATCCGATCCATTCTGCGGGGATCGTCGGAGGGGGTGTCACCAAGTGTTACCGCATCGGGTGACACCAACCCTAGGGATGCCCCTGGTCTTATTATATGTGCATTTGACTTGTTTTATGCATGTTTTTTACTCGTTTTATGCATGTTTTTTTCAACCTTTTACCCCAAAGGATCCCTTTGAAATGATTTTCACATCTTGGGGAACCCTTGTTAAAGGATAAGTTCACCTTTGGGAACATGTTTACATATTTCCAATGCTGTAGCTTCTGCCCGATTACCCCCCCCCCCCCTCCCCATGACAGCAGTACAGGGAGAAGTTCCCCTTACAAGCTGTCAATTTTCAAAAACAGCATGGCCTCCGCCCGCACGGCCTCGCCATGCATTCAATTTATTGAAAGTTCTGTGAATTAATGAACTACAAGTCCCAACGGCCTTAGCGGCTATCAGCTTGTAGTTCTCAGCAAACTACCACGGCCCTGTGGAGCACCATGGTAGTTCATTGATTCTTTCTGTCGGTATATCATTTTTTATTTTTTTTAAAGTTAGGGGGTTTAGATTAGGAGTTAACTATTATTTATTTGTTTATTATTACATATTATTTTTTTTTTTTTATTTATGTATGATTATTTTTATTTATTTGTGTATTTATTTGATTTATTTTACATTTATTTATTGTTGTTATTATTATTAACACCCTAACCAAAAAAATAATAGGAAGACAATAAATAAAATACTAACCCAAACCCTAACACCAACATCTAATCCCTAACCATAAGGAAAAAAATAATTATACATGAATATCAATTAAAAAAACAACAAATAAAAGCTGATGAAAAAGCTGAAAAACCTAGCAACAAATGAAGCAACAGATGATATTTTTCTCTGTTGGCTAATAAAAAAAAGCCTGAAAATGCTTAAAAAACGCTGCATGAAAACGTGCGAAAAACACTCAAAGACACTACGCACAAGTGTGAATCCAGCCTAAGTCTGAGCTTACATATACAGGTGACTTCAGCAGCCTAATACCAGGTCAGTTTGTTAGGTACATACACAGCTTACTCATTTTAAAATACATTTAGTGATGTTTTAAAGCAGCGGTCTCCAAACTGCGGCCAGGGGCCATACGCGGCCCTTTGCTTATCTTCATCTGGCTGTTGGGGGCCATCCATAGATACCAACAATGGGGCATAATTCCTCCCACTGACATCAATGATGGGGCAGAATACCTCCCAATCACACAAATGATGGGGCACAATTCCTCCCAATGAAACCAACAATAGAGCCCACTAAAACCAATGATGGGGCACAATTCCTCTCAATGACAACAATGATGGGGCACAATTCCTCTCAATGACACCAATGATGGGGCAGAATTCCTCCCACTGACATCAATGATGGGGCAGAATGCCTTTCAATCACACCAATGATGGGGCACAATTCCTCCCAATGACACCAACAATAGAGCCCACTAAAACCAATGATGGGTCACAATTCCTCTCAATGGCACCAATGATAGGGCACAATTCCTCTCAATGACAACAAAGATGGGGCACAATTCCTTTCAATGACACCAATGATGGGGCACAATTCCTCCCACTGACCACAAATATGGGGCATTGTTTTTTTTCCCACTGATAGGACCTTTTCTGCTTCCAACGGGTACAGTCCAGCCCCCCTAAATCTGAGGGACAGTAATCTGGCCCTTTGTTTTGAAAGGTTGGAGACCCCAGTTTTAAAGAATACAGCGCTGCAGTGATTCGTGTATTTTGCTTTTGTGTGGAGTTTAACTTTTACCTTTTTTCCAATAGAAACACATAGAGTGCCTGCCTTTGTCACTGAGACGGATGTGTCTGCAGAGCCAGGAGATGAAGCAGGACATTCAGGCCTATCAGCAGGTCAGTACTTGTCAAACTGGATCATATTTATTATTAAAATCTCCACATTGACCAATAGCTAATCCATGCTTTGTCGTTTGGCTGTCATGTGGCAGAAGATGTGGCGTACTTGGAAAATAATGTTTGCTGTGCAGCCTGTACTTGTACTGTTTGAGTGTTTTGGGAAGGAGACAGACCCTGTTTGGGACACAGCAAATTGTATGAGACATGAGGCAGCACAGTGGCTAAATGGGTAGCACTTACGCCTGGCAGTACTTAGGTCGTTGGTTCAAATCCCAACCATGACACCACCTGCCTGGAGTTTTCATGTTCTCCCTGTGCCTGTGTGTCTTTCCTCCGGGTACTCCGGTTTCCTCTCACACTCCAAAGATATGCTGGTGGGTGACTTTTCTCCTGTCTAGATTGTCCCTAGTATGTGTATGTATGGATGTGAGTTAGGGACCTTAGACTGTACGCCCCTTGAGGGTTAGGAACCTTAGATTGTACGCCCCTTGAGGGTTAGGGACCTTAGATTGTACGCCCCTTGAGGGTTAGGGACCTTAGATTGTACACCCCTTGAAGGTTAGGGACTTTAGATTTAACACCCCTTGAGGGTTAGGGAACTTAGATTGTACGCTCCTTGAGGGTCAGGGACCTTAGATTGTACGCCCCTTGAGGGTTAGGGACCTTAGATTGTACACCCCTTGAGGGTTAGGGACCTTAGATTGTACGCCCCTTGAGGGTTAGGGACCTTAGATTGTACCCCCCTTGAGGGTTAGGGACCTTAGATTGTACGCCCCTTGAGGGTTAGGGACCTTAGATTGTACACCCCTTGAAGGTTAGGGGCCTTAGTTTGTTTTTAGAAGAAATCCTTTCTGCATTTGTTACAGTTCTCCGGCTTTGTCCGCTGCTTTCCTCTTTCTTAAAGGAGCCCGCATTACTGCTGCGTCATTTCATTCGACATCATCGCATGGGGTTATGAAACTACACACCCTCATATGACCGCTGCTGGGAACAGAGTCATATGGGATGTTGTGGAAGGAGAGTGGGGCAGAAAGTGGGAATGTAAGATGCTGCCAGCAGGACTAGTATTGGTAGAGGTGGCTACACTGGTCAAATATTCAGACAAGCTGGTAGAGAGTAGCCACTCTCTACAGGAAGTAGTTATCTACGGACTTTGCTGTCAAGATGAATAATTATTTTCACGCAGTAAACATAAACATTGTAATAAATAGCTTTAGAAATGTATATTAGTCATTTTAATTTTTGACCTCTTTTTACTGCAGATGGTGGTGGAGCTGCAAGATGAGGTGTTAAATCTGCAGGAATCAGGAGACTCTCTGTTTACTTCTTGGAAGGAGGAGAAAGAAAGTTTTTGCAGGGACCTCCTTCTCGATAAACCTAGGTGAGTTTTTATCTGTTATTTTATTTATTGTTACAAATATCTCTATTGAAGAGATATTGTTGTTAAAGCAGGCCATAGACGGGTCGAAAATCGGCCGATTTTTAATTTTTTTAAAAAAAAAGAAAAATCGTCCGTTTGATCGGCTGACGTTACCACCAACTGTAAAAAATTGGCCAATTTTTGTCCTGTCTATGGCCGGCATTATGGCCGGCATTAACCCCATAACTTCTGTCCCTTGCAGAAACAGGGGAGCACACAGGGGAGCAATACATAAGAAGACAAAGAATTCCAGTCCACTATTATATTTTATATGAAAAGTATTGCGGTTGCAACAATGTATCTATTTGTATCCATTTGTATCCATTTCGGATACAGATGTTTTTATTCGGATACAAATGGATACATTGTTGCAACCGCAATACTTTTCATATAAAATATAATAGTGGACTTGAATTATTCTTCTTCTTCCGCAATACTTTTCATATAAAATATAATAGTGAACTGGAATTCCTCCTCCTCCTCCTCCTCCTCCCTCCTCCTCCCTCTTCCCTCCTCCCCCTCCTCCTCCCTCCTCCCCCTCCTCCTCCCTCCCTCCTCCTCCTTCTTCTTCTTCTTCTTTTACTTCTTCCTCTTCTTCTTCCTCTTCCTCTTCTTCTTCCTCCTCCTCCTGTTCTTCCTCCTCTTCTTCCTCTTCCTCCTCTTCTTCCTTCTCCTCCTCCTCTTCCTCTTCCTCCTCCCCTCCCCCCCAAAAAAAATGTCCAACCAATTAACCCACCAACGGTGTGGAAAATCGGCCTATTTTCAACCCGTCTATGGCCGGCATTATAAAGGAATGTAAATAGTCAGTGTTGAATTACCGTGACTGTGCATGCTTACTTATGAAAGATTTGCTGGGTGTCGGCAGGTCCAAGGGCAAGTGAATACATATCTAATTCATAGTCTTTTTCCTCTTTTCAGTTGCTCTCCGGATGAAGACGTGGTGCTCAATATCCCCCGTAGCCAGAAACTGCCTATATAGCTGCAACAGAGGCCAAGCAAAACCATCAATGGAGATGAACTGTGTTGTGGAATAAACATCGAGATTTCAAAATATATTTCATTAAATATATATATGTATACTATATGTTGAAATGCGTTTTTATTACAAAATATATGAAAAATATAAAAAAAAATACATTTCAAATATACTGTATGTCTTTAAAAATACAAATCTACATTTTTTGAATGCATTTACAAATATATGTAAAATATATGTTAACATTACTTATTTATATTTTAAAACAAATCTGAAAAATATATTTAAAAAATATATTTTCAAAAATATTTTTTATATATATATATACAGTGAAGGAAATAAGTATTTGCTCCTCTGCTGATTTTGAATGTTTGCCCACTCACAAAGAGTTCAGTCTATAAATCGAATGTTTGGTGTATTGTAACACTGAGAGACAGAATAGCAACAAAAAATTCAAAAGAAATGCATGTCTAACAAATGATGCTCTAATTTGCATGTTCATGAGGAAAATAAGTATTTGATCCCCTTCACAAAACATGACTTAGTACTTGGTGACAAATCCCTTGTTGGCAAACACAGAGGTCAGACATTTCCTGTAGTTGTCCACCAGGTTTGCACACATCTCAGGAGGGATTTTGGCCCACTCCTCTTGGCAGATCCTCTCCAAGTCATTAAGGTTTGGTGGCTGACATTTGGCAACTCGAACTTTCAGCTCCCTCCACAGATTTTCAATCAGATTAAGGTCTGGAGACTGGCTAGGCCGCTGCATGACCTTAATGCACTTCTTCTTGAGCCGCTCCTTTGTTGCCTTGGCCGTGTGTTTTGGGTCATTGTCATGCTGGAACACCCATCCACCACCCATTTTCAATGCCCTGGCTGAGGGAAGAAGGTTCTCACCCAAGATTTGACGGTACATTGCCCCGTCCATCGTCCCTTTGATGCAGTGCAGTTGTCCTGTCCCCTTAGCAGAAAAACACCCCCAAAGCAGAATGTTTCCACCACCATGTTTGACAGTTGGGATGCTGTTCTTGGGGTCATAGGCAGCATTCTTCCTCCTCCAAACACTGCGAGTTGAGTTGATGCCAAAGAGCTGGATTTTGATCTCATCTGACCACAACACTTTCATCCAGTCCTCCTCTGCATCATTCAGATGTTCAGTGGGAGACTTCAGATGGGCCTGGACATGTGCTTTCTTGAGCAGAGGGACCTTGCGGGCACTGCAGGATCTCAGTTCTTGTCGGCGTAGTGTGCTACCAATTGTTTTCTTGGTGACTGTAGTCCCAGCTGCCTGGAGATCATTGACAAGATCCTCCCGTGTAGTTCTGGGATGATTCCTCACTGTTCTCATGAGATCTTGCATGGTGCACCAGACCTAGGGAGACTGACAGTTGTTTTGTGTTTCTTCCATTTGTGAATGATTGCACCAACTGTTGTCACCTTCTCACCAAGCTGCTTGGCCATAGTTTGGTAGCCCAGTCCAGCCTTGTGTAGGTCTACAATCTTGTCCCTGACATCCTTGGACAGCTCTTTGGTCTTTGCCATGGTGGAGAGTTTGGAATCTGATGGTCTGATTGCTCCTGTGGACAGGAGTCTTTTATACAGGTAACACAATGAGATTAGCAGCACTCCGTTTAAGAGACTGCTTCTAATCTCAGCTTGTTACCTGTATGAAAGACACCTGGGAGCCAGAAATCCTGCTGAATGATAGGGGATCAAATCCTTCTTTCCCTCATGAACATGCAGATCAGTCATCATTTGTTAGACGCATTTCTGCTGAATTTGTTGTTGCTATTCTGTCTCTCAGTGTTACAATACACCGAACATTCGATTTTTAGACTGATCATTTCTTTGTGAGGGGCGAACATTCAAAATCAGCCGGGGAGAAAATACTTATTGCTGTGTGTGTGTGTATATATATAAATATATATATATATATATATATAAAACGCATTTCAATATGCAGTGTCTGTGTATGTATGTATGTATGTATGTATGTATATATATATATATATATATATATATATATACTGCATGTTGAATTGTGTTTTATATATATATATATATATATAAAATTTAATATATTTTTCAGATTTTTTTTTTACATATAAATAAGTCATTTAAACATATATTTTTTACATATATTTGTAAATGCATTCCAAAAATGTAGATTTGTAATATAAAGACATACAGTATATTTAAAAGTTTATTTTTAAAAATATTTTTCATATATTTTGTAAAAAAACGCATTTCAACATACAGTGTGTATATATGTATGTATGTATGTATATATATATATATATATATATATATATATATATATATATATTTATTTATCACAAAATATTGAATACGGACAAAATTGTAGTATTTTAAATGTCAATATATTTGGGAAGAATATTTTAAAAATATATTTCAAATATATTTTTCTTCCATGTGGGCCGTCTGCCAACAACATATGTCCCTCTGCCCTGACTGGGTGCTGACGGGAGCGTGGAGCTTCTGATAGGTTGGCATTATACAAGTTTCAGTAACCATTTCCTTCAGAGGATGAGGAGGGGTATGGAAAAAAAGGGCAATTTATCATAATATCAACACAATTTTCTGTTTTGTCCTTGCGAAGCAATGACTGTAGTAGTTTTGGTTGCACAGCCAAGTTCTGTAGGGTGGCCAATGTTACTGTTCAGGGGGAGGGACCGCACCACCGAGGGTCTGTCTTATAAAACACTGGATGGTTGCTCAGGGTTCATTTGTCAGCTCCAGAGCCAGATGCTGTGTAAGTAGAACATCTGAAATGCAGAGACAACTCATGGACCAATACAAGGACAGGGACTGTCAGGAGTAATGAAGGAACTTACTAGATGTAGGACAGCTTTAAGTGTAGGACTCATTGTGAGAAAACAGGGACTGTCCAGGAAAACAAAAGGACCATATTACTAGAAGAACCTTGCATGGGAAAACACAAATAGTCCCAAAAAGACTGTGATATTACAAAGCTGCCAAACTTAGAAAAACAGAAGCCTGAAGTTCAGGATTAAGTGAGAATTTAGGGACTCAGCCAAAGACTGTAGTATTTTAGGACTTGTCTGTGAAAACCGCAGCACTGCACGGACTGCCGGACGGAACACAAGTACAGTCCATGAGAACAGGGCTGTGAGAACAAGAGCTTCAAAGCACAAGGACTCTCCAGGGAATTTAAGAGCAAAAGGACCATGGAGTTATAAAAAAAACAAAAAAAAGGAAAACAGAACCATCTCTGTGTACTCAAGGACTGTTTCTGAGAAGACATACACTGAGATATTACTGCAGTTTCTGTAAACACACCTGAACTCATCAGAAAGAGGATTTTGAAGACAATAGATTTATTTTGTAATGTATACAGTGACTACTGGACTGCAGGGACTGTCGGGTTGAACACAAGGACCAGTCTTGGATTTTGCAGTCTTGCAAGATATTTTGTTCCAACAGAATAGAAAATTATTAAAGTTATCCAGAAACTAATTTCATCAATACAGACCTAGGAGCAGTTCGGTGAAAGGAGACTGATTGAAAAACGCAGAGGGGATTGATTTTGAGTCAGCGGTGGGGCAGAGGTAAGTGCACGGGGTGGGGTTTAGGGGTTGGGGGCTTTGTTTGCTGGTTAGGATTACATGGAGGTTAGTGTATAGAGTAGGGTTAGAGGAAGGTTAGTGTATAGACTGGGGTTACATGGTGGTTAGTGTGCCAGTTGGGGTTACAAGGAGGACTACTGTGCTTGCTGGGGTTACAAGGAGGACTACTGTGCTCGTTGGGGTTACAAGGACTACTGTGCTTGCTGGGGTTACAAGGAGGGCTAGTGTGCTCGCTGGGGTTACAAGGAGGACTAGTGTGCTCGCTGGGGTTACAAGGAGAGCTAGTGTGCAAGTTGGGGTCACAAGGAGGGCTAGTGTGCAAGTTGGGGTTACAAGGAGGGCTAGTGTGCAAGTTGGGGTTACAAGGAGGACTACTGTGCTGGCTGGGGTTACAAGGAGATCTAGTGTGCAAGTTGGGGTTACAAGGAAGACTACTGTGCTGGCTGGGGTTACAAGGAGGGCTAGTGTGCAAGTTGGGGTTACAAGGAGGGCTAGTGTGCAAGTTGGGGTTACAAGGAGGGCTAGAATGCAAGTTCAGGTTACAAGGAGGGCTAGTGTGCCATTTGGGGTTACAAGGAGGGCTAGTGTGCCATTTGGGGTTACAAGGAGGGCTAGTGTGCCATTTGGGGTTACACGGAGGGCTGGTGTGCAAGTTGGGGTTACAAGGACGGCTAGTATGCCATTTGGGGTTACAAGGAGGGATAGTGTGCCAGTTGGGGTCACAAGGAGGGCTAGTGTGCCATTTGGGGCTACAAGGAGGGATAGTGTGCCAGTTGGGGTCACAAGGAGGGCTAGTGTGCCATTTGGGGCTACAAGGAGGGATAGTGTGCCGGTTGGGGTTACAAGGAGGGCTAGTGTGCTGGCTGGGGTTACAAGGAGGGCTAGTGTGTGTGCTGGAGTTACAAGGAGGGCTAGTGTGCGTGCTGGAGTTACAAGGAGGGCTAGTGTGCGTGCTGGAGTTACAAGGAGGACTAGTGTGCCAGTTGGGGTTACAAGGAGGGCTAGTGTGCCTGCTGGGGTTGCAAGGAGGGCTAGTGTGCCTGCTGGGGTTACAAGGAGGGCTAGTGTGTGTGCTGGAGTTACAAGGAGGGTCGTATGTCTCCTGGAGTTACAAGGAGGACTAGTGTGCCAGTTGGGTTACAAGGAGGGCTAGTGTGCCGGCTGGAGTTACATGGAGAGATAGTGTGCTGGTTGGGTTTACAGGAAGATTACTGTGGGGATTGAGTTTACACAGATGTTAGTGTATAAATTGGGGTTACATGGGGGTTAACGTGTGGCCCGACATAACATAAGGGTTAGAGGAAGGTTAGTGTGTAGTTTGATGGTACATGGAGGTTCTTGTGTGGGCTGGGGTTATATGGAAGTTCGTGTACAGGTTGGGGTTACATGGTGGTTAGTGTACAGGTTGGGGTTACATGGGGCTGATGTGCTGGTTGGGGTTACAATGAAGGTTCGTGTACTGGTTGAATGTACAGCGACATTACTGTGAGGGTCAGGGTTACATGGAGATTAGATTTTTTAAATTACTTTACATGGATTAGTATACAGGTTTGGGAGGTTAAAGTGTAAATTGGGGTTACATGAAGGTTAGCGTGTGGATTGACATTACATGAGGGTTACAGGGAGGTTAGTGTGTAGATTGGAGTTACATAGAAACTAGTGTGTTGACTGGGGTTCCATGGAGGTTAGTGTGTGGGTTGACCTTACATAGAGGTTAGTGTACAGATTAGAGTTAGAGTCTAGATTGGGGTTACGTGGGGGCTAGTGTGCTGGTTGGGGTTACAAGGATGAATGGTATGTTTGTTGGGTTTACAAGGAGATTACTGTGAAGGATGGGGTTACATGGAGGTCAGTGTGTGGATTGACCTTACATAGAAGCTGATGTACAGATTAGGGTTAGAGTGAGGTTAGTTTCTAGATTGGGATTACATGGGGGCTAGTGTGCCAGTTGGGGTTACAAGGATGGATTGTGTGATTGTTGGGTTTACGGGAAGATTATTGTGAAGGATAGGGTTACATGGAGGTTAGTATACAAGTTTGGGTTACATGGAGGTTAGATTGTAAACTTGGTTACATGGAGGTTAGTTTGTAAACTTGGTTACATGGAGGTTAGTTTGTAAACTTGGTTACATGGAGGTTAGATTGTAAACTTGGTTACATGGAGGTTAGTTTGTAAACTGGGTTACATGGAGGTTAGTTTGTAAACTTGGTTACATGGAGGTTAGTTTGTAAACTTGGTTACATGGAGGTTAGATTGTAAACTGGGTTACATGGAGGTTAATGCGTAGATTGAAGTTACATGGAGGTTAGTATACAAGTTTGGGTTACATGGAGGTTAGTGTGTAAATTGGGGTTACATGGAGGGTAGTGTGTGGATTGATGCTACATGGGGGTTAGAGGGAGGTTACTGTGTAGTTTGGGGGTACATGGTGGTTAGTGTGCGAGTTTGGGTTACACAGAAGTTAGTATGACAGTTGGGGTTACAAGGTGAGCTAGAGTGCTGGTTGGGTTTACAAAGAGATTACTGAGATTTGGGTTTAGTGAGATTAGTGTCCAGTTTAGTATTACTCGGAGGTTAGTGCGCGGTTTGGGTTACATGGGGGTTAGTGTGCTTGTATGGTTTACAGGGAGTTTACAATGAGGGTTGGGGTTACTGGGGTTACCATACGATTTGGTGTCATTGGGAGGTTAGTGTGCGGTTTGGGTTACATGGGGGTTAGTGTGCTTGTATGGTTTACAGGGAGTTTACTATGAGGGTTGGGGTTACTGGGGTTACCATACGATTTGGTGTCATTGGGAGGTTAGTGTGCGGTTTGGGTTACATGGGGGTTAGTGTGCTTGTATGGTTTACAGGGAGTTTACTATGAGGGTTGGGGTTACTGGGGTTACCATACGATTTGGTGTCATTGGGAGGTTAGTGTGTGGTTTGGGTTACATGAAGGTTAGTGTGCTCGTTTGGCTTACAGGGAGTTTACTGTGAGGGTTGGGGTTACTGGGGTTACCATATGATTTGGTGTCATTGGGAGGTTAGTGTGTGGTTTGGGTTACATGGGGGTTAGTGTGCTGGTTTGGTTTACAAAGAGTTTACTGTGAGGGTTGGGGTTACTGGGGTTACCATATGATTTGGTGTCATTGGGAGGTTAGTGTGCGGTCTGGGTTACATGGGGGTTAGTATGCTGGTTTGGTTTACAGGGAGCTTACTATGCGGGTTACTGGGGTTACGATATGATTTGGTGTCATTGGAAGGTTAGTGTGCTCGTTTGGCTTACAGGGAGCTTACTATGAGGGTTGGGGTTACTGGGGTTACCATATGATTTGGTGTCATTGGGAGGTTAGTGTGCGGTTTGGGATACATGGGGATTAGTGTGCTGGTTTGGTTTACAGGGAGTTTACTGTGAGGGTTGGGGTCACTGGGGTTACCATATGATTTGGTGTCATTGGGAGGTTAGTGCGCGGTTTGGGTTACATGGGGGTTAGTGTGCTGGTTTGGTTTACAGGGAGCTTACTATGAGGGTTACTGGGGTTACCATATGATTTGGTGTCATTGGGAGGTTAGTGTGCGGTTTGGGTTACATGGGGGTTAGTGTTCCGGTTGAGGTTTCAGTAAAGGTCAGTGGAAGGAGTGGCTATTGGCTAATTTAAATTACACAAAAACACTTTTTTTGCAAAAATAGGCAGATAGCTTGTCTAAATTGTCAAATTCTTTCTACAAAAAGATTTTGTTGGATGATTTTGCACCATTAAACAACATACTTAGTGAGGCTGTGTGGATAAATTGCCCAGAGCAGCTTTATAAATAGGAGCAAGTGTTGGAATCAATATATTGACTGTGAACACTTATAAATAGGTCTGTGGATTGCTTTTGAATTTTGCAGTAGATTGTCCATCCCTGATGTGGTGGCCATTCATGACCTGCAGCCTCCAGCCACTGACTTGCTCTGTCCATTACGTTTTCCTTCTCTAGTTGCGGAGGGAAGCCCACCCAAGTGCTCCAGTTGGCATACAGGCTTCCAAGGATGCAATTTATTGGTCGAGGTTGTAGGGGCAGGACTGAGGACCCCAGAGCAGATTAGAAAATGGGGCAATTCTTTAATATCTATCTGTTGGTTGTCTAGCAACTGTAGCAGACAGCGGGATATCTATCTGACTAACTGTTCCCCTTTATAACGGTTCAGATGTGTGCCGCTCGTGCTCCCCTTCGGAGAAGAGCCAGCACGCCCCTGCCCTGTGCCCATCAGATCCGCTCACAGAACAGTAATCCTGCAATGGAGGTAGGCACGCAGCCACCATCTCAGCCCACGACTGAGGCATGCGGCAGTGAATTAGATGGATCCGAAAGTACCAATGGAACAGCGGATGGCATCTTCAGGGTGGTTCTTCTGGGAGACCCTGGGGTTGGGAAGACCAGCTTGGTTGGAATTTTCAGAAGAGAGCAGGATAGAGAAACATCAGATCAGCAACAAGGTAAGGAGAAGAACAAATGTCTAAATTTACCAGTGTTATATTTTTTCATGTCATGTACATCCATACTAAGCAATGTGTCAGTTCCAGTTCAAGGTAGTTATCACCTCTCACATAGACCACAGTCCTCCCCCTGACAATGCCTTCATCTGCTTTTCTCTCAAGTAGGATGGCACCATCTATGTTCAGGCATCATCCAAGGTCACCATGTACTTCTCGGACTGGGATGCCAGATCAGAGATGACACAATCATGAAAATTCTGGTCCTTGTGCAGTTCTTAGGTGTGTTCAGGGGCAGACTGACAACTTATCGGGCCCCTGGGCAATAGGGGATCATGGGGCCCCTGTGTCCTTGCCCACACTCAAAGCACACCCAAAAAATCCTATAAAAAGGTACCAGGGGCATTTCATACCTACTGACTCTGAGGCCCTCGGGCAGTCCCTGAGTGCTCGAATGGTCAGTCCACCCCTGGGTGTGTTCACAAATGTCTGCAACAGATCAGACCCTGTTGCAGCCTTTCACCTTGTGACTTGTTACAATGTTGCAGTCTTATCACTGGAGGAGGAGAGACTGAGGAAATGCTTTCTCCTGTCCGCAGCAGACTGATCTGATCATCTCAGCCTATGTCAATGGACTGGAACCTTAACGATGGCTTTTTGATAATAAAAGGTGGAGCTTTTTTTGGAAAACATTACTGTTACCGTATATTGGACATGTCAGGAATGCATTCATGCAAACTATTCCAGTTACTAATAGGTCCACTTTAAACAATAGAATGTGCATTGACTTACATGAAGTAAGAGTTTGCTCTAGTGTAATGCAATTGCTACATTCTGCTGCACACAGACTACATCCATCAATGTACCACTCGTGCTTTACACAATATCAAGATTTTCTGGGCATAAAACATCAAGGTTGTGAGGAGCACAACACACTGATACACAGAATGGTGTGTATTTGTGCATTTTATTATTATACCTTTAACCACTCTTGTGCCTTAGGGCTCATGTACACCACAGCTGATAAACTCACGTTTAGGTGCTGTTCTGCGTTTTTTTTCAGCAGCCCCTGAACTCACCCTAATGTGTTCCTATGTGTTCATGTACACTTCTTCGTTTACAGGCAGTTGAGTTTACAGTCGTTTTTTTGAACGTAACAAACTTGCATTCAGACATTGATTTTATCAGCTTTTCAAACGCTAAACGCGGCTAAACGCTTGTAAACGCGGCAAATCACGTTTATAAGTGTTTGCGTTTGAAATTTTTTTTAACTCTTCCAGTTCCCAATGCTGTCATCATGGAAAATGCATGGAAAGAGTTTTCAAGGTACTCAGATGGACAAAACACTGAACACAGGATGTTCCTACCAAGCTGGTCGCACATTGTAATGACCAATTTACAACTTAGACCTGTCCCACCCTTGGAAACACAAGATATGTTAATGACCATTCACACCTCAGACCTCTTCCACCCTTGGAAACACAAGATATGTTAATGACCAATTCACACCTCAGACCTCTCCCACCCTTGGAAACAGGAGATATCTTAATGACCATTCACACCTCAGACCTCTCCCACCCTTGGAAACAGGAGATATCTTAATGACCATTCACACCTCAGACCTCTCCCACCCTTGGAAACAAAAGATATGTTAATGACCATTCACACCACAGACCTCTCCCACCCTTGGAAACAAAAGATATGTTAATGAACATTCACACCTCAGACCTCTCCCACCCTTGGAAACACAAGATATGTTAATGACCATTCAGACCTCTCCCACCCTTGGAAACAAAAGATATGTTAATGACCATTCCCACCTCACATTCCTCATGAAGACCCCCTGCCATCTGGCCTTAATGACTCCCTCCACCAGACACCTTTCCCACCCTTGGAAACAAAAGAAATGTTAATGAGCAACTCACACCTAAGCTAATCTCAACACATACTGCTGTCTCTGCTTCTACTCTCTGTATTTCTCTGAAACCGTCTGAAATAGTTAATAATTTACCACTTTTCACTGCATTCTGGGCATTTGGGAGGTTCTCCTGTGCTTATCTTTAAAAAACGCTTCTAAATTCAAACACTCATAAACGCACATAAACGTGTTATGCAAACGCAGCTAAACAGACATTTTTTAACCTACGTTTTCCAGCAGTCCGTTTCCATCGTTCAGAAACATCCCATGTACATGGAGCCTAGACATGCTATATTCTGCCAAAAAAACTTCACTAAAGTATACAGGATTTATGTAGCAAGCCCTCTGCTGCCGCTCCTGCTACCACTTCAACTGGCAATTTCTGGCTGTCAAAATGACAGCCAGGAATTGCTATATAAAAACAGCAGTCGGCTCTAACCATTGCTGTCAATAACAGACCTCGTTTATAAACATTGTTCAGACTCTGGATTCAGAGATACAAAGCAGCATCATTGCTGCTTTGTATTTACTCTGTTTCATTCATCTGCAGATCTAAGTCCCTGCTGCCAAGAAAACTTCTTCCTCTTTCCCCTTGCAGTCTTTTGTTCCTGTGTACGCTGTACAGCGGATGGGCCATGCAGTCAGGGCTGCTGTTAGAAACCATGGGGCCCCATACAGCCAACCTTGACAGGGCCCCCCCCCCAAATAAAAAACACAGTTTACTATGCTTCAGTTATGAATGAACATAGTGAGTGATTGGTACCAACCACTCATTGTGTTCATTCAGCAAAGGAAGGGGCTGGTAAATGCGACATATTTACTGGATCCTTCTCCCACTCTCCATCCTGAAGGATCCTATTATGTACTTGCAGCTGCTGGTAGGAAGCAGAGGAGGGAGGCAGTGGCACTGCAGGGTGGGGGTATATGGGGGGGCCTGGACAGCAGGGGAAAACATATGGTGAACAGAGATGGTTATGGGTTCAGCAGGGGGGGGGGGGGGGGGGCGCAATTACTGGAACCTATCACCCGTATGGCTCTCTCTATAGCAGCTGAAAGCCAGCAGGAGGGAGAGAAGAAGAAGCCAGTGGGAAGGAGAGGAGAAGAAGCCAGCTTTTAGCTGCTGCTGAGAGAGCCATACGGGGGATCGGTTCCAGTAATTGCCCCCCACAATGAGCTGATCACCCTCCCTGTGCACATCCAATTCACCTAGCTGCCTGGGCCCCGTACAGGAGGACTGGTGGTACCCCCTTGTCCACGGTCCTGCATGCAGTACTTACTTTCGATTAATTTGGCCAGGGCCCTGTGATCATGTAAGTCCTATGCTCATGCGCAGGGGTTATATTATCAATGGTCAGTCTGCGATTTAAGTGGATTGCCACAGGGCCCAGAAGAATCGGCAGCAGAGATGGAGGCGGTGAAGGGATGCAGTGGTGACTGGATCCATCATCGCTATAGAATAACACAGGCGGAATAGAAGTTGTCTATAAGGAGAATTTAAAGTGATACTAAAGTAATTTTTTTTTAATAATAACCGTGTCATACGTTACCTGCTCTGTGCAATGGTTTTGCACAGAGCAGCCCCAAACCTCCTCTTCTCAGGTCCCTCGCTCGTGCTCCTGACTCCTCCCACCTGCTGAGTGTCCCTATAGCGAGCCACTTGCTATGGGGGCACTCAAGTGTGCTTGCCCCCGAGCCTCGCTCTGTGTGTGCTGTCTCTGAGACAATGAGGAGGGAGAGAGCTGGGAGGGCCGCTGCTCTAGTGCACAGCGCTGGATCGAGGTCGGGCTAGGTAAGTATTAGGGGGGCTGGGGGGGAGCAGCACACAGAATGATCAACATGTATAAATACATAAGTGGGGATATAATCACCATGTATAATACATAAGGGGGGATATGATCACCATGTATAATACATAAGGGGGATATGATCTCCATGTATAATACATAAGGGGGGATATTATCACCATGTATAATACATAAGGGGGGATATGATCTCCATGTATAATACATAAGGGGGGATATGATCACCATGTATAATACATAAGGGGGGATATGATCACCATGTATAATACATAAGGGGGGATATGATCTCCATGTATAATACATAAGGGGGGATATGATCTCCATGTATAATACATAAGGGGGGATATGATCTCCATGTATAATACATAAGGGGGATATGATCTCCATGTATAATACATAAGGGGGGATATGATCTCCATGTATAATACATAAGGGGGGATATGATCTCCATGTATAATACATAAGGGGGGATATGATCACCATGTATAATACATAAGGGGGGATATGATCTCCATGTATAATACATAAGGGGGGATATGATCAACATGTATAATACATAGGGGGGATATGAGCTCCATGTATAATACATAAGGGTGGATATGATCTCCATGTATAATACATAAGGGGGGATATGATCTCCATGTATAATACATAAGGGGGGATATGATCTCCATGTATAATACATAAGGGGGGATATGATCTCCGTGTATAATACATAAGTGGTCCATATAGTGAACTCAGTGTAGAGTTATTCCCCCTGAGGTCATCACAGATGACAAGGGGGCGCTCATTACAGCTGGGGGAAAAGAAATTTAATCTTCAAAAACGGAAAGGTTTCTTCACAGTAAGAGCTGTGAAAATGAGGAATAGACTCCCTCAAGAGTTGGTTGTGGCCAGCTCAGTGGATTGCTGTAGTAAAGTCCTGGATTCTTTCTTGGATACACAGAATATAACTGGATATAACATTTATAGGGAAAGTTAATCCAGGTAATATTGGATTGCCTCTCAGGGGATCAAGGAGGGATTTTTTTTCCTTGCAGGAGCAAATTGCATCATGCTTTGCTGGGTTTCTTTGTCTTCCTCTGGATCAACTGTGGGTGTAGGATTATAACTTTTTTTTTAATGGTTGAACTTTTGTCTTTTTTCAGCCAGACTAACTATGTAACTACAGTATGTAAGGTTTTTATCTTTTATGGCCTGTAGTACCATGTTGCTTGCTGCCTGTTCGGTAACATACAGCTCTTTCACTCAGAATTCTACAAGTGCACGCTGGGCGTGGATGGCGAGGACACCAGCCTTCTCCTGATGGACATCTGTGAAGTTCAGGTAAGCCGCTCTGGATTTGATGTAAATCTCAAGGTTTGGCAAACTCACTTGGTACCTTACTGCTTTATGTCTCTTTCATACATTTGCAAGATATACATTAGACAACGTCTGTAAGGCTCAGTAGAGGAGGCTCTGGGCAGAATCACATAGTGAGTTTTGAATGGTAGAGATCTTCCTCTCCTCTTCTGCCACCCAACCAGCTTCATCACATCCGTAAACCTTTAATTTGATCAGTCTGCCACAGGGGCGGACTGACCATTTGGAGACTCGGGCACTGCCCGAGGGCCCGGGGTCAGTAGGGGACCCCATGAGATGCCCCTGGTACCTTTTTCATAGGCTTTTTTGAGTTTGGGCAAGGGCACAGGGGCCCCATGATCCCCTATTGCCCGGGGGCCCCATGAGTTGTCAGTCCGCCCCTGGTCTGCCATTGTATTCCTTGCTGGGTGCTCACTGTCTCATTCAGTGCATCAGTCAATAACATTTTATTTGAAAGGCAGGTACATGCATATAGCATAAAACAAATTCCTAACCAATCTACCAAACATTGTTTGGTTCACTGTTTCTTTAACCCCTTGGCGCTGGCGCCTCCCGGCACTTTAAGGGTTTCAGAAGCCGGGGGGCGGGGGTTTTAGGGTCACGTGACCGCCATGATTCGCAGTCATGGCGGTCACATGATCGGGAAAGGTCCTGATCGAAAGAGGAGATCGGGTCCTTTCCGTGAGTACTGGACATGTGTACTGGGAGTGCGAAGGGCGCGCGGTCTCAGCACATATGTTTTTCTTAATTGCACGCAAATGTGCTGCCGCTTGGCGTCAAGGCCCAGATGCCGGGAGGCCACACATTTGCGTGTGGCCGGCGCCAAGAGTTTAAAGTAGAACATTGGACAGCACAGTGGCTAAATCTTTAGCACTTCCGCCTGGCAGTATTAAGGTAGTTGGTTTGAATCCCAACCACGGCACCACCTGCCTGGAGTTTGCATGTTCTCCCTGTGCCTGCGTGGATTTCCTCTGGGTACTCCAGTTTCCTCCCACACTCCAAAGACATGCTGGTAGGTGACTTGGCTCCTGTCTAAATTGGCCCTAGTAGAATATGTATGAATGCAAGTTAGGGACCTTAGACTGTACGCCCCTTGAGGGTTAGGGACTGATGTGAATGTACCTCTAAACATATTATGCTCGAGCCTCTAATCCCCAACATTCATTACTTTCAATCTGAATACTGGGTGACTCCCGAGGGTTAGGGACTGATGTGAATGTACAATATATATGTAAAGCTCAGCGTAAATTGACGGCGCTATATAAGTACCTGTAATAATAGTAATATAGGCAAAGATCACAGTACTTCCCCTGACAATGCATTTGTTTGCTTTCCTCTCCAGAAGGATGGATCCATTTTTGTTCAGGCATCATCCAGGCAGGGCAGGGACAAGGGGGTGGCAGAAGGTACGGCTGCCCTGAGCGCAGTGGTTTATTGCAGGAATGTGTGTGTCCTGTGCAGGGCTGTAGATCTTTTTTTTTTCTGGGGGGGGTTCAGCAGTTGGCACGCAGGTGGGACAGTGAAGCCCGGTAAACATAGGGGGGGGGGGTGACATATCATGGCAGTTGTGGAAATGATCCCCTTCACAGCCGCTTGTTTCACTTCCACATTGAAAGCCAACAGTCGTCTTCATGAAAGTAAACACACTCCCAGCCGGTACAGCAGCCCGGAGTGTGATAACACACACACTTCTCCAGCATGACTAAAAATCCGAATCCCCAGCAAGTGGCTGGGGATTTGGATTTTACCGATCCCCCGTCTCGACACCCTAAGGGAGTTGCCTTAAGCTGGCGCTAGCCCTGCATCACATCACCCCTTCACAACACAGATCAGCAGGTGCACCTTATATAGAGCATAACAGAAGTACTTACCAGGGTGGCACGGGTGCGCAAAATCACGTATCTATACGTGATTTTGCATTTCCGGATAGGGGGCGCTGCCATTCGCGGCCTCGGCTGTCAATCACCGGGTCCCAGGCCAGTGTTTTTTCGCCCGGCGCCCAGTGATTGCCGAGCATCTCTGATTGGGGGGAGAACTGTGGTTTATCTTCATGGTCATGAGCATTACATGATTCAGCCAATGTTCTCACAGACCGGTACTCCGCACCTATTGCAAGGCTTCACTTCACGGGTAACCTAAAGTCATTTGTGACCCGCAAGCCGCTGGTTTGAGTCTGTTGTTGCAGATCATGAAGCAGCTCATTGGCCTTTGTTACATTTTCTGGTTTCCTCCTGCTTTTCAGAAACCCGATGGTGGATGCAACAGCGCTGCTATGCACGTGGGTCACGCTTACATCATCGTCTATTCGGTCACTGACCGCTCCAGCTTCGAGAGCGCCTCAGAGTTACGGATCCAGCTTAGACGGACGCGTCAGTACGAAAACATTCCAATCATCCTAGTGGGGAATAAGACAGACCTCGTCCGCAGCCGGGAAGTGTCTGTAGAAGGTGAGCGATGACGTGGGAGGGAAACCTGCTGGAGAAATGGCAGCAGACCAAAGATGGCTGCTCAACAGTATTCAGCCATAGCCAAACTCCACCTATCACCAGTGGTGTATTTAGGTTTTTTGCTGCCCTAGGCAACACAAAAATCAGCGCCCCCCGCAGAGAGAGCCTGACATTGACCAACAACACCCCTGCCTCCCACCCAAGAGAGCCTTCCACTACCACTGCCCCCCATACACCAGCCACCATCCCCCATGGCGAGAGAGATAAGGACACTCACCTTCACAGCTTCGGACATCACCGGGAACAAGAGTCGGGCTGTGCATACACCGACATGAAACCCGCAGCCTCTCTGGAACCCACCAGTTCCCCATGCCGCGTGTGTCCCTTTTTCCATGGGGCAGTGCTGACCCCCCTGAAAAATGCTGCCCTAGGCAAATGCCTTGTTTGGCTGTAAAGAAATGCTAATAAAAAAACACTAAAAAACTTACTTAATGTGAGTTATTAAAATGCCCCGTGTGCATGGAGCCTTATTCTGTCTATATGTCCTTTTGTCTAGTTGCCCAGAACAGAAATAGGGGGGAAATCTTCCAATAGGTAACTCTAGCCCCGTGACAATGTAGGAGAGATTTCCTCTTGCTTCATGATGTATATACAGGACAAAAAGTAATCAAAAATGTTGCCAGTTTAACAGTTTCCTGCTCTATCCAAACGCCTAAGTCCTCAAGCACACGGGGCGATTTTACAGCTGTTTTTGGCTTTTGGTGTTTTTTTCTACAGCCAGAAAACCCCCCAGCATGTTATCCTATGTGTCCATACACACGTAGGCTTTAATCAGCGCTTTTTGTCTAGAAAAACCCCCAGAACTAGAGGGTTTCTAGAGGAATTTTTTTTAGCTGTAAAAAGCCTCACGCAAACTGGACGTTATAAAAAATGCGAGTAGCGTTAGCTGTAGAATGCTGCAATAAAAACGTGAGTTTTTTTCACTTTTTTTTTTTTTTGTGTTTTTGCATTAGCTTTTTTCAGTGCTTTTAGTGTTTGCATTTTTTAGCAGAGTTATGCAGGCCATAGATGGGTCGAAAATCAGTCGAAAATGCGTCCGAAAGAATAATCGGCCAATTTTCGGGTCATTAGTGGATGAATTTGTCGTTCGTTTTTCGTGATTTTTACAGATTTTTTTAATCGGTTATGTTGGAAAAAAAACGTCCGATTTTGTCGATCTGCCGATTTTCACGGCAATGATGGGCAAATCGGCTGATCTTTTTACAGATTAAAAAAATGCGCATGAGCCGTGACCTGCAAAAAGAAGAAAAAAAGAAACAGAAGAAGACAAAGAAAAAGAAGAACATCTGTATCTATTTGTATCCATTTCGGATACAGATGTTTCTATTCGGATACAAATAGATACAATGTTGCAACCTCAAGACTTTTAAATGTCAAATAGAATAGCAGAGTGTCCCTGCAGAGAGCTCCACTATTATATTTGACATTTAAAAGTATAGCGGTTGCAACATTGTATCTATTTGTATCCGAATAGAAACATCTGTATCTGAAATGGATACAAATAGATACAATGTTGCAACTTTGCTATACTTTTAAATGTCAAATATAATAGTGGAGCTCTCTGCAGGGACACTCCACTATTATATTTGACATTTAAAAGTATTGCGGTTGCAACATTGTATCTATTTGTATCCGAATAGAAACATCTGTACCCTAAATGGAAATTTGCCGGCCGTAGATGTGACGAAAAACAGCCGATTTTTTTTTACCAACGGTGGTAACGTCGGCTGATTGAACGATCGATTTTTCATTTTTTTTTTAAAAAACGGCCAGTTTTCGACCTATCTATGGCCTTCATTATACTCCCATAAAATCTTTAGGCTCAAAAACGCCCATAAATGCCGGATAGCCACGTTTTTTAGTGTTTTTCAGCTTTTATTGTCGTTTTTCAACTTTTTTTCACCTTTTTTTCTGCTTTTATCAGCGTTAGAGCATTTTTACAGCAAAAAAAAAAAAAATCCTCTTGAAACCCACTAGTTCTGGGGGGGTTTTTCTATCCAGAAAACGTGCCCAGCCAAAAAATGCTGATTACAGCCTACGTGTGCATGGACACATAGGATAACATGCTGGGGGGGTTTCTGGCTGTAGAAAAAAACACCAAAAGCCAAAAACAGCTGTAAAATCGCCCCGTGTGCTTGAGGACTTAGTCGTTTGGATAGAGCAGGAAACTGTTAAACTGGCAACATTTTTGTTTACTTTTTGTTGGTGGGGGTTTTACTGGCTGTAGAAAAAAATGCCAGAAGCCAAAAACAGCCGCTGTAAAAATGTCCCTCATGCACACGGGATGTTTTGATAACATTAGCTGTGTAAAGTCACGTTAAAATCATGAGTTTTTCAGGGTTTTTTTTAGCATTTTTGCATTTAGCATTTAACTGCGTTTTTCCACATTTGTGTTTTTTAGCGGTTTTTGTTACCAAAAATAGTCCAAAAACGTCGGTGTGCAGTGTTTTGCCGCATTTTTCAGCTTTTACAGCTAAAAAACTCCTCTAGAAACCCACTAAAGGTCTCTGAGATAGGATAACATGCTGGGGAGTTTACTGGCTGTAGAAAAAAATGTCAAAAGCCAAAAATGTCCCGTGCGCGTGAGGACTTACACTGAAAAATGCAGTAAAATGCGGCAACCTGGCGTTTTTGGATGTTTTTTGAGAAAAATTTTGTTTGTGTGAAAAAACGCTAAAAAAAACTAAAAAACGCAAACACGGAAAAATATGTACATCTGCTGCTAGACGCTGATGCAAAAACACCAAAAAATGCTAAAAAAAAAATTACTTTTTTAATGTGACTAAAATGCCCCGTGTGCATGGAGCCTGAAAAGTTTTGGCGTTAGAAATTCATGTGTTTTTAAAGGATAAAAATCTGAAGGTATAGTTGTCCTTTAACAAACCCTCCTTACCCTCTTGTATTGATCTGTTGTCCCCCTTTACCCCGGTTCACATATATGCGGGCTGCGTTTTGCGTGGGCATGAGAGCCCATTCATTTGAATGGACTCCCATGCCCCGTGACACTCAGTGAAGAAGTCGCTGCACTTCTTCTGAAAACGCAGCTGAGGTTCCCAGTACGGTTGCGTTTTCCAGTGCGGGCGGCGTGCCATTAGAACTAATGTCACCCGCCCTCGGGTCCGCAATTCTCTGTGCGGGTGATTTTCGTGCGGATCCGCAGCGGCACCACCTGCACAGATGTGAACCTAGCCGTATATCGTAAAAGCAAACTGTTGGCGCCATATAAATCCTGTAAATAAATAATAACTAAGCCTGAATGTCATCCCACATTCCACCACTAAATCTTCCTCCCTTTGCAGAGGGTCGCGCGTGCGCCGTGGTATTCGACTGCAAGTTCATCGAGACCTCCGCCGTCCTGCAGCACAACGTCCAGGAGCTATTCGAGGGTATGGTCCGCCAAATCCGTTTACGGAGAGACGGGCCCGACGCGGCTGAGAGCTGCCGACTCCGAAGCCAACGCAAACAGAGCCTCAGCAAGCGTGCGCGAAGGTTTCTAGACCGGCTTGTCACCCGCAACAGCAAGACTGTCCTCAAGGTACATTCGCGCTCGTGCCATGACCTGTCTGTGCTCTGATTGGTTTGCCGGCTTACACTGGGAAGTCTTTACACTTTGCGCATGAGCATTGATGATGCCCCATGGCCAAGGACCACACAAAACTGAACACTTCAGCGCACGTCTAGTTACAGTTAAGGCACCTAGAGAAGAAGTGGATGGCCAGAAGGAAGAATTTGATTGGCCATCACCGAATGGGGCAAATATAATACAGATGAACAGGTAAAAGGATGGGAAGTTATTTCTCCGACTCTTTTTTTGGCGACGCATTTCACTTTCTTTTTTTGCACTGTTCTAAGTAGGAACACTCACCGTAGACTGCAAACCATATTTTGTACTCTTCAGAATTGTACATCAGTCGCCTCGGAGGATCTTTCGTGACTTTAATTCCACTGAGCACCAAATGTATTTCAACTGGCTACATTTTTTTTTTTACCTTTTTTAGAATTTCTATAACCTTTCTATATATGAAGGAAAAAATGTTCTTTGTGCCTCCAACTCCCAGATTCTTACATTTTTGTTCCTCTGTGTGCTCAGGATGTTGTAGCCGGGTAGATATGGGCGGAAGCAAAGAAAAATTGAATCTGCCATGGCGTGATGGATAGTTTTCTTTTCTGCCCAATGTGAAGTTGATGTTCATTAGCATCATGTAGTTAGAGGGTTTAGGCGCATGGCCTGTGAGGGTGGCTGGTACCAGCAAGTGATCCTTTGCATCTTAGCTGACCATGCGCCAACTGAAAAGAACAAACGTTAACTGATTTTGTTTCATTTGAACTGCACCTTGTTTTTTTTTTTATTTATTACCGGCATTTATATAGCGCCGCAAATTTACACAGCGCTTTTACCTAATGTTCATTCACGTCAGTCCCTGCCCTGAGGAGCTTACACTCTAAGGCAGCCTTTCTCAACCTTTTCAGTGCAGAGGAACCCTTGACATGACTTTCCAGTCTCAGGGAATCCCTGCTATTATTATTATTTCAGGTACTTATATAGCGCTGTCAATTTACGCAGCGCTTTACATATACATTCATTCACATCAGTCCCTAACCCTCAAGCAGCATACAACCTAACCCTCGAGGGGCGTACAATCTAAGGTCCCTAACCCTCGAGGGGCGTACAATCTAAGGTTCCTAACCCTCGAGGGGCGTACGATCTAAGGTCCCTAACCCTCGAGGGGCGTACGATCTAAGGTCCCTAACCCTCGAGGGGCGTACGATCTAAGGTCCCTAACCCTCGAGGGGCGTACAATCTAAGGTCCCTAACCCTCGAGGGGCGTACAATCTAAGGTCCCTAACCCTCGAGGGGCGTACAATCTAAGGTCCCTAACCCTCGAGGGGCGTACAATCTAAGGTCCCTAACCCTCGAGGGGCGTACAATCTAAGGTCCCTAACCCTCGAGGGGCGTACAATCTAAGGTCCCTAACCCTCGAGGGGCGTACAATCTAAGGTCCCTAACCCTCGAGGGGCGTACAATCTAAGGTCCCTAACCCTCGAGGGGCGTACAATCTAAGGTCCCTAACCCTCAAGGGGCGTACGATCTAAGGTCCCTAACCCTCAAGGGGGTGTACAATCTAAGGTCCCTAACCCTCAAGGGGTGGACGATCTAAGGTCCCTAACCCTCAAGGGGCGTACGATCTAAGGTCCCTAACCCTCAAGGGGTGTACGATCTAAGGTCCCTAACCCTCAAGGGGGGTACAATCTAAGGTCCCTAACCCTCAAGGGGCGTACGATCTAAGGTCCCTAACCCTCAAGGGGCGTACAATCTAAGGTCCCTAATTCACATTCATACATACACATAGTAGGGACAATTTAGACAGAAGAGAATTCACCTACCAGCATGTTTTTGGAGTGTGGGAGGAAACCGGAGTACCCGGAGGAAACCTACACAGGCACAGGGAGAACATGCAATCTCCAGGCAGGTGGTGCCATGGTTGGGATTCGAACCAACAACCCAAGTACTGCCAGGCGGAAGTGCTAACCACTTAGCCACTGTGCTGCCCACTAAAATGACCTTATCTACAATTCATGATACATTAGTGTGATGGTCAGTGGGAAGAATGCTCCTTACATTTGTGGTCAGTGGGAACAAGTACCCCCTTACGGACAGCTAAAAAAGACCAATGGTGTCAGTGGGAACTTATCTGAGAGGCAAAAATTGCTCATTACCCAAGGGACCCCTGGCAACCTCTGGAGGAACCCTAGTTGAGAATCCCTTCTCTAAGGTCCTAATCCAATATACTAGGGCCAGTTTAGACAGAAGCCAATCAACCTACCAACATGGAGTGTGGTAGGAAACCCATGCAAGCACACAGGTAGAACATGCAAACTCCATGCAGGTAATGTCCTGGCCGGGACATAATTTAAAGACCCCAGTGCTACAAGGCAGAAAGGGCTAAACCACCTCAGTGCCTAAGCCACTGTGCTGCCTCCTTCTTTATAACAAGACTGGTGTTTTCCTTTCAGAAGCGCAGAAAAATCCTGTCCTCTTCTCCCTCTGTCTCCCTCCCCTCTCTCTCTGTGGGACCTCATGGAATTTTGCCCAGCTTCGTCTAATCCAGGGCTGACCAAACAGTGGAAAAATTGAGCTCAGTGTTTATGGAGAGAGGCTGGGAGAAACAGTTGGGGGGTTAGACGGTGAAGAGAGGGGAGGAGGGAGCTGAACTAAGTACACACACAGTATATATATATATAATTATGTAAAGCAGAGGGTTGTGGAGACGGGATGGACAGTGAATGTTCTGGTGGAGGAGGGTTGCTCTTGCTGCGGTGCCGTATTTGTGAGCATCGACCAGGGGCGGACTGACAACTCATGGGGCCCCCAGGCAATAGGGGATCATGGGGCCCCTGTGTCCTTGTCCAAACTCAAAAAAGCCTATGAAAAAGGTACCAGGGGCATCTCATGGGGCCCCCTACTGACCCCAGGCCCTCGGGCAGTTCCCGAGTTTCCAAATGGTCAGTCCGCCCCTGGCGTCGACTGGACTGAGTGAGCTAGGAGACAACCTCTAATGCAGGCCATAGACGGGTCGAAGACCAGCCATTTTTTTAAAAAACAAAACGAAAAATCGGTCGTTCAATAGGCCGACTTTACCACCAACAATAAAAAAAACCGGATGATTTTCGTCCCATCTACGGCCGGCATTTAATTACTTCTGTCCCTTGCAAAGAACTCCACTATTATATTTGACATGAAAAAGTCTTGCGGTTGCAACAATGTATCAATTTGTATCCATTTTGGATACAGATGTTTTTATTCAGATACAAATAGATACATTGTTGCAACCGCAAGACTTTTTCATGTCAACTATAATAGCGGACTGGAATTCTTCTTTTTTTTCTTCTTTTTCTTTTTCTTCTTCTTGCAGGTCACAGCTCATGCGCAGATTTTTTATCAGTAAAAAGATCGGCCGATTTGCCCATCATTGCCGTGAAAATCGGCCGATTTTTTTCCAACTTCACCGATAAAAAAATGTGCCAAAATCCTGAAAAACAGCCGACCAATTAACCCACTAACGGTGTGAAAATCGGTCGATTTTTTTTTCAGCCGATTTTTGACCGGTCTATGGCCTGCATAAGCCTCAGCAAGCAGAAGTCTTGCCTCGAGGGATGGGTGCTTGGACATCCGCTTGTCCTCAAACCAGCTCTGTAATCAAAACTACATCCTTCCATTTATTGTGTAGGTACCTGAATCTAAGCTGGTATCAGCTTCTTGTAGTACAGCAGGGCTGGAGTGTGGGAAGAAGCAGCACAAGGAGCCAATCAGTTTATATGCTGACAAGAAGCACCCTGATAGGAAGAGAGCAAAGTGACAGAGAGACGATCTCCCCACTTTGCTGCTTCTCCTTCGATCTCCCCACTTTGCTGCTTCTCCTTTCACTGTCCAGTCCTAGGTTGAGGATGGGTCCAGAATGACCTGGGCTCCGAGGAAGTGTGCTAAATAATGCTGGCCATTAGACGGAGGACATCTAGTGGCAGAAAAAGAGCATTGTTGGGGAAATCTGTGGAGTGAAGCTAAATACTGCAGCAAAAGCTAATTTTGTTATTTTATGGTTTAATAGGCTTTTCATTTTTTTATTATTTTCTGCTCTAAAGGGTAACTCCACTTTTGTGGGAAAAATATAGAAAATAAAAAAAAATAATAATATAGAGTGTACAATTGTTACAGGAGTCAAATTGTAAATGAATGTTATTAAAAATGACCGTTCCGTTTCAATCTGCAGCTCTGTAATTCTCTGTAAAATGCAATGCAATATGGCCACCTGGAGGGGTTCTGTACACAGATGGTGTACAGAGTGTCCCCCCCCCTAGAAATCTCATTGTGTGATTGGCTTACTGATTTTCCCAGAAATCTGCACTAAGACAGATTTTGAGCATCCCCTGCAACAAAAATGTCATATTTGGTGAGATACACCGTAAAGATAATCATGTCTAAAGGGATGCAGACCCTGCTACTTTCCTCATGAGAGCCCTGAAAGTGCAGCAGCTGATTGATCATAAAAATCACTCCCATCACATTCATTTTGCGCATGGACACAGACAAACAAACATCTCTTTCTTCACAATAACAAACGGTAAGAATCTGCAACAAAGGTCGTTAACACTCTTGCAATGTATACAGGTCACCCAGAGGGGAATGTTTCTTTTTTTTTTCTCAGCAAAAAGTGGAGCTGTGCTTTAAAACTGTTTTCGAAATGACATGAACATTTTTAACCTCTTGGCGCCGGCTGTACGCAGATAACGGAGCTGAGGCTGTCAATCACAGGCTATGCCCTCCCTTGTCACCTTTTTTCTTTTGGTGTCAGGAAAACTCTGTAGAAATCACTCATGCTGATAGCAGAGGAATAAGAAAGCAGACAGAAATGACACTGAGGCAAGAACGCACTGTAGAGCAGGGTTAGGCAACCTTAACCTCTTGGCGCCGGCCGAACGCAAATATGCATCTGGGGCTCAATGCCGAGCGGCCGCATATTTGCGTGCAATTACTAAAAACATATGTGCTGAGAGCAGGTGTCGTGCGCACTCCCAGCACACATGTCCGCTACTCACGGAAAGGTCCCGATCTCCTCTTTCGATTGGGACCTTTCCTGATCATGTGACGGCGTGTCACGGCAGTCACATGACCGTAAACCCCGCATCCCAGCTTCTGAAACTCTTAAAGGGCCGGGAGGCGCCGGCGCCAAGGGGTTAAACTTGTACCAGATTTTAATGATCTGGTTTCATTTTTGGAAAATATTGGGGGTCAGTACAGTGGTGTATCTAGGTTTCGTGCTGCCCTAGGCAACACAAAAATTGGCTCCCCTCCCCACGTAGAGACCCTGACACTGACCAACATCCCCCTCCCCCACGAAGAGACCCTGACACCGACCAACATCCCCCTCCCCACCGGAGAGAGCCTTCCACTACCAACGCCCCCCATACACTGGCAACCCCGCACCCCAGCAAGACATAAGACACTCATCTTCACAGCTCTGGACATCCCCAGGAACAAGGGTCTGCATACATCATCAAGCAGCCCTCAGCCTCTCTCAGATCCCACCTGGTCCCCGTGTTGCGTGTGTCTCTTCTTTTTTATCTTCTTTCGGGGGGACGGTGCTGCCCCTCTGAAAAATGCTGCTGTCCCCCCTGAAAAATGCCGCCCTATGCAAATGCCTTGTGGTAAATACACCCCTGGGTCAGTAGTTTCGAATTTGGGGCTGTACAGGGGCGGACTGACAACTCATGGGGCCTCCGGGCAATAGGGGATCATGGGGCCCCTGTGTCCTTGCCCAAACTCAAAAAAACCTATGAAAAAGGTACCAGGGGCATCTTATGGGGCCCCCTACTGACTCCGGGCTCTCGGGTAGTGCCCAAGTTTCCAAATGGGGCTGTAGTACCCAGTGAATCAGGTGTTTGTGTGATGGGAGGAGCACTAAAGCGGTCCTAAAAAAAAAAAATGGTTTTGTTCTTGTTTTTTTTTCATGCTTATCTTTTCAGGCAGTGTGGTCTCTGCTCCCCCCGGCCGTGCCGCTCATTGTTTTTATAAAAACGATTACATTTTCCATCCGCATGGTGGTACGTTGTATACATTAGATCCATTCGCAAGAGCTGGACTCACACACAGGGCTTCACCAGACTCATTTAGAATGTCGTTTTTAAACGACTGTCAAGAACGTGCGTTTTCTGTGCCGAAAAGGCGGCAATTCCTTTCCTGCGTTTGCTATATTTTCTTGTTGGACGAGCCGGGGTGGAAAATTTCAGGCTGCTTGTTCTGGTGCTCCGTTTAACCTTCTCAATGGAGGTGGAAGGGAGGAAACCTCGAGATTGGGGTTCTAACCTGAGAAGGATCAAAGCAGTGTAAAACCCTCATTGTACAGGATTTATATGGCGCCAATAATTTGCGCAGCGCTTTACAATATAAAAGGAGATAGTACAATTACAATACATGTCAGTACAGAAGGAATAGGAGGGCCCGGCTCGTGGAGCTTACAATCTAAAGGAAGGAGGAGGGGATACAAAAGGTGATAGCTGCGGGGGATGATCTGGTGGAGGTGATTCAAGTATAGTTCTTAGGTGAAGGTGGGGTAGGCATCCCTGAATAAGTGAGTTGCTAGTGTCCAAAGGTGATGGACCCCCTCTTCAAGGAGAAATCACTCCTACTAAACTACAAGGAGATTTCCAATCAAACTGGGACTTTTAATTATACAGGTACTAAAGGGGATGCTAGCGTGGCGTTACTACATGCAATAGTGGCAAATGTGATCATTACAGACCCGCGACTGACACACTTGTCGCGGGTCTGTCCAGAGACCATTAATAAAAATGGCAGACAACAATGTTAGTGCGTGTATGGGACAGCGTGTGGTGATGAGGTTTCTTGTGAACGAAGGCGTAAAACTCATGGATATCTACAGAAGACTTCAAGCACGGTATGTTGATGAGAAGCTCAGCCGCAGTAAGACATTTGTATGGTGTAAACGTTTCAAAGATGGCAGTACATCCCTCAGTGACCATCCCGGCCGTGGTGGTTCCCAGCCCACAACAGTCATTCCTGGGAACATTCAGCACATGGAACTGAACCTGGATAATCGACACATAACCTGTAGTAAAATTGCACAAGAGACAAATCTTTCTGTGGGAACGGTGAACACCCTCATGACGATGTGAAGCCGGCTGTCCTACGATGGTTGAGGCATACTGACAAATCTTTCTATGCTGAAGCTTTCCTGGCATTGGTTAAATGCTGGGATAAGTGAATAAATGTAGCAAGGGAGTATGTTGAAAAATAAATGCAGTTTCCACTCCTTGAAATTTTATTCTTTTATTATACAAACTCAAAAGTCCCAGTTTGACTTGAACTCCCCTTGTAGTTTATTATTTGACTTTAGATTCTTCAATCAACACCTCACTCTCTTCTAATACCACAAATAAAGCAGTGCATCCTTCCTCAAAGATCATAAAAATATTTTTCGGTTCAGGCTGGGTTGCCATACATTAGCTTCAATCTCAAATTGGTCTTACAGTGGTAGTGTCCGTTCTGTAAGCTAGTGGGTTGGAGGGAGAGCAACTTAATTTGGCTCGATCTAGTGTGGAATGCTCTCAGGGTGGGCATTGTACTTCTGTTGATGGTGGCAGTCCAAGGAACAGGCAGGAGAAAGGGCAGTGGCACTTAATCTTTAAAACCACATGCTCTAAAGCAGCCATTCCCAACCAAGGCTCTGTGGAACCCTAGGGTTCCTCAAAAGGTATCTCAAGCTGTGGCTGATTGACCTCCCATCTGATGATGCCTACATAGATCCAGGGTCTACACTACTTGGCAAAACCAGCAGAATGACCCAATTATCTTTTATCTGTCTGTAAGGATGGCACTCTGACCACCACTAAAGGTTGCATTCTTTCTACTTATCACCAATGTAAGGGGCATTTTCCACACTGACTCCTGATGAATTGGTTTTAGTAAGAGTTCCTCAAGACCTAACAATTTTTAGGTGTTCCAAGTCCAAGGAACAGGCAGGAGAAAGGGCAGTGGCACTTAATCTTTAAAACCACATGCTCTAAAGCAGCCATTCCCAACCAAGGCTCCGTGGAACCCTAGGGTTCCTCAAGAGGTATCTCAAGCTGTGGCTGATTGACCTCCCATATGATGATGCCTGCATAGATCCAGGGTCTACACTACTTGGCAAAACCAGCAGATTGACCCAATTATCTTTTATCTGTCTGTAAGGATGGCACTCCGACCACCACTAAAGGCTGCATTCTTTCTGCTTATCACCAATGTAAGGGGCATTTTCCACACTGACTCCTGATGAATTGGTTTTAGTAAGAGTTCCTCAAGACCTAACAATTTTTAGGTGTTCCAAGTCCAAGGAACAGGCAGGAGAAGGGACAGTGGCACTTAATCTTTAAAACCACATGCTCTAAAGCAGCCATTCCCAACCAAGGCTCCGTGGAACCCTAGGGTTCCTCAAGAGGTATCTCAAGCTGTGGCTGATTGGCCTCGCATCTGATGGTGCCTGCATAGATCCAGGGTCTACACTACTTGGCAAAACCAGCAGATTGACCCAATTATCTTTTATCTGTCTGCAAGGCTGGCACTCTGACCACCACTAAAGGTTGCATTCTTTCTACTTATCACCAATGTAAGGGGCCTTTGTTTTTCATTAACTCCTGATGAATTGGTTTTAGTAAGAGTTCCTCAAGACCTAACAATTTTTAGGTGTTCCTAGTCCAAGGAACAGGCAGGAGAAGGGACAGTGGCACTTAATCTTTAAAACCACATGCTCTAAAGCAGCCATTCCCAACCAAGGCTCTGTGGAACCCTAGGGTTCCTCAAGAGGTATCTCAAGCTGTGGCTGATTGACCTCCCATCTGATGATGCCTGCATAGATCTAGGATCTACACTACTTGGCAAAACCAGCAGATTGACCCAATTATCTTTTATGTGTCTGTAAGGATGGCACTCTGACCACCACTAAAGGTTGCATTCTTTCTACGTATCATCAATGTAAGGGGTCTTTTTTTTACATTGACTCCTGATGAATTGGTTTTCGTAAGAGTTCCTCAAGACCTAACAATGTTTAGATGTTCCTCTGCGGTAAAAAGGTTGAGAAAGGCAGCTCTAAAGTTTTATTACCCATCCTATACTCTCCATACCGCACCAAAGAGGTGGGAGGTCACAAGAGTATGTGGGTAATTTATAACTCTTTTACCAGGTATGCCAACATTACAAACCTAGATTTAGCCCAAAACATTTTTGAACCCTTTAACTTGATGGTATATGAACTTGCTGATCATTTTGTAAATTAAAGTTTTCCTTTCATTTACTTTTATAAGCACTGAGTAGAGGATATTGCTTCCAAACTGGGTGTAGCCAGTCCAGAAACAGACACTTATTTTTAGACCATTGCATACAGAAAAAAACAGAAAGGTAAAAAAAAAAGACTTCCTGCGTGAGCAGCGGAAAATGTAAAATTAGATTTCAGCTTACAAAAATAATCACTTTCTAAAATTCTTACTCTTCTGGAAGTTTTGTGGCCAACTTTTAAAGGGTGTCAAGTTTCAAGTAAATTGAGGACTAGAAAATATATTGGAGTTTGGACCCCTCACTCCACTTATTGCACACCAGAGCAGGCAAGGTTTGTTGAATGGAGCTACAGCGTGCTCACTAGGACCTCAGGACACCATGGTCTGGCCAGTTTTACGCCAGCATTTATGGTGCATCATGTGATTCTAAACATATACGCTAATGCTGTATTAATTACCATGGCCGATTTGAAGGTAATTTGGCACAATGGCGGTCATGGCAATATGATAGGTTCTCTTAAAATCCTACCTTTCCCAGCTGATACTCACATTTTTAGCACTATCCCACCACTCCATCCGTCGAGGCCTTGGAAATACCAGGTGCCCTCAATTGTTGGGGGACCTGTGACCTTCTCCTCTTCTTTCCAGAATGCAGTGCTCAGGCCTGTGCAACCAATCACCAGGCACAAACAGTGGTATGTGGGGAAAAGGGCACTATTAGACCCAGAGCTCCGCCAGCGAGAGAGTCAGGGAAACACTGCATAGGTAAGTATCAGTGAGTACACTTTCATGAGAACCTTTCAACTTGCCATAATGGGCAAAGCGACTGATTCCCTTTATTCACAGAAACACAGAAAGGAGCCACAACCTATGATATATAACCACAAGTTCCAACTCACAGGGAATGTCACCTGGTGGTGAACCTAAGAAGGTCCAACTGGCTGACGCTTTTTGAGATCTTGCCTCTTATGAGATATAACCGCAAGTTCCAACTCACGTGGGATGTCACCTGATGGTGAACCTAAGAAGGTCCAAGTGGCTGATGCGTTTCGAGGTCTTGCCTCTTATGAGATATAACCGCAAGTTCCAACTTATGGGGGATGTCACTTGGTGGTGAACCTAAGAAGGTCCAGCTGGCTGATGCTTTTTGAGATCTTGACTCTTATGAGATATAACCGCAAGTTCCAACTCACGTGGGATGTCACCTGATGGTGAACCTAAGAAGGTCCAAGTGGCTGACGCGTTTCGAGGTCTTGCCTCTTATGAGATATAACCGCAAGTTCCAACTCACGTGGGATGTCACCTGAGGGTGAACCTAAGAAGGTCCAAGTGGCTGACGCGTTTCGAGGTCTTGCCTCTTATGAGATATAACCGCAAGTTCGAACTCACGGGGGATGTCATCTGGTGGAGAACCTAAGAAGGTTCAACTGGCTGACACATTTCGAGGTCTTGCCTCTTCCTCAGCACCGTGGCTCAGAGCTCTCCTCACTGAGTGTAACTTCAGCTCCCCACCCCCTGCTTTTCAGAGCTTTGAGATCCTGTATAAAATCTGTTTAATCTCTGTGTATCACCTGAGGCCAGTCACTTCACTGGGTGTATATGTAATTTTACTTTGGATATAATTAGAAAAATTATTTTTTTTGCCACCTGTGTCCCATTGGGAAGACTTTACTTCCCGTCTCATAACCAGAACAGGGAGTGAGAAGAAATTCCTCCAAAGTGAGGGAATCCCTGGAATCCCCAGAAGTAGAGTCCCCATTGTAAGTATTCCTCTCTATTTATGTTCTGAAAATGTGGGATTTTCATTAATTGTTGGTAACAGTAAACAGGACAAATAGAGAGGGCGAATCTCCCCAATGGGTAGACAGACAGGAATAAAAGCTGACAGGGGTTCTAGTCCCTCACCACTCTATCCAAAACTAAAAAAAAGTTTTGCCTCTAGTTATACTTGAATCTGCTAAGGGCACCTATGATGCTCAACATTAGCCAAAAAGGAAAAGGGATACTAAAAAAAAAAAAAAAAAGTAATTTAACACGCCAGTGCTTGTTTAAAAATAGTTATGGTTTCCATGGCAACTAAATTCCACCATGTTTCTGGAGGAACTTAGTTAAACATTTGACGTTGATGTCAGCAGCACCACTTTTCTTGTTTACTTTTTTAAAATAAACCACCATTATCAGGGTATACTATGACATAAAGTTAGGCTCCACCCATCTGGAAGGAAAATATATTTGAAATATATTTTAGAAATATCCTTCCCAAATATATTGACTTATATTTACAATACTAATATATATACTGCATGTTGAAATGCATTTTTCATATATTAAAAAAAATATGAAAACTGTTTTTTAAAATATATCTTTTAAAATATATTCTTCAGATTTTTTTTAACATACAAAAAAGTTATTTTAACATATATCTGTAAATGCATTCCAAAAATGTAGATTTGCATTTTTTAAGGCATACAGTATATTTGAAAATGTATTTTTAAAAATATTTTTCATATATTTTGTAATAAAAATACATTTCAAGATACAATACATATATATATATATATATATATATATATATATATATATATATATATATATATATACAGTATCAATGTTATCAATGCGACAGCAGTGAAACAGTCAAAGCCAAAGTCAACAGCCAAAGTCGCATCTAAGTGTTACCCATCCAAAGTTGCAGCGAAGTTGCAATGTAAAGTCGCAATGGAAATCGCACAAGTGTGAATGGTGCCTAAAGGACACTATACTTTTGATTAAAAAAAATAAAAGACAAGGGGGCGCTGCAGCTGCACAGGATCTGTAGGAGGAGTTCTGTCCTCCTCTCTGCCACCAACTTCTGAGACCACGAAGCAGAGACGAACCTGTCCACAGCTGTTTGGAAAAAATGCAGGATCTAGCAGAGGAGTTCTGTCCTCCTCTCTGCCACCAACTGCTGAGACCAGGAAGGAGAGACAAACCTGTCCATAGCTGTTTGGAAAAAATGCAGGATCTGGCAGAGGAGTTCTGTCCTCCTCTCTGATACTAACTGCTGAGACAAGGTGAGGGCAGCTGTTTGGAAAAAAATATGTAGGATCTGGCAGAGGAGTTCTGTCCTCCTCTCTGCCACCAACTGCTGAGACCGGGAAGGAGAGACGAACCTGTCCATAGCTATTTGGAAAAAATGCAGGATCTGGCAGAGGAGTTCTGTCCTCCTCTCTGATACTAACTGTTGAGACAAGGTGAGGGCAGCTGTTTGGAAAAAATGTAGGATCTGGCAGAGGAGTTCTGTCCTCCTCTCTGCCACCGACTGCTGAGACCAGGAAGGAGAGACAAACCTGTCCATAGCTGTTTGAAAAAAATGCAGGATCTGGCAGAGGAGTTCTGTCCTCCTCTCTGATACTAACTGCTGAGACAAGGTGAGGGCAGCTGTTTGGAAAAAATGTAGGATCTGGCAGAGGAGTTCTGTCCTCCTCTCTGCCACCAACTGCTGAGACCGGGAAGGAGAGACGAACCTGTCCATAGCTGTTTGGAAAAAATGCAGGATCTGGCAGAGGAGTTCTGTCCTCCTCTCTGATACTAACTGCTGAGACAAGGTGAGGGCAGCTGTTTGGAAAAAAAAATGTAGGATCTGGCAGAGGAGTTCTGTCCTCCTCTCTGCCACCAACTGCTGAGACTGGGAAGCAAAGATGAACCTGCCCATAGCTGTTTGGAAAAAATGCAGGATCTAGCAGAGGAGTTCTGTCCTCCTCTCTGACACCAACTGCTGAAAATACAATTAAATGTATTTTTTTTAATGCAAAGTGTGTAAGAACCTGAATCTACCCTGACACCACCAGCTCACTGTACAGCTGAAGTATGAAAGGAAGAAGCAGCACAAGCAGCCCATCAGTTCATGAGCTGACAAGAGGGCAGAGCGACAGGAAGATGTGCTGCTTCTCCTTTCACTGTCCATTCACCGGCTGGTGGCAGGCCCACGACCGCCTGGGATCAGGCACTGGCCATCAGTCTGGGGACATCTAGCGGCACCAACCATTACCACTGGATTGACGTTGACAGTTGCCCGTTATCTTTTAATGGGTTTTTCGTTTTTATCTTGTTATTTTTGGCTGGGGTTCTGCTCCAAATTTCCAAGCTAATAGTCTGCGTACGTGTGCTGCTTCTCCTTTCACTGTCCATTCACCGGCTGGTGGCAGGTCCACGACCGCCTGGCATCAGGCACTGGCCATCAGTCTGGGGACATCTAGCGGCACCAACCATTACCACTGGATTGACGTGGACCGTTGCCCGTTATCTTTTAATGGGTTTTTTGTTTTTATCTTGTTATTTTTGGCTGGGGTTCTGCTGCAAGTTGCCAAGCTAAGAGTCGGCGTACGTGTACTGCGTCTTTAACCTACATTTTCTATATAAATCAGTGTCGCTGGGTGTTTATAGAGTATTTTGTGATATGTTAACACGGTGTATAAATATTGCAGCGCGTGAGAAGTGCCGAGTTAGGAAATGTCAAGCCGCCAGTCCTGTGTTTTCCAAGAAAAACTTGCCGTATGTTACAAACACAGGGAGGGGGCTATGGAAAATATACTGCGGAGGGGAAGAAGCGGTGCAGCGCTGCGATGTCTGGGTGCCGTGTGCCTGGAATCCTGCAATGTGTTTAATGACCTGGCACACATCTAATAAACACGGCGTGCAGCGCGGACTGTCAGACACGGCCTGTTATTGATTCCTCGGGACACAGCAAGGAGACTCGGAGCCCGAGGCCCCTATCTGTACCTCCCCATGTTGGTACTGTGTGGGGGGGTTGTTGCTCGCTGCTACACTCCCTGTAAACCCATAGGACGGGTTGTACAACAATGTAGCATGCAAGGATGCAAGAAGAGGCAGATTAATGCTTGCTTGAAACTATCTGAAAATGCTAGCCGCCAGGCTGTTGTGCTGACCCTTGACATAGTGTGGTGTATATAGGTTTTGTGCTGCCCTAGGCAACACAAAAATCGTTTGCCCCCCGGCGACACTGACCAACACCCCCCTCTACATACACATCAAGCAGCCCACAGCCTCTCTTGGATCCCACCTGGTCCCCGTGCTGTGTCCCTTCTTTCTTTCCCCCCTGAAAAATGCTGCTGCCCCCCTGAAAAATGCTGCCCTAGGCAAATGCCTTGTGGTAAATACAACCCGGGTTCAGTAGTTTCGAATTTGGGGCTGTAGTACCTAGTGAATCAGATGAATCCCCTTCTTTCATCCCTTCTTCTGGTGGAAGGTGCCGCCCCCCTTGAAAAATGCTGCCCTAGGCAAGTGCCTTGTTTGCCTTATGGTAAATATGCCCCTGCCTTGACATTCCTCACTTTTCTCTTAGGAAAGGCCTACTCGGAGAGGTCTAGTTATAAAACATTTGTTGCGCGAATGTCAGAAGCATTCGTGCAAGTTGAACAAAATGTCCTGTATTTTTTCTAATAGATTATTATTACAGGTACTTGTATAGTGCCATCAATTTACGCAGTGCTTTACATATATATTGTACATTCACATCAGTCCCTAACCCTCAAGGGGCGTACAATCCAAGGTCCCTAACCCTCAAGGGGCATACAATCTAAGGTCCCTAACCCTCAAGGGGCGTACAATCTAAGGTCCCTAACCTTCAAGGGGCGTACAATCTAAGGTCCCTAACCCTCAAGGAGTGTATAATCTAAGGTCCCTAACCCTCAAGGGGGTGTACAATCTAAGGTCCCTAACTTACATACACATACTGGGGCCAATTTAGACAGGATCCAATTCACCTACCAGCAACTCTTTGGAGTGTAGGAGGAAACCAGAGTACCCGGAGGAAACCCACGCAGCCACAGGGAGAACATGCAAACTCCAGGCAGGTGATGCTGTGGTTGGGATTCGAACCAACGACCTAAGTACTGCCAGGTGGAAGTGCTAACCATTTAGCCACTGTGCTACCCATAATAGATGAATTCCTGCATCATCGGTTCCATCTAGTGGCTAAAATGCAGTATATTTTTCTTTCTTGCTGCAGAAAACTACACAGCGTATTGGCCGCTGGATGGAACTGATGATACAGGCGTTCACCTCTTATAAAAAAAAAATACGGAACGTTTTGTTCAACTTTCGCGAATGCTTCTGACGTCCATACAAAAATATTTTATAAATAGACCTCCAGTTGACGCAGTGGGCAGATCCTAAATTCTGTAGTAGGTAGCGGCATGTAAGGATGTGGTGCCACTATCTGCAATGCCCTCCTGTGAATCAGGGGCAAGGAGGAACTTAGATGCCCCAGGATCCCATGGAGTGGATTGTATAATGATGGGCATCATTAAACCGGGAAGAGGAGTAACACTGGATCGGCCAGCTGGTGAGTCTTCAGAGGACACCATCAGATGAGTAGATGAGTATAGCGGGTCAAGACATTTTTCTTGTTGAGGGATCTGAATGTAGCCTAACCCCCCCCACCAACCTACTAAAGTTCACTTTACCGTTTGCTTCTTCCTTGAAAGTGACCTTAGCAAATACCAGATGCTTCTTGGTATCGAGAAGCATGTGGCCTCCACCCAAGAAGTAGTGTTCCAGCTTGAGCACCTAATTGCTTGAAAAATACCATCTGACGATGAGGATGATGTCATCAATCCTGTGGGAGATCCAACACCACCCAACATCAACTTTAGATATTTTGTTTATGTAGTAATTGGATAGAATGGAGAAGAGATAAAAAAAAAAACAGTTTTCCCCTCATTCGATGTCCCTGTATCTCCTGTTGGAGATGTGGATAGAAAAGGCAGCAATTAAAAACATCAACAGAAATGTGTTCTGAGAGGGGAAATCTTCATAAGAGACCTGACAGAGGCTCTGACCCTTTACTGCTCTATTCAAAAGAAAGAGAGATAATGAAAGAGGGGTGAGAGAAATGAAGAGTCCAGAGTGGTGAGGAGGTAAGAGATGGAGAACCCACAGTGATGAAAGTGGGCAGACATGGAGAACCCATAGTGATGAGGGGGGGAGAGATGGAGAATACATGATGATGAGAGGGGGAGAGATGAAGAACCCATAGTGATGAGAAGAGGAGAGATGGAGAACCCATAGTGATGAGAGGGGGAGAGATGGAGAACCCATAGTGATGAGAGGGAAAGAGATGGAGAACCCATAATGATGAGGGGGGGAGAGATGGAGAATACATGATGATGAGAGGGGGAGAGATGAAGAACCCATAGTGATGAGGGGGGGAGAGATGGAGAACCCATAGTGATGAGAGGGGGAGAGATGGAGAACCCATAGTGATGAGAGGGAAAGAGATGGAGAACCCATAATGATGAGGGGGGGAGAGATGGAGAATACATGATGATGAGAGGGGGAGAGATGAAGAACCCATAGTGATGAGAAGGGGAGAGATGGAGAACCCATAGTGATGAGAGGGAAAGAGATGGAGAACCCATAATGATGAGGGGGGGAGAGATGGAGAACCCATAGTGATGAGAGGGAAAGAGATGGAGAACCCATAATGATGAGAGGGGGAGTGATGGAGAACCCATAGTGATGAGAGGGGGGAGAGATGGAGAAGCCATAGAGATGAGAGAGGGAGAGACAGAGATTCCATAGTGATGAGGGGGACGAGATGGAGAGTCCGGAGTAGTAGAGGGAAAGAGATGGAGAACCCCGAGTGATGAGAGGGGAAAGAGATGGAGAACCCATAGTGATGAGAGGGAGAGAGATGGAGAACCCATAGTGATGAGAGGGGGAAGAGATGGAGAACCCACAGTGATAAAAGGGGGAGAGATGGAGAACCCATGGTGATGAGAGGGTAGAGATGGAGAACCCAGAGTGATAAGAGGGAGAGGGATGGGGATTCTATAGTGATGAGGGAGAAGAGATGGAGAGTCCGGAGTAGTGAGGGGAAAAGAGATAGAGAACTTGGAATGGAGAAGAGGAAAGAAATGGAGAACCCACAGTGATGAGAAGAATCTAGATGGAGAACGCATAGTGATGAGAGGGGGAAGACATGGAGAACTCATAGTGATGAGGGTGGAAGAGATGGAGAACCCAAAGTGATGAGAGGAGAAAGACATCGAGAGCCTGGAGTGGTGAGGGGAAAAGAGATGGAGAACCCATAGTGATGAGGGGGGAATACATGGAGAGCCTGTAGTTTTGAGGTTGGAAGAGATAAAGAACCCATAGTGATGAGAGGGGGAAGAGATGGAAAGCGTGGAGTGGTAACGATGGAAGAGATGGATAACCCATAGTAATGAAGGAGGGAGATATGGACAGCCTGGAGTACAGAAAGGGGGAAGATTTATACAGAAGCCTAACTTAATATTATTATCTTTATTATACATGCAAAGAAAAATACACTATATTGCCAAAGGTATTGGGGCGCCTGCCTTTCCATGTGCATCCCAGTCTTAGTCCGTAGGGTTCAATATTGAGTTGGCCCCGCCCTTTGAGCTATAACAGCTTCAACTCTTCTGGGAAGGCCATCCACAAGGTTTAGGAGGGTGTCTATGGGAAGGTTGGACCATTCTTCCAGAAGCACATTTGTCAGGTCAGGCACTGATGTCGGGGGAGGAGGCCTGGCTCGCAGTCTCTGCTCTAATTCATCCCAAAGGTGTTCTATCGGGTTGAGGTCAGGACTCCACGCCAGTCAAGTTCCTCCACCCCAAACTGGCTTTTCCATGTCTTTATGGACCTTGCTTTGTGCACTGGTGCGCAGTCATGTTGGAACAGGAAGGGGTCATCCCCAAACTCTTCCCACAAAGTTGGAAGCATGAAATTGTCAAAAACGTATTGGTATACTGACGCCTTAAGAGTTCCCTTCACTGGAACTAGAGGGCCAAGCCCAACCCTTGAGAAACAACCCCACACCATAATCCCCCCTACACCAAACTTTACACTTGGCACAGTGCAGTCAGGCAAGTACCGTTGTTCTGGCAACCGCCAAGCCCAGACACGTCCATCGAATTGCCAGACAGAGAAGCGTGATTGGTCACTCCAGAGAACACGTCTCCACTGCTCTAGAGTCCAGTGGCGACCTGCTGGAAGCTCTCTACACACTGTTGTTGTGCTAATCTGAAGGACACAACAAGTTTGGAGGTCTTTAGCTATTGACTCTACAGACAGTTGGCAACTTCTGCGCACTGTGCGCTTCAGCATGCGCTGACCCCGCTCTATCATTTTACGTGGCCTACCACTTTGTGGCTGAGTTGTTGTTGTTCTCAGTGTCTTCAACTTTTTTATAATACCACTAACAGTTAACCTTGGAAAATTTAATAGCCAGGAAATGTCACGGATGGACTTATTGCACAGGTGACCACCTATCACAGTACCACGCTTGGAATCACTGAGCTCCTGAGAACAACCCATTCTTTCACAAATGTTTCAGGTCTTCAAGTCGACCCTCACATGGAGTCTGCAATGGAATGAGAGCCAAGCCAAATCTTGAAAATTCAAAAGGATTGTCTCCAAATTGGTCAAACATAAGGCCTCCTTCATAACAGGGCTTGGCCAATCTTTCAAGGCTGTTGGCTCACTAAAATCCACAATTCTCTTCTCCAGGGCTTTCCTAGGACAGGACCTAATTTCCTCCAACGTCACTCACCACTGCTAAAACATTTTAAGGCATGGGCAGCATAAGTCAGGAGCTTACCATGTTGTAGCCTCAAACGTTTCTCTGGCCCACCACTTTCCCAGCCCCACAGAAAAAGCTTAAACCAGGACTGAATGCCAATCCAGCCAAGTGATTCCTCTGCAAAAGCAGGTTACCAAGTTTTTGTCTCAAGAACATCAAAGAAAAGATAGCTGCTCAGTTACCCATACCTAAACCACCCATCCACCGCTGGAAAAAACAACTATAAACCTTCACAAAATACAAACATAACTGGCATACAAGAAAACCCGGAGCAGGTAAGTTTTATTCAGGCCAGCCTGTTCCCTCGAGGACAATTGCCAACCCATCCAGCTTGCAACCTTTGCACCGGCATCTTGTAGCCTGCTCTTTAAATTTGCATGACCAAATTCATCAGGGCCAAACTTGATGCCCAAGATTTTAATTTTCTTCTGGGGCTCTGGGAAGCTGTCCAGAAGGTCAAACCCATTTCCTCCCTCACCCATTCAGAAAATGTTACTCTTTTCCAGGTTCTTCAGCTGATCTTCAAGGTCTCTGTATGCTGCTTCATCACTGAGACCACCTCCTGGACCTCCTCTGTCCAAGAAATGAATAAAGAAATATCATTAGCACAAGTCACAGCCCTCAAAAGAAGATAAACAACAATACCAAATGGTACCCCACATGAAAGATATGGAGACACACACCAAAGATATGGAGAGATCGGAGTGATGAGGAGAAAGAGATGGAGAGATCAGAGCGATGAGGAGGAAAGAGATGGAGAGACTGGAATGATGAGGAGAGAAGAGATCGGAGTGATGAGGAGGAAGAGATGGAGAGATCAGAGCAATGAGGAGGGAAGAGATGGAGAGATCGGAGCGATGAGGAGGGAAGAGATGGAGAGATCAGAGCGATGAGGAGGGAAGAGATGGAGACATCGGAGCGATGAGGAGGAAGAGATGGAGAGATTGGAACAATTAGGAGGGAAGAGATGGAGACATCAGAGCGATGAGGAGGGAAGAGATGGAGACATCAGAGCGATGAGGAGGAAAGAGATGGAGACATCAGAGCGATGAGGAGGGAAGAGATGGAGACATCAGAGCGATGAGGAGGAAAGAGATGGAGAGATCGGAGCGATGAGGGGGAAAGAGATGGAGAGATCGGAGCGATTAGGAGGAAGGAGATGGAGAGATCGGAGTGATGAGGAGGGAAGAGATGGAAAGATCGAAGAGATGAGGAGGGTAGAGATCAGAGCGATGAGGACGGAAGAGATGGAGAGATCGGAGCGATGAGGAGGAAGGAGATGGAAAGATCGAAGAGATGAGGAGGGTAGAGATGGAGAGATCAGAGCGATGAGGAGGGTAGAGATGGAGAGATCGAAGAGATGAGGAGGGTAGAGATGGAGAGATCAGAGCGATGAGAAGGGAAGAGATGGAGATTATTGGAGCGATGAGGAGGGAAGAGATGGAGAGATCGGAGCGATGAGGAGGGAAGAGATGGAGAGATCGGAGCGATGAGGAGGGAAGAGATGGAGATTATTGGAGCGAAGAAGAGAGAAGAGATGGAGGGATCAGAGGGATGAGAAGGGAAGAGATGAAGAGATCGAGCGATGAGGAGGAAGAAATGGAGAGACGAGGAGGGAAGAGATGGAGATTATTGGAGCCATGAGGAGGAAGATATGGAGAGAACGGAGCGATGAGGAGGGAAGAGATGGAGAGATCGGAGCGTTGAGGAGGGGAGAGATCGGAGGGATGAGAAGGGAAGAGATGGAGAGATCGGAGCGTTGAGGGGGGAAGAGATCAGAGAAATGAGGAGGGATGAAAAGGGTAGAGATGGAGAGATCGGAGCGATGAGGAGGAAGAGATCGGAGAGATGAGGAGGGAAGAGATCGGAGAGATGAGGAGGGAAGAAATGGAGAGAACGGAGCATGAGGGGGGAAGAGATGGAGAGATCGGAGCGTTGAGGGGGGAAGAGATGGAGAGATCGGAAGATGAGGAGGGGAGAGATCGGAGGGATGAGAAGGGAAGAGATGGAGAGATCGGAGCGATGAGGGGGGAAGAGATGGAGAGATCGGAGAGATGAGGAGGGAAGAGATGGAGAGATCGGAGCGATGAGGGGGGAAGAGATGGAGAGATCGGAGAGATGAGGAGGGAAGAGATCGGAGAGATGAGGAGGGATGAAAAGGGAAGAGATGGAGAGATCGGAGCGAATGAGGAAGAAGAGATGGAGAGATGAGGAGGGAAGAGAGGGAGAGATCGGAGCGATGATGGGGGAAGAGATGGAGAGATCGGAGAGATGAGGAGGGAAGAGATCGGAGAGATGAGGAGGGAAGAGATGGAGAGATCGGAGAGATGAGGAGGGAAGAGATCGGAGAGATGAGGAGGGAAGAGAGGGAGAGATCGGAGCGATGATGGGGGAAGAGATGGAGAGATAGGAGAGATGAGAAGGGAAGAGATGAGAGATCGGAGCGAAGAAATGGAGAGATCGGAGCGATGAGGGAGGAAGAGATGGAGAGATCGGAGCGATGAGGAGGGAAGAGATGGAGAGATCGGAGCGATGAGGAGGGAAGAGATGGAGACATCAGAGCGATGAGGGGCAAGAGACGGAGAGATCGGAGAGATGATGGGGGAAGAGACGAAGAGACGGGTACCAGATGAGGGGGGAAGAGACGGAGAGATCGGAGCGATGATGGGGGAAGAGATTGAGAGATCGGAGCGATGATGGGGGAAGAGATCGGAGCGATGATGGGGGTGGAGTTAAGCCCCTCTGCACTCTGACAGCTCTCTGGTACCCGCTCAGCTTCCCGTTGCTAGGGACCCGGACCCGCCCCTTTAATGACGCCGGAGCCGGTTGCCAGGGAAGAGAGCGGAGCGGAGCCAGTCGCGCATATCTGACGTCAGTTCCGGTATCTATTGGTAACGTGTCCTAACCGGCGAACCGCGATCAGCACATAGAAGAACGGGACATGGCGGAGCTGGAACCCTCCGCTCTACACAATGACAGCGCTGAGGTGCCCGGGAACGGCACGGCCAAACTGCTGAGTTCCCCGGAGGGCACCGCGCTGGCCTATGGCAGCCTGCTGGGGATGGCTCTGCTCCCCATCTTCTTCGGGGCTATGAGGAGTGTCAGCTGTGCCCGGGGGAAGGTGAGGGGGAGGGGGGCTCTGATCACCCCTCTGTACAATGTATCACGTGTTATCCCTCTGCATATGTCATGTATGATCTCCCCGTACATGTCTCCATATCACATGTATAGTAATGTAAGGTCAGTTTTGGTTGGAGTTCTCCTTTATAACCCTGCACTGCTTTTCCCCCCCAGAATTCCTCAGACATGCCGGAGACCATCACCAGTCGGGACGCGGCTCGCTTTCCCATCATCGCCAGTTGTACACTTTTTGGACTTTACATCTTTTTTAAGGTGAGTTCTGGGGTGTTCTCCCCCTCCCTGGAGTATTAGGAATGTTGTTGCCCTGTCTTGGAGGATCTGGGGTGTCTGCCCCCCCCCCTTGGAGGATCTGGGGTGTCTGCCCCCCCCTTGGAGGATCTGGGGTGTCTGCCCCCCCCTTGGAGGATCTGGGGTGTCTGCCCCCCCCCTTGGAGGATCTGGGGTGTCTGCCCCCCCCCTTGGAGGATCTGGGGTGTCTGCCCCCCCCCTTGGAGGATCTGGGGTGTCTGCCCCCCCCCCTTGGAGGATCTGGGGTGTCTGCCCCCCCCCTTGGAGGATCTGGGGTTTCTGTCCCCCCCTTGGAGGATCTGGGGTGTCTGCCCCCCCGACTTGAAAGATCTTGGGTGTCTGCCCCCCCCCCCCTTGGAGGATCTGGGGTTTCTGTCCCCCCCCCCCCTTGGAGGATCTGGGGTTTCTGTCGTCCGTCCCCCCCCTTGGAGGATCTGGGGTTTCTGTCGTCCGTCCCCCCCCTTGGAGGATCTGGGGTTTCTGTCGTCATCCGCCCCTTGGAGGATCTGGGGTTTCTGTCGTTCCCCCCCCCCCCCCCCCCCCTTGGAGGATCTGGGGTTTCTGTCGTTGTCGTCGTCCCCTTGGAGGATCTGGGGTGTCGTTCCCCTACCCTTGGAGGATCTGGGGTGTCTGTCGTTCCCCCCCCCCCTTGGAGGATCTGGGGTGTCTGTCGTTCCCCCCCCCCCCCTTGGAGGATCTGGGGTGTCTGTCGTTCCCCCCCCCCCCCCCTTGGAGGATCTGGGGTGTCTGTCGTTCCCCCCCCCCCCCCCTTGGAGGATCTGGGGTGTCTGTCGTTCCCCCCCCCCCCCTTGGAGGATCCGGGGTGTCTGTCGTTCCCCCCCCCCCCTTGGAGGATCCGGGGTGTCTGTCGTTCTCCCCCCCCCCCCTTGGAGGATCTGTGGTGTCTGTCGTTCTCCCCCCCCCTTGGAGGATCTGTGGTGTCTGTCATTCCCCCCCCCCCTTGGAGGATCTGTGGTGTCTGTCGTTTTCCCCCCCCCCCCTT